>NC_045439.1:112696646-113010068 GCF_002776525.5 Piliocolobus tephrosceles
GAGTTTGAATATTTTTATAAGTTTTTTTTCTTGTGGAAACTATTTCTTAAGAATTGTGAATTTTAATTATCGAAAAAGATGCGCATTTCAAACTTTGAGATATTCTTCAAACTATAGCCATAGGTGAATAAAAAGGTCTCAGAAATGTCAGAACATATTGTGAAGATGATCACTGCATAGACTTCAGGTCGCTCTTCCAGGAAAATATTACAGGCCACTTGCCTGATGGGGACAATGTGTTTTACTAAATCTGGTTTGCTGAGAGGGGTTCAACTGATACTCTTTTCTCTAGGGGGCAAAAAGAGGGCATCAAACAAGAGTCATGTTTGTTAATATTATAGAGGTAAATTTTTTTTTCAAGAAGGAGTCTCGCTCTGTCGTGATCTCGGCTCACTGCAACCTCCGCCTCCTGGGTTCAAGTGATTCTCCTGCCTCAGCCTCCCGAGTAGCTGGGATTACGGGCACTCACCACCATGCCTGGCTAATTTTTGTATGTTAGTAGAGATGGGGTTTCATCACGTTGGCCAGGCTGATCTCAAACTCCTGGCCTCCGGTGGTCCACCCGCTTCGACCTCCCAAAGTGCTAGGACCAGAGGCCTGAGCCACTGTGACTGGCCTATAGAGGTAATTTGAGAATCTCATAAGCAGTAAGACAATGTAGCTGAAAGAACACAAAACTATGATGGAAGGACTTGTGCCTCAGTTTATATTTTACCACTAAATTCCTTAGGAAACTTGGTCAAGTCAGATAACACTTTTACTCTTCTCTTTTCAGTGCCCACTTTGCAGTTGTTTTTGGTTAATCGTGTAAGAAAGCGATTTATAAAGAATAAATATTAACATGAAAAGCTTTAACAATCTTGTTCCAACACTAATCTGGTTGCTGATGAAGAAGATGTAGTGGCAGGGCAATTTAGTTTGGGAACAGCTGAACATTGGCTCTTATGTACCTGAACTCAGAAGGAAAGGGTCACACTCCTGAACAGGAGCTAAGAGGAGAATGTATAATTTTTGACTCTTCAATCTGCCATCACGATCTCTAGTGTGAACTCCATCCTAGGAGCCATATTATGTAAACTACCAGCAAGACCTTAGAAAGAAAAGCCAAATACATTATAACTTTATAAAATAAATTATAACTTTGTCTTCTTAAAAAAAATCTAGACAATTTTTTTAAATTGTTTCACATGCAGTTTGGTTTTTAGGGGTAGCACAATTCTTCATATTTTAAATTTGTCTCTAGCTCTTATTTCTTGAGATTGGCCAATCCAGAGAAAAGAATGTATCTACACATATAAACACCTTTGCTGATTTCTTGACACGTTGGGCTTTTGTTCTTATACTATTAGCTACAGAGGGGCTTAAAGGGTCTATCTTAAACCTAGAGTGGTAATAGCTACCAACACTTCAAAGGTGTTTTGGTACCGCCTGACTCTAAGGTGGTTTTCCTTAAAACGTAGTCATAGGGATTCAAGCTATGCCAAGGCTTTGGTGTATTAACCTTTGTGATGTATTATATTAGATGGGCCCTGGACACAAGTCTGAGTAGAACAAAACCAAGGTTAAATGGTACAGGGCCTTTTCTAAGTCAAATAACTTCTAAGGAATTTATCAAATATAACTTCTAGAGTGTCACTGGAGAAGTGAAAAATAATACTAGAAGTCATTGTATTCCCTGCTCGAGATTTAGGACAGTTACATTACTTTAAAATATATCTGTGTTCATGGCTGTCAGAAGAAATCCTAACAAAATCCACACATTTGCCACATCCATTACCACTGTAAAGAATTGCTTTGAAATGCTCGCTCTAACAGTTACATGGCTTCAACTTCCTCATTTGAGGCTGGACATTTCTAGTTCTGGACTGAAAGTCTTTCCCCAAGGAGCCCAGCAATGGTGTTGCACCTGCCAATTGCAAAGTTCTCACTTGCAATTAAAACTGCTAATGGCCAATGTCTACTGAGCACTTAAGAGTGTTCATATGTGTATGCCATGTACTAGACGGTCAAATTGTATATGTCTTATCATTTAATCTACAGAACAGAACTACACAGCTGGCGTTATTATTTTCTCCATTTCACAGATTAGAAACTAAGAAGAGAGAGGTTAAGAAGTTTATCCAGCATCACGTAGATAGTAAGTAGAACTGGGTTCAAACCCACTAGTTGCTGACTCCAGAGTATCCTTCCTGCTTTCATGCTGCCTGCATAGCTGTGCTCACAGTCAGCCATGGTTTGACAGAAGCAGACGGAGGACCAGCAGCCCATTATATCTATAAGATTATGAGTATAAAATAATTCTGGTTAAATGATCTTTAATATTAATTTAACAGCAAAAATCTAAAATAAATAAAAAGGAAAAATTTTATTAGACCAAATTCAAATAGTCACTAGTACTTGGTATACTGAAATGTCCAATACTTTTTGCTATAATTTCTTTGATAGAGCATGCTACCAACATAGAATCAGTTATCAAAAATAAGTCTGCTCAATCTCTGGTACTTCCTTTCATAAAATGCATGCTCCTTTCAAATAGTCTACTAACCCTACAGGAGCTCACAGCATGGAGAGATCACTTCATAGGAGACACATGGCATGAGGGAAAACAGCCTCTGATTTGGGTTAAAGCCCAGCTTCTTTGTGGAGTAGATTCTGCATCTTAGACAACAGGGTGGGAGGCAGTGTCTTACAACCATCATATTTAGTGCAACTTCTAGATTTGTGGAAGTTTTCTTCATGCTTTGCAATCGTTCTTTATAAAAAAATACACAGTAATAATGATACCTTCATCTTGTTTTGTGCTTAATAATGAGACGGATAAAAACTGTAGCTGTTCATGAGTATAAAAGGAAAGAAAAAAACAGCAAACAAAAAAGGTAAGCCATTTGTTGTAAGAACCTACAAATAAATTAAACCTTGCCTAAGATGTATTGATTTTATGTGGCCTCGCCTGCAGAATAATGTCAAGGGTTCCTGACAATCCATTACATTCAATAGGCAAAATCTCCTTATAACTTTTTTCCTCTTCCTGAACGATGTATAATCTATTTTTTCCTTGATGAAAAAGTAGTGCTTTATAAGCTTGGAAAAAGTTTCTTCTGATCACTTGTTCAACATCATAGGGAGAAAAATTAGTTATAATGGACTCTAATGATGTGATAAGTCAAAATTCATATATACTGTCTAAATATACAAGCTGAATCCAGCAAAGTGGAGATGATTATTAGGTCATCATCTTATTATGAAATTAGAAATCATATGCCAGAGTGAGTGCTTTGCATTTTTCATTCGTGATTTCAGCATGAAAGAAGAAAACAAGAAGTTAATTATAGATTTGTGACTAATTTTCAGTGAAAAAGATTTACTTCTCAATATCTTTAGATCATTATGGGGAACTCATTCTTTACTGCCAGTACTAAAAGTCACTCCAAAGAAAACATTTAAACAATAGTTTATTTCTCCACAATCTAGAGAAATGCTTTTCTCAAGCCTGTAATAAAAAGATTATTATTATTATTATTTTTTTTACCATGAAGAAAATGTCTCTGCCTACCCTGATGCCAAAAGAAAAGAAAACAAAGATAGATGTAACATTTCTAATAGAAGAGCAGATAGACAAATCCTGTTAATCTTTAAACCTGCAGTTACTCTGTGTGTGTGCGCGCGCACACTCTGAGTGTTAGCCATGCCTGTCCTCCTCCTGCTGACAGCCTGGTAGCAGGCGGGAAATGAAGATGCCGAAAATATCCTGACAACAAGATTTTCCTTTTTAGTGTTTAATAGTTGTGTCTGGTTTTGAAATTGGCAATTTAGGGTCCTGGTGTGCCGGGCAATGGGTTTCTGGAATTTCACAATGACGTGACTCTGAGAGGGGCCGTCTGACTGGTGTGAGTTTGGGGGCCTTGCATCAAATCTTGGTGCATGGTCAAAACCTCCATGCTTTATGATTTCTGGCAGTGGCTGCCTGATTCTCAAGGTTTAACCTAGATTTCCATAGAAACTCTCCCATGCTACCACATACCATGTAAGTCAGTGACTACACGGCAGTGTCACTGTGGCATTAGGAAAGTCCTGACATGCCCTTGTAGTGTAACTTCAGGAGTAGGAATATCAGCTGAGGTAGAAAAGCCCATATACTAGGAAACCCTTCATTCTAAAGAAAACTGGTATAGTTGTGCGTAGCAGTTATTGATATATAGACTGGAGGCAGGCAAATAATGCAGATGCTAGCGTGAACCTTTATTGCTGAAACTGGGCAAACGGTTCTTCATAAACGGATTCATTCATCCATTCCATAAGCTGCCAGTGAACACCTATTATAGGCAGACACTGTGCACGGCAGTGGAATAAAAAGCAAGTTAGGGCCAGACACAGGGGCTCACGCCTGTAATGCCAGCACTTTGGGAGGCCGAGGCGGATGGATCACCTGAGGTCAGGAGTTCGAGACCAGCCTGATCGGCACGGAGAAACCCCGTCTTTACTAAAAATACACAATTAGCCGGGCATGGTGGTGCATGCCTGTAATTCCAGCTACTCTGGAGAATAAGCAGGAGAATCGCTGGGAGGCGGAGGTTGTGGTGAGCCGAAATGGCGCCATTGCACTCCAGCCTGGGCAACAAGAGCAAAACTCCATCTTAAAAGAAAAAAAAGTTAGGTCCAGTCCTGTTTACAGTCCATGACACTTATATGCGGACATGCCACAGAGGGATGTATGTACAGGTGCTGGAAGCCAGAAAAATGATCTAATGCTGCATAAATGGGAAGGGAACATTTCACATAGAAGAGGATCCCAAGGATTAGAAGAAACTCTCCAAGTTGGCAGAGGACAAAGAAGCCAAAGACCCCGACAAGTCCAGGAAAGGTGGGCTTCTGGAGGGTACATCAGTAGTTAGATTACTCATACAGAACGTTACATCTGGACTATGTCTGACAATGGCTGATGGTGGTGCTGGTGAACAGGTAGAGGAAGGATACGATTAATTAAACTTCAAAAGTGAGGCTCATGGAAACCTGTTGGGAGATAACTGCAACTGTCCAAAGCAAGACCCTCCCCGCTCAAGCCTGTGGGTCTGCAGCCTCTACGCCTTCCTTTCAGTCCATAAATGACCCCAAGGCTTTTACATCTCGAAATGATACCTCTCTTCTAGTCTAAAATTCCCCCTTGCTTTTCTTCTTTCCTTCCCAGCTAAGCTTTTGGAAAAAGCAGTCTAAGCCTCTTATCTCAACTTCCTCACATCCAATTCCATTGACAGCTCTCTGTAATCTGACTTCCATATGTCCTACTTCTCTGAAACTGCTAGCCAGAATCTCCACCAATCTGCTAATTCTCAGATGTGAATCCCAGGCCTCTTCCTACCTGGCTCCACAGTATTCAACATTACTGACCATTCTTTTCTTCTCAAAACACGCACCTGTCTTTAAATGGCACAACATGCCCTTCTGTTTCCTTTCTTCTCTGTCTGTATTTTTATAAAAATCTTACCTGGGCCCCTCCTTTTCTCCACTAGCTGTGTAACTGTTCTCGTGGGATACTTTCCTCAAACCAGTGCTTCTCAAATTTGAGCATACATCAGAATCTCTTAGAGGGCTGGAATCTGATGATAGGATCCCTCCTTCGGAAATTATGATTCAATAGCTATTCGGCAGGGCTCAGTATTTGCATTCAGAAAAACAAGTTTCAGGTGATGCTGCTGGCTTGGGGAACCACACTTTGAGACCTACTACCTTACACAATCTTGTCTATGCCTGTGGCTTTGGCTAACAGCAAGACTGGTGATTCACGCCCATGGACATCCCAAGTCTCCCACAATGTGCCACAGGCATCGAAAACTTAACCCAGTTCAGCCTAATTGAATCTCCTTTGATCTTTCCTCTCCATATCCCCAAACCTACTCCTCCACTTGTATTCACCGTCTTGGAGAAAAGCACCTCCCACCCCACATCGCAAATTCCTAGGAATTGCTGCCTTCATAATTCTCTGATTTACATATTACTCCTGGTGCTCTCTGTTACTGTCCACATCTGGGCACCCCCTGCCCGCCTTTTTTTAAAAACATGGACTATGGCATCAGTCCCTAAATGATCTCACTGGTTCCAGCATCATCTTTCTTTCAAAAATCTATCCTCCACGTTGCTGTCAGAACTAATCTCCCTTAAATGTCACTTGGAGCAGTTCACTGTGTGTAACCTCATTTTCTGTCCCATCCTCACAGAATCCTAATATGCAGGGTACTGATTTACCCACAACAAATCTGTTCCTTTGGCCCGAACAACCTGTTAGTGGCTCCCCTAATGCCAATACATAGTGCACTTATTAGGGGTAATGCTGACATTTTCAAAACACCATGTATTTAATTTTAGTAGCACTAGTGCCTGGCAAAGTGCACGGCATCCTGTAAGAAGCAACACATTTTGTTATTTTGACCCAACTTGAGTTTCCAGGGAAGAAATAAGCTGTTTCTGGAGTCTCAGGCATTGTTACATCCGCTTGAAGTTCTCTGGAAACTAAATTGGCTCTGAAGGGAGAAAGCAGATTATATACAGTAGTCATGTGCCACCAAACAATGTTTCTTCTCTCTCTCTCTCTCCTTCCTTCCTTCCTTCCCTCCCTCCTTTCTTTCTTTCTTTCCGTTTCATTTTCGTTTTCTTTCTGACATGGTCTCACTCTGTTGCCCAGGCTGAGTGCAGTGGTACAAACAGCTCACGGCAGCCTCGATGTCCTGGGATCAAACGATCCTCCTACCTCAGCCTTTAGAGGAGCTGGGACTACAGGAGCACACCACCATAACTGGCTAATTTTTTATTTTTTGTAGAGATGGGGTCTCACTACATTGCCCAGGCTGGTCTCAATTTCCTGGGCTCAAGTGATCCTCCTGCCTTGGCCTCCCAAGGTGCTGGGATTATAGGTTTGAGCCACTAGTGCTGGCAATAATGGTTCAATCAACAATGAACCAAATGTAGGACAGTGGTCTCAAGAGATTATAATACTGTATTTTTACTATGCCTTTTCTATGTTTATATACACAAATACTTACCCTTGTGTTAAAGTTACCTACAGTATTCAGTACAGTAACATGCTGTACAGGTTTGTAGCCTAGGAGCATTAGGCTAGGTGTGCAGTAGGCTATGCCATCTTGGTTTGTGTAAGTACACTCTATGATGTTCCCATAACGACAGAATTGCCTAATGATGTATTTCTCAGAACATATTCCCATCATTAAGCAACACATGACTCTACTTTCTCTTTGGATGATCCTGGTTATCTGACTAACACATAATCCTAGGTTCTTTTTATTCCAATGACAGATACAGGTGGTATTAGAATTTTTTCAAAAAGTTTTCATTCAAGGGTATCAATTATATACAGCCATCCCTCAGTATCTTTGGGGGACTGGTGCCAGGACCTGCTGCAGATTACCAAAATCCTCAGATGCTCAAGTCCCTTATATAAATTGCATGGTATATGCATATAACCTAAGCATATCCTCCCCATATATTAAATCACCTCTAGATTACTTATAATACTCAATATCATGTAAATGTGATGTAAATAGTTGTTATACTGTATTGTTTTAAAATTTGTATTATTGTGATAGGATTTTAAAAATTATTTTCAATCCACGGTTGATTGAATCCATGAATGCAGAACCTGCTGATACAGAAGACTGACTGTGTTCTTCAGCAAGCTTGTCCTATAGGGATGGAATGATGATTTGGGGTCTATTTCTGGCTTAGCTACAGGCCACCCAAACTCTATGGACTTAAGATCTTTTTCTATAAAAGAAGGTGTTTGGCTTACTTAGGTCATCTCTTGAGGGCAGTTTGCAGCACATTAGTTTGGCATGATGACATATTCTCCAGTATGAATTGGTATAAAACAGCGTTTCCTCTGCATGAATGTATGAGTAGTTAAGAGGCAATGGAGGAATGTGGAGAGCTGTACAGGTAAAGCAGCACCTCTTGTGCATTACAAACTGGACTTGGATCTGTAGGTCTGTGGAGAGGCGAAAAGGCCAAAACCATAGACTCTGTGGCAAGGATGGCAAATGGAACCCAGCTCCAGCTCCAGGGGTAGGAGACTTCAGTTACCCATAGATAAAAGAGGAGATCACTGAAGTGAAATGAATGTTATAAATACAGCAGTTAACTTTTTAGCAATTCACATTTTTGGACACAGTGTCCTCTGAGTGTCTCTTAATTAATTCCTTTGTTTCTCATGTCTTAAGCCAACATTTTAAAAATTATAGTCTGAAGACCACTTGCATCAAAACTGTTAGTCTTAAAATGCTTATTTCCAGGCCCCAACCCTGACATCCTGAATCACAAGCTCCTCAGGTGATTCTTATGAATACTGAGCTTTGAGAACAACTGTTAAATGAAAAGAACCCACTCAAGTATGGCTAAAGTTTCCATGCTTACACTCACATGGACTTGGTCAACACCTAGAAGGTTACCAACTAGTTCTTTAAGAAGGGATTACGTTTGCCTTCTTCTGCTAGTTATCAGTTACACAGATAATATCGTTAATTACAGCTTGCAAGACTAACTGGTCTTTCACAATCTATTTTCAACGTGAAATCATCATAAGAGATAGTTAGTGTCTATGGCCAAGGTCTCAGATCATATTCAACAGATTACTACTACTAGCTGGGCAGTAAGGAAGAGGATTCAGTGCCCCAAAGAGACTTGTTTCATGCAACACATGCAAATGAAGCATGCAATTAATTAAATATTTCTTTGACACTGCCCAAACTCAAATGTATCCCGCTGCTGAACCTTCCCTTAGCTTGTTGCCACAACCATCAAATACAAACACAGTGTAGGGAAGGGTCACTGTAATATGCAATACAATAAATATATCAATTGAAGACCAACATTAAAAGAGTTATTTGCTAATGGGCATCATGCCAGGGTTATTCAGGCAATGCTGCCTGCAGAATTCCTAAGCTGAGTTCACAAGATACAGATCGATGCACCTCCAAAGAGAGTCTATATCAATCTCCATTTCATTCATTAGCTCCCACTTCGAGCTGGTTGGCTGCTAGTTAACTCTTTAATGTGGGAGAAACTGTCAGTGTAAAGGCCACTGGGACACGTGCTCTTCCCAGCTGTACTTGACCTGTCAATATTTCTTGCAGCAGACTGTTTAAACTGGTACGGCTAATGGCAAAATGGAGACCTATGGGGTTTTGAAGGCTTTCATAGCTTTAGAATGGCTTACCATCCAATAGCAAACATTAGTAAATTCATCCCATTGCTGTATTTCTGCCTGTGTCTTACAATCCAGGTGCACACAAACTAGGATAAAATTATTTTCCATAGTTCTATTCTTGAACTCAAAGGTATTTTAGACTACACATTATGTAAATGTGGGCTCCACTACAATGAGATACTATCACACCAAGGACTTGGCTGCAGTGGAGATCATTAGTTTGTGATTCAGCTCTAAAGAAGCGCCAAACAATGAGAGAGGCAAAGCAGCACTTTCTGTAAAGTTAGGATTCATTTTCAATTTGTATTGGTCCAGGGACAACTTTATTGTTGCACAGTGGAAGAACCTGGATGCTCAGGGGGATGCTTGGTGCATGAACTATTTCAAGCCCTTCTGAAAATGTAAATAAGAGCCCTAAAACATAAAGGCATAATTACCAAAACAAAGAATAGTCTCAGACCACCAGGAATAGCTGGCTTCGCTTATTTTCTTTCTACAAATATTGAATTTACTAATTTCCCTTGCCTTACTGTTGAATAAAATCAATTTTCTCAGTAGAGCTGATCTCTGCTTTGTTTGAGGTTAGATGTGAAGTTGATATGCATCCTTAGATATACTGTTTGGGAGAAAGCCTTGAATATTTAACCCGACGTCACAGCAAGCCCTCCCTTCTCCATCCTGGGGGGGCATATATTGATTCATTATTTGACAATCAGGATTCTCCATAGGTTAATTGACATGTTTGGAATTCATGGCAAGAAAATCTGTGCATTATTTTAAAACTCCTGTCAAATTGTTTGTAGATATGGTTTGATAACAACACCTGTTTTTTCCTCTCTTGGCCAATACAATCCATTGAGAATCCTGGCTTAAAAAATTTCCCTGCAGAATTGTCAAACATATGTATTTGTATTTCATTACTTGGGTAATAGCTTATTTGCCAAGTTCATTTACTACTAGTTGCTTCTCAAACATCTCAGTGGGATAATTAAGGAATACTAAGAACTGAAACTGTACTAAGTTGGGAGGGGGCTGGAGCCATTGCCCAAATCCCAGTCCTGATTAAACTGCTGTCCAGAATTAAATATTCAATAACTGAAATTCTCTTTTCTTCCTTTACTCATCATCAAGGAGACAGAGCTTTTCCGCAAGTTGTGCAAAAGAGACCCCCTCAAATTATCCACACCATTCAGATCAAAATCCTGTAGACTTTCAAGTGAAAGATGTTTACACTTAAAATTGACTTGGTAATGGTCTAAATGGTGCTTTCTCTCAGTGGATATATATGTGGGGAGACAAAGTAAACAGGAACTCCAGGAATATGTCCTGGAAGAGAACAAAGAAAGGCCAGGCATAGTTCAAGGTTATGGCTGAACACAACAGCACCGATGAGAATTTGGACAGCTAAATACCCTCTCTTGAGAAACTGTGGATGTGAAGAATTCTAAAGAAGAATGCTGAAGTATGATAGTATTAGAGTTTAAATGCTCTCAAAGAATCTTGCTGGCTCATTGCACAAAGAAAAGAGATATTTTAATCATGAGCTATCTATCATCACTTGAATTTGAATGCCTGTTGTTTGAAGTCACAAGCTACTGAGTCCTGTGATGTAGGTTTTCAGGTCTAGTGCTAGAATAAAAAAGGTATGAAAATGGGAAAAAAAAAAAAAAAGAAAAACAAATGGCTGTAGACTCAACAGAAGATACTGTGTCTGAAAGGCTGTCCCTTAAATACGGGACAAGGAGAAGTAAGGATCATAGAATAGTGAGTTTCTCAGCCTCTTTCCTCTGGAGAAAATGAGAATATATAAGAGACTAGAGGGAATGTGTTTAAAAAAAAAAAAAATTGAGGAGTACAAGCCCCACTGCTATCATTAGTTTCTTGAGTCCATCAGTTTTTCAAGTTCATACACACACTGTAGAAAAGGATATCCAGGATGCAAACCAAAATTCTGTTTCAAGTGCAGGCACCAAAGTAGTAGATGGCTGAATTCTCATCAGAACAAACTCTAATGTGAAAGGGCAATTCTGATAATGATCCTCACTTATTTCTCTCTCTTCCTAGAGCAATGTATATTACTTCTTGACATATCACTGATAGACTCAAAAGAGTCCTTAAGAATTCCTTAGAGAGATCCACCTGGTTTTCTATCAACTATGCATTGGGTGTTCATGGGGAAGGTATTGTTGAGTTCCCAAAAGTGAAAAAGTTACTGAACTTTAGTGCTGGCATGATCTTGTTTCATTCTATTTCATTACGTGAGAAAATTGTACAGTTTTCCTACTCTCTCAATACCCAGGAGCCAAGGCTTAAGGAAGGGGAAACAGTTCAAACTCTTCAAATAAAATAAAAGTAAGACAGAAGAGCCAGAGAGCTTCTCTTGTCACATTTCTACAATTTCCATCTTTCAAGCCGCCACTTACAAGCCACTTCTTGACATAATCTTTGGGCTTAAACACGTGGAACAGTGGACCAACCAGCTTAATAAAAAGACAAAGATGATATGCAACTAATGGACAGAGCATTGCAACTAGGTGTTAACACATCATTCATTGAACTAAATGCTCTTTCAAATTCTGCAGCAGAAACAATTAAAGTACTGACGGCAGTCTTAAGTTGCTTCAAATTGTCTGGCACAATTGATCCACAATTATCTTTGTACTCCCTGAAGCCCCCAAATGCTACCTTCTTCATTGACTTTAAATTTTCTTCACAGTTCTCCAACCTGTGTCCTGGCATACTGAATATCTGACAAACTGAATATCCTTTGGAGAAGCCCATTGTGATAGATCTAGGAATCCTAAACATTCTATTAAAAATCTGAGCTGTATGCCCCTTGAATGCTTATAAGCAGATCTCCATAGCAAATCATATTGATTTTAAAAAGAAATTTTACTCTTTTAATAAGAAATCTTATTGAGAATTTAAAGATGAGAGTTACACTGTAAGACAAAGAGATAACAAACCATTTTTTCCACTAGCTTCACAACACAACATATTAGAGAATTCTGTGACACAGGCTTTATAGCAAAGAGGCATATTCAACTTCCAAAGTGTGAACCTTAAAACTACTCATAACTGGTGTGGTCAAGGAATTCTGTTCACCATGTTCGCTTTCTTGGGTTAAGTCTCTGATGGCCAATAAATACACTGCTGATAAGATATTTTCTTGGGGGTTTATGTACATACAACCATGTATGGTTGTTTGGACATCTCTTTGTTGAAAAGGAAAACTCTTAAGTAGCCAATTCATCAGTATCTCTGTGAACATCCTGTGGAACACAGCACATCCAAATGTGCTTTGCTTCTAAAGCATAGTGAAAAGGAATTTGTTTTCGAACATGGGCACAGATGTATTCATCAGCACTAACTTGTATAAATACATATCTTTCTAATATGTTTTTACCCTAATCTTTCTCCTTTTTGTTGTTGATGTTCCAGTAGGAAATTGGGCAAAGTTATGTGAGTGAAAAAGCTTCAGGATGGAGAGAATCAGCTGCCTACCTCGAACTACCTTGAATAAGGCTGCCTTTGCTCTAAGAAAACCTGAAAAGTCTTCAACTATTATGTGAGGATCTGCAATTGGGGTCTATGCTATAGTGACTCAAGATCACTGATGTAACTTAAAGTCTAATTTTTTTTCAATTAGGTGCATCCTGATACAGAAATAGTGAAGAGTGTTTTAGCTAGGACCCAAAATTGCCAAGGTTCTTGGACCTTCACAAAGGTAAAAGCTTGAACTGTGTCTGAAGAGGGTATCAGAATGTATCTTTATTCAGTACCATAGACTAAGAAAGAAAAACAACTTTATTTGTATGTTATGTGAGGAATCTTCCTCATGATCTCACATTTGTTATCTTAGTTCTGTTTCCTCAACAATGCTGTGACCCAGCGTGGATTCCCATGGATCTTACTTAAAATGTTTACTAAAACTGCTACTTGACAGAAACTTTATAATTTTAGACTGTCTAATTTCTCTCCATCCTCTCTGAATAAGAAAAATTCACATGGTCTATTGAATTTTTATGTGACAATAATGCATATATGTATAAATATATATAATACATACTCAAATTCTTTGATGCTTTGTGTGGCTTGGAATAAATGTTAATATTACAGAGGATATAGTTGAAAGAAATGTTGAGTATAATACCCTTAACAAACATACTAATATTTAATACTGCAAGTTCCGCTCCCACGTCACGGCACTCCCAATTCCTTTTCTCCTATTTACTTTTTATCTTTCTTTTCCCTTTGTACTTATAACCTAAAACACTAAAAAGCTGATGTATTTGGTTGTCCTTTCTACTTATTGTCTATCTCCCTCCACTGGAATATGAACACCATACAGGCAGGAAGCTTTGCTTTTTTCACTAGTGTAGCCCCAGCACCTAAAAATGGTGCCTGTCACGTGGTGGGTGTTCAGTAAATATTTGTTAACAAGTGAATAGCATCATTAGTTTAATACAGGCTAGCAAGCATTGAATGCTGTTGTCATTCTGTGCTTCTATCATGCTATCTTTCCCAATAAGTTAATGATGGCCCAATAGTCTACGTTTCATAATCACCCTGGGGAATACTGCTAAAGGTGTTAAGTATTAATTGCCTCCAACACAGTGGGAGGTATACATCCCCAGAGAATTTTTAAAGTCTTGTAAAACATCTTGTACAAAAAGCACTGAATTTCATATATATTCAACATGTGGGATATGTACTTATCTGTAAGAGAAAGGCAAATTTTGGGAAATGCAGTGACCACTTCTGGAACTCAATATTGTAACCGCATGCAGTCCCCCTCCAAAGGTAAATTTTATACAAATATTACTTTCAATACAATAAGAAATTTTATTATACTTAGATGTTTGTAGATTCATATTCATTTTCATTCCCTCTCCCTCTGCCTCTCTCTCAGCATAGACACACACATGACATGGGAGAAAGCACTGCCCGAAAGATCCTGACATAAACGTATAAGTGCAAAGAGGGAAGGGGTAGAAGTCAGAAGTTCTGGATTGTAGTTCTGGTTTTGCTATTATCTAGTCAGGTGATCTCGGCCAGTAAATTTCTCTTTGACAATTCTGTTTTATCATGGGTTACCCATTTAAGATCCTTTCATTCTCTAACAAGTCTATAAGCCCACAAATGGAAGATAGACAAAATGAAAGTGAGAAAATAAAGTTTACTTTTATAAATGATTCCAATAGCCTTTCGTTTTTGATGGATTGAAAAATCACAAATTCTCCTATTGCTTTCTCATTTTCCATTCTTTATACCCAAATGTTATCATTATTATTTGGAGACAATATGGGTTAATATCTGGTCTCTAACTCACAGCATTACCTTTGGTGAAGAACTATGCTGCTTATATAATTAATCAGAGGAAATTTCAAAATAGTTTATAACATCAATCTCTTTGACAACATCTCTAACCGCTTATTTCATCTTGCCTTTGGAATCATGCCAGATAGAAACATCTCGATATCTTTCTTTGGGCAAAGCTTGTTCTAACACCTGCTTTGTTACCTCCTCTGCTGGATACAGTTGTTCACCAAAAACAAGCCAGTGTGGAGAATGTCATTAAAGTACCTCTGTGTCTTTAATCAGCCTGAACTCTCCTGCAGCTTCTTCAAAGGGATTCATCCCCATTTGTCACAAGCAAACCAAGGTAGCAGCTCCCCTGTTGTTACAGCAAAGGAAAGATATTTCCCTACTTACAGCAGAATTTCCTCTATGTTGACTAACTGGAAAAGTGGTCTCTGCTATCGTGTTTATGCCTATGGTTTTATGCTCAGAATTTAAAATAAACCGTTGATGTTTGGGATGGCTTAGGCCAATTTATATTTTATATTTTAATTAGTCAAGACAACAAGGTAATTATATTATTCCCATTTTAAAATTTAAGTAATCAAGGCAGAGCAAGTGCCAAGGTCACCAATTAGGTCCATGGTAAGACCAAGATTATAACACAAACACTGTTGGCACATTATTTATGTTTCTAATTAAATAAAAGGTCATCTTACACTAAGACAGACCCTACACAGTCAAACAGAAAACATACTGGATTGGAAATCAAACAATATGGATTTTACCACTAATTTAATATAATGCCTCATAGGTAGTTATCCAAGTTCTGACTGTATTCATTCAATATTAATTTAATAAATACCCACTGTGCACACATACATGCAAGGAGTAGGCAGAAAGTAGTTTCAAGGCAACACATTGACAAGAGTGTGTATCAACTAGATGCACAAAACTTAGAGAAATAAACAAATGCTGATCTGATGAGGCCTTTGCTGGTCTGACTGCTTTGAGTTAACTGACATCTGGTCCTTTCATTCAAACTGAAGCTGACATAATTTACCAAAATATAAGGATGTTTTGGATGTGTGAAAACACATTTAAAACTTTTTTCTAGGTATCAATTTTCCTATGTTTAAAATAAGATGATTAATATTCTGCTCTAATTAATAGAATGGGGGGGAAAAAAAAACACATAGTTCTTCCAAAGTGCTCTGGGGGCATCTAAACCAATGGCTCTCCTTATTCTTTATGTCAAGGATCTCTGAGAATCTCATACAAGTTATAAAACTTTACTCAATCATAAAGAAATAGATGAACACACAATTCTATATCAATTTCAGAGATTCACAAATCCCCCAAATCCTATCCAAAGATGCCCAGTTAGGAACCTGTGTCCTAAACCAAATGCAACACAACTTCAGGAGAGCATCCACTTTTGATATGGTAATCTTGATTCTAGCTCTACAATCCATTTACTCCCCAAATATTATTGAACACCTAATATCTGTCACATGCTATTCTAGGTGATGGGATATTTCAGGGAACAAAACAAAGTTTCCCCATCCCAGGAGAGTATAAGACAGATAACAAACAAAAGCAGTAACTGAATTATATGGTATGCCAGGAGGTGGCAAGTACTATGGAAAAACATAAAGTCAGAAAGTGGTTTAGGGTGTCAGGGAGTTTGGGGGAGGAAGTTTGCAATTTTAAATGTGGTAGCCTGAGAAACCCGACTGAGCATGTTACATTTAAACAAAGACTTGGAAAAGGAAACAAGGGATGCCGTATATGGGAAAAGGGTTCTAGGCAGAGGAAATAGGAGTACCTGGGGGAGTCCTCTTAGCATTTCTTTTTAATTTTCTTACAAGTAAAACATGAGGTTTATTATCAATCGATTCAGTTGACAGATAGTCAGGTAAAGAACAAAATCATGTGTGGTTGCCTGAATTATTAAGAGAGGGCAGTGCCCAGTGAAGAGGCAGGATGGCTGGATGGAAGTGAAAGACAACAAAATAGTAGGAGACAACAGCAGAGGAATAAAAGGTGTGTGGGGAGGAGGCCTTGGCAGGTCACAGGGGGCTTGTAGCAATTTTGGCTTTTTCTCTAAGATGGGAAGGCTTGGAGAGTGTGGAACAAAGTGACAAGATCTGACTTATGTTTGCACGGACCATTGTGATTGTTGGGTTGGGAAGCAAGAGAGAAAGCAGAGGCACCCATTAGGTGGCTGCCATAGACATGCAAAGAGAGATGATGCGACCTGGACTATAGTGGTAGCTGGGAAGGGCTGAGAAGCAGTGAGACTCTGGATGTATTGTGAAGCTGGGTCCAAATGCTGATGTATTATACATGGAGTATGGTCAAATATGCCTCCAGTGTTATTTTGGCCTGAGTTGTCATTCACTTTGACTGCAGGGGAAATAGGGTGGGAAAAGGTAGTAAGGATGATACAAGAATTTGAAGGCTTACTGGGCTATTGTCATACGCAGTCGATTCTACTTTGTGGGCTGATCTGAATTTCTCCACTTTTCTTTAGGACCAGTATTTTTATAGCAAATTATTGAGCTTAATATTTTTACTGTTATACTTTACAGTTGGATGGATCAGACTCTTCCCATTAAGCCTTCCTTGACTCTACTTACCTCCTCTGGATTCACAGTCCAGTTTGGCCATACACTCATTGTTTATAAAACTGTTTCCTTCATGTTATTGTAAGTCTTGATATTTTACCCCCCGAACTAGATCTTAACATCCAAAAATGCAGCAGCGTGAAGTGGTAGTAAAGATAATACAAGAATCTGAAGGTTTACTGGGATACTATCCCACTTCCAAGCCCTCTTTTGTATCTCACGAAACATACCTAGCTTGGTATTGGGTGCCAGGCAAGTATAATTACCTAATACATTCTTGACTGGGAAAAAAATATCTGCAGAGTTCTTCCTTACAGCAACGTCCCTCCTTTCATTTTTACTGTCAACTATGAAAATGGAACAGCTTGAGACATCAAAGCTTTTTACAATTTGATGAAGTTTGTATAATCAGTGAGAAGATAAACCACATGCACCATATTTGCGTCTCAATACATTTCCTGAGCTGCAATCTGGATGGAAATAACTAAGGCCAACACTTGGGCAAACTCAATGGGATCTAAAATTTTGATTAATGCTACAACATTCATATTATTTATGTCTTTGGGAGAGGATGAATGTTTAAAGATCTGTCAAATCTGTAGAATTTTAGTGTTTGTTCCTTTTACTATTTCTTTTTAATTTTCTTATGAGGGAAACATCAGGTTTATTATCAATTGATTCGATTGGCAGGCAGTCAAGTAAAGAACAAAATTCTTTATGGTTGCCTGAATTATCAAGGGACTAGTAACTTCATCATGTTGGCACAGTAGAAAGCTGTTAAAGATTATAGTAAATGTTTCTAGCACTTTCAATAAAATGGCTTTTTTTTTTTTTTAGGGTTTATTTTTCCTGTTAGCTATAAAGAAAGCCGCTTTCTTATGGTTCCACTTTATTGATGCATCCCAATCTTGGACCCAGTAGACTTTATCTCATCTGTTGTATCTAACTAACGTTTATTTCTTTGCTCTTAGAACCTACTGGTAATCAGAGAGATCTGAGACTGAGAACAGTGGTTTTGAACATTAGGAGAGAAAACTTGGGAAGAGAAATGGGTGAAGCAGACAGATTGCCACTTCACATCATTTCTGCTCAGGCTGCTGGGTACTGGTCACTCACTGTGCCTTTCAGAGTCATTAAAATTTACCTATTTTAAATTCTGACACTGGACCTTTCTGGTTCTTTATTTCTTTTCTCCCTCATTATGGGCTCCAAGCAGGAGTTTATTTCAAATTACTCTCTATTACAGACATGGCATTTTGCACTGTGTCTTTTTCTGAGTGACCTTTCCCCTATCAGAGTTTCTTCATTTCTAAAACTTGACTGCTTCAAAGGGAGAGGATGTGTGTGAATTTCACATTTACTTATGTCTTTTTCTTCTTTCATTTTTTTTTTTTTTTTTTTTTTTTTTTTTACCTCTTGTAGTTTGCTTATTTAGGTTTTGATAAGGAAAGAGACATTTCTCTAATTTGTGAGTTATCCAGGTCTTTTACTCCTTATTCTTTGACTGCTTATTGCTCACTTTGAGGTAATCTACAGATTGCTACCACATCCATCAGAAGGGAAAGATGATTATGAAAATCCATATTAGCCAATTTTGGAACTTAGTAGCTATTTATATAAAAACTTAACCATAGTGGGTGTATGGAGATAGTTAAATAAAATTAGATTCTTCCATTATAATACTAAAATGCACTTATGTTCTGCCTCTTCTTATAAATAATTTTTAAATATACACACAATGATTCAAGGTATGTGGACTATTAGAACTAGAGGGGAGAAGAAATTCTGGATTTCAAGCTCATCTCATATGATTTTTACATGAACACTTTGGCATCCCTATCTTTCAGCTGGCACAAAGTAATTTTTGACAGTTTAGATGTTCAAAAATTAGAAGCTAATATCACATTTAACACTTTCTTCAAGCCTAGACTTCAGTTTTATTTCCTCCATGGTACTTCCTCCTAATTAAAAGTATGTTTCAAGGTATCTGTAAATATGGCTTCTTCTTTTTACCTTTTTAAGAGTTCCACATCCATCTCAATTTTATCTGTATCATCTTCAATCTCACCATTTCACATATTGCAGTTAGAAAGTTTGTCAGGGCAGCAACTAAGTCTTAAACAACTTTAACGTAGGCCATGGTCATTAGTATAGTTCTCCTTACCTAGTCATTTAAATGACTCATTCGTAACAACACACACGTGGAAACCTTTTGCTAATGGTACAGCATTCTCATATCTGACCAGATTTAGTTAGATGACATATAACCTCATGTTAGCTTAAAGTTGCTCAGAAGTATCTGTTAACCAAGATCTCATGTACCAACCATTTTCTGGACCATCCTTTGCTAGACATTTGACACTCTGAGAAAAATGATTGCCTGTTTATTAGACAAGTTGAAATAGAATAAATCAATAAGGCCAACTTGTAGCCCAAATAAATAAATAAATGTATAGGCCAAGTAAAGCTAAGAATGGGCATAAAACACAAATTTGGTGCATTATTACTGTTTATGTTATGTCTATTAAAGTTGATTTTTGAAATTAATTTCAAATTAAAAGTTAAAATGAGGAAGACTTTATTTGAAGTCAATTTATGCTAGAAAAATAGTTAACATTCATCTTTGCCATTTCTTTGAAATCAGTCTCTTTCTATATTTGCATATTTTTGTGAATGCACACATATACACAGCACATACACTTCTATCTTCCTGTTCTAAAGAGAAACACACCTTTCTTTTCAAATAAAGAGTTTTCCTTTTTATGGATATAAGAACAGAAGTCAGGGAATGAAGGGTCTCTACAGTTCCATTTTCATAATAGAATTCTGTTGTTCTGTAATGATTTATTTTTGAATAAGGAAAAATGTAAGGAACTTGGAACAGAGACAGAAGTACCTTCTCATCAAAGGTTGTCTATAGTTTCATGAATCACATGTGATGGATGAGATTTATGAATTAGAATCTGTGTCAAAAGATTTACAACATACTAAATTAGTTATGACATCTTCTCGTTGGTGCGCATAAACTTTCAACAAAATATCTATATCATCACCACAGGAGCATGGCTAGCCCAATTCTTTCATTTCACTGCAGCACATCCAGACCCTGTCACTGTAGTTGATGAATTCTTGAAGGAATGAGCCTCAGATCAATTAAAATAAACACCACAAGCTGATTTATCAAATATTTTCTGAATGCTCTCAGAAAATGTCAAAAATCTGATCCATTGACAGAGAAAAGTCAGAGAATCGTGGCAGCCTATGGGATCACAAGACCTTTTCAAAACCATCATAAATCACCACAGAAAACAAATGGGGCACCATGTGATAAGATTTCTTCTGACAGCTTTGCCTCAACAAGACATAGATGAGATAAATGGATATCTTCGTCTATACCCAACTGCCAGTTTACAAAGTTCCAAGTTGTCAAACTGTAAAATACACCACTATCAAAGTCCTTCCCAATAATACACCTTTTTTGGATATACAAGAGTGGATTTAAACTAACATCTCCTTCAGTTCTATTTTATCACTGCAAGCTATGTAATATCCCTGCTGGTGTGCGAGCTTTCTAAAAGAAAGAGCATGTGTGTGCAAGTATACACACAGAGAAGGCTCCAAATTTACTTTCATATACATCCTTGTCTGAACTAATGAAACTTTCTTCACTTTCCATTATTAAAAGAAAACTGCTTTATAGTGCTACAGTGCATCTAATCAAGGTACCCTTTGAGTTTTTTTAATCATCTCAGTCTTGTCTCATTTCATATAGTTTAAGAGCACATTCAGAGACAAGCAATAATGGGCTAACCTATTTGTCCAGTCTACTTCAGGAACAGAGAAATGCTTCCATTAATGAGTTTTTTGCAAATATGATCAAAACCTATAGACAAAGGTAATAGGCCTTGGATTTCACAGTAAATTTCATAGGAAATTTAAATTATAAATTATGACTCATTTTTCTCAATAGTTGGCAGATAAAATCATAGAAATGTTAGAAATTGTGTATGATATATGAAGCTGACTTTTCTGATTCAAAGAAGCTAAAGAACGTCTATCTCAAAGTAAGACTGAAACCTGAATCAAAGAAATGGTATCTATACATTAAAGTATATAAAGTATAAAGATATGAACATTTGGAAACAGTAAAAAAAGAAATTAAGCCTAGTCTTAAAGGTTTCAGATACTACTAAATTTTCAAAGAACAAGAAATCCAATGGACTAGAGAACCAATTCCCTATGCTACTCCCACAACTGACAGCACCTCACTGCTTCTCTTTCTACACCTTTACTGCCTTACTCAAATCCTTCTGCTCATGAGCCTTCTTCAACTGTGGAAGGTCTGCTTTGTTTGATTGCTAATCCAAGTTGCACTTACTAGAAAGGCCTTGCAACTTACCAGTTTCTATGAACTGTGGCAAAGTAACCCATTTAAATAGTGGGAAAACATTTCATTGCTATCAAATATATGGGAAGGGAATCTAGAATCAGGTTACAGTAGATAACCTGAAATAGGGGTCCCCAGCTCCCAGGCCATAGACCGGTACCAGTCGTAGCCTGTTAGGAATCAGACCACACAGCAGGAGGTAAGTAGCAGGTGAGCCAGCGAAGTTTTATCTGTATTTACAGCTGCTCCCCATCACTTGCATTGCCACCTGAGCTCCACCTCCTGTCAGATCAGCAGCAACTTTAGATCTTCATAGGAGCATGGACCCTATTGTGAACTGTGCATGTGAGGGATCTAGGTTGCAACTACTTATGTGAATCTAATGCCTGATGATCCTATCACTCACAGATGGGACCACCTAGTTACAAGGAAACAAGCTGAGGGCTCCCACTGATTCTACATTATAGTGAGTTGTCTAGTCATTTAATTATATATTATAATAATAATAGAAATAAAGTGCACAATAAATGAAATATACTTGAATCATCCCAAAACCATCCCTCCACCCAAGTCCATGAAAAAACTGTCTTCCATGAAACTGGTTCTTGATGCCAAAATGGTTGGGGATCAGTGTCCTGAAACATGTACAGAACAAGAATTGATACCTCTCTGTTCAGGGTGGATATGTGAGAAAATACATTGTTTAATTTCTTTATATATAATTGATCCAAGGATTTCATTTGCTTCACAATTTGTTGAGTCCCTGCTGTGTCTCATGCACTTCCAAGTTACTGTGCCCAATAGCTACTGCTGAGTTCCTATGCAGTTAACTAGTGCAGAGATGGAAGTGTCACCCATTTTTTTTTTTTTCTTTAACTGCTCAGTAATCTTGAGGATACTGCCAGAGAAGTGAAATGGCAAAGACTCTTAGAGACCTCTCTTTACCATTTCAGGCATGGAAGAATGGTCTTTGTCTTTTAAGAAATAGTCAACAGTGAAGAGAAGAGTACACCAACATGGCACAAGTATACATATGTAACAAACCTGCACGTTGTGCACATGTAACCTAGAACTTAAAGTATAATAAAAAAAAAAGAAAATCACTCTTACCAGGAGGCCTAATGTGGCACAGCCCCTGATGCCTGTGATTTACTACACTTCAGATCAGCGTAACAGCTTTTGCCCGTTCATTCAGAGCAACTCTCACGGTCACCAGTGGTTACTCTAAAATATATATTAATTTTGAGAAGGAACAGGAGTGTACATTACTTCCTATGGGCATAAAGCAAATATGCCATGTTTATTTTGGAAGCAAGAGAGGGTGGTGAAAACTATCAGCTCTTCACAGATCTTAATCCCGGCAAATACTCTTAGCTGTGGGCAGCATCTTTGTGGGAATGTGGGTGTGTGGTATTCCCCCCACCTAAATTTCCTCTCATCTGGGATTTTCTTTCCCAAGTAGCAGGCAATGAGTTCATCCCATGGCCTTCAACTGCTCTTGGTACCTTGCTAATTTCAACATTCCGACTACAAAAAAGTACTTTGCTATGAGTCAGTAAATGGAATACATTAATAAAGCTTGAGTGTCTGGCCCTTTTCCAGACTTGAAAACTTGATCATGCTGGCTGCAATGGAGTCTTCGATTTTTTGTTTAGTGTAAAGGAAAATTACCCTATACAGCTTTTAACTCCCCAAGGCTATTCCTAAAAGCCTTGCTCAAACTTCTAAGGTGCCTGGACTAGTATTTGAGCTTAGAAAAGCTGTTGGCAAATCCCAGTGAAATTTTTTGACAGATTCATCTTTTAGCCTTTGGGAAAGTGAAGGTGCTGCAGGCAAGATATTTGATTAATGCCATGAAAAATAGTGTTGCTGGCACAGCTGGTATGTTGGGAGAAAAATTCATCACTAACTCTAAAACTGCCATGTAATTTTCTACCTACAGTTCTTTTCCTCACTTGACAGAAGATTTGCACAGGACAAACTCAGCTGACAGAGGACAAGTCAGCCAGATGTTGAGGTATCTCTAAACATGACAGATCACTATGTTTTAGCTCAGATTAATTCGCTTATTAGAGGTAGACCTAAATCACCGGTCATTGTCAAATCAGTTGTCACCACCTGCAAATCATGTCACATTTCTGAACAAAAATGTTGTGGTTTTAAAGAGTTGCTCTAACCTCAGCCCCTCTGTGCTGAGAGTGAGATTCCAACAAAAAGCACAGGATCACTCTCCTCACCAAGGCAAGCATTTTAAAATGTTCAGTTCTATCCCAGCCACAACTCAACCACTTGCTTTCTGTGAGGTCAGGAAGAACAGGGAAAGTATGATTTCAGAGTCTGACAGATGCCGAGCCGGGCACTGCTCTGGATTTGTGTGATCTCACCTTCTCCCCTTCCCCTCCCGCCTTGGCATTTCCGTAGAGCGATACAGGGTGTTCCCATGCTCCTGACCTCAGCAAGTGGCCAAAGGTAAACACACATTCATTCACCAATAGAGAAAACGTCAAGGACATCTTTCAGAACAAAGCAACGAGTATAACTCTGTTCCATAAGTTCATACAAAGCATATCACGTCTTCGTCTGTGAGGGCTTGGTGTCCTCGACAAAATGCATTGACTCTTTCTAGCTCAACTCCCAACAGACCTGTTGTCCAGCTTACGAAGTCAGGACCACACTGGCCCCAGAGTTGGCAGGCTTAAGAAAAGTGTCAAGGAGTAAATAAGCCATGGAAAATAGCTAATATCTTCATCCCAGGAGGTTGAGTTAAGCGATGGGAAACAATGGCAAAAAGAGCAGTGGAAAATTGACACCAGCTATGCTTGCACTATGGCTGCCTTGTGAAGGGCAAATGGACTTTCTACTGGGCTCATCAGGAACTGGTGCTCCTGAGAGCAACATTCTCTTTAAAAGTGCAAGAAGCCAAAGAAATGTACTGCCATAAATAGGGCAACATTTCTGCCTCAGGTATTTTTCTTTTTCTTTTAAAGACCATAATCTAGTAAATCAAACTAGGTTGATATGTAGGGCAGACACTTACTCTCTGGAAAGGAATGTATGGCTACGGGGATTCTCAGCATGTACTCTTAGTTCTCATTTAGTCTGTTCAAGATCTAAACAGGTACTAGGTCCCCATCTAACGAACAAGTTGCTACTTTTTAGCATTACTCAAATTATGATAGCAAAGGGGCACATGAAATGGAAAGATCTGTAACAAACTGATAAGTCAGGACTACAGTGGAAATGCTCTCTTTCTGCTCATATTTCTCTTCATGGTACTCCTATTTTCTGAGTCACAGTCACCAGGATTGACACAATGAAGTGACCTTCGAGTTCTCTTTTTCTCTTTCTCTTTTCTCTCAATATTGAATCGGTATCCAAGTCCTCGCTTACTCCTACTTAATCCCTTTCCAAGCTCACTGCCCTTGCTCTGGTTCTGCCCTTCCACCTCTACAGTCACTACTGTCACAGCTCCTTGATCTTCCTGCCTCTTGTCTCGCTTCTATAATCCATCCTCTGCACCGCAGCCAAACTGAATTGGTACTTAGTTTATGCCTTTCCCTGCCTTAAAAACATGCCATGACTTCCTGTTACCTACCAGGTAGTTTCAACTCTTTAGCTTATACTGACAGTTCTCTCAAGTCAGTTCCAGATATACGCTGCCTACTGCCCCACTCAAACCTAATCCTCGGGCCACGGTGGATTATTTATTGCCCTAAGTGCTGCCCTTTGCCATCTTTGTACCCATGTCACCTCATGCTTCTGTCACCTAGAATGGCCTTTTTTTCAGCGCTGATTACAGAACTCCTACCTGTTTTTCAAGGCCCAGTCACAGTGCAGCCTCTTCCATGAGTTCATCTTTGCACACCCATCTCTCAACTTTCATGGCTCATTTTTTCCGACAATTCTTACATTGCTTCTTACATTCTGCTTTGCACTATAATAATTTTTGGCATAGTGCTAAGTAGCAAATTCTTCAGGAATTTGGGTGAAGAAATATTCACGTGTATAACTTTTGATTAAACAGGTATTCAGAATATGTTTTGAATAATTACATTTGAAAAAGGTTCAATTATTTTAAATAACCTAGGTTCGAAAAGCCTCTGTTCCTTAACAGTTGGGGTTTGGGGGCTGAAGAACTAGATAATGGCTTGAGTCCTTTATTTCTAGTTTGTTCTCACCTTCAAATAGTCAACAAATTGATAACAGTGCTTTAAACTGTTGTGGTGTATGACCCCAGCACTGTCTAAGCTGCTTATGCTGGCTAAGAATATGGTTTTTGAACGAGGCTGATTTCCTATTTAAAACACCAGTGTGGTTACAAGGCCCACAGTGACCAGACCCCTCATCCTGCCATCCTCACCTCTGCAGGGCTGTGCTTTCTTCTCTCCATGTCACCACTAAAGTATCAAGAAAAAATTTAGGGCAGTACTGAGGATGTTCATCTCTCTCCACCAATATTCTAGACAAATATAGTTCTCAAATTTTTAATATGTTCAAAATTATCTGCAGAAAGCTCCAGGTAGCTTTGTCATGTCTGTTGTGCAATTAATTACTTCTACAACAATTTTGGGGCCTCTATGAGGTATCAAGAAATGTAACCCAATCAGCACACTAACTCAGAGATGCTTAACAACTACCTTTCAATCAAATCATGAATAGCTTCCATTGGTTGAAGAAACTCCCAATAACATGCATGAAGTGACTGTAAAATATTTTTTACCTAAGTCTGTATTCAATGATAAGTCCCTATTTATAAACTTTGGTTTTACCAGCTTTTTAAGAAAGAGTTTGCATAATTCAGTTTTGTGATGGATCCTATCAAAGTTTCACAGGTCATGAGACAAAGCCTACTAGGTGATGACTATTATGGGGGACATGCTGAGTTTCTAGCCTAAAGGTATTTGGAATCTGACAGACAGAGGTAATAAGAGAAGCACACAGGTAATCACCCTATAAAGGGAGAAGAAGGAAAATGCCAACATGAAGATATAAACAAAGCAATACTGAACTTCATAAGAGAGCCTTGTGAGCCTTGAGGTCAAAGAACGATCCTAAAGTAGATACATTTAATTGGAAGTTGCAGATTGGATAGATTTTGACAAAGAGGTAAATTGAGAGTTCTGCCTTGGGGGGTTAGGAAAGGCTTCATGGAGGAGGGTGCGAAGGATGAGCAGTGTGGCCTGATGGATAAAAGGGAGAAGGCTGGTGCAGTGGAAGCCACTGAGGCAGGTACATTCCCTGAACACCGAAGGATGGGGCTGGAGCACCAGGAGACCATGCTGAAATAAGAGCAGAATGTGGCACCAATGACTGTGGTTAGGAGGCAGCAAACTGTCCAGTGTGAGGAGGGCACAGAGAACACATGATGGAAATCCTGGAATATTAGGCTGGAAGGGTCAATTCGGAGAGGGGAAGGGAAGCTGAATAGACTCCTTTCTTAGGACCTCAGCCTTCTCAGCAATACAGGAAGGGGAAGGCTCACCTTCTGATCTCAGCACATTCTTGCTCAAAAGTCCTCAAAGGATCTGTTTTCTCTGGAGTCAGATCCAGTTCCAGAGATTCTAAACAACCTCAGGGTAACTCCTCGTCTGAAAGGCAGGGTTTGTAGGGCCTGGAGCAGGTGCCCTCCAGTTGGCCCATTTGATGAGCTGTGTGAGTTTGGGCTACTCAATCTCTCTGTCTTTTATATTATCCATATTTGAATCCCTACTGATTTGAACATAGTAATCACTCATTGAAATATATGTTGAATTAAATTTTCAGTTACCTTACATTACTGCCTGATCTCTATCAGGAATTATAAAACATGAAACACATAAAAACAGCAAGCCATAAGAAACCTGTTTTTTTTTTTTTTTTTCTTTTTTAGGTTGATGGAATTTTTCTACTCCTTCCATGTAATTAAAAAGAAAGAAAAAAAGTGAAGAAACCCTGATACTTTCTCTAGTGATACCACTTTATTAAAAATTATGAGAGAAGTCTCAGATTTCTCATCCTAGGATACACTTGTTTCTATGGGATAAACAGAATTTAGAAGTCTCCAAATCACCAATTTACAGGAGGGAGATTATCTAGTCTTAGTAGATACATGTTCTAACTTTTAGTTGCTTTTTCACAAATGTAAAGCTTGTTCTATACAATTAAGAACATCTTTAAAATACCACACTTTAGAAGTCCCCCAGCACCCCTAACTCTGAACCTACAAAAGGCATACAAAGATCTTTAAAAGTATACAGAGTTTATTTTTCAGCAATAATATCTTTTAAAGCCAGAGGAACTAAACTCCTTCCAAGGGAGCATCTGATTAATTTTAAAAAGTGACATAAATGCTTTGTAACTTTGCCACAGAACATCTGCTTGGACGTCGATGTGACTGGAGAGGTGAACACCGTGTTTGTGTCTGTGGAGGGCAGAAAAGACAACAGGTTTCAGGGCATGGGGAAGCAGAATGTGGGCAGTGATAAAGAAGGGGCTCAGCTGGATGTGTTGAAACACTTTGAGCACAAATATGAATGGAAAGAGAGAGATCAGCTGAACAGTGGGGTATCACTGTTCTCCAGATTCAACAAGAGCTGTTTTTTCCCTCTTTTCATTCTCCCCGGCAGGGGCCTTCTGACCAATTTCTACTGTTTCTCCCTGCCAGCCTCCTAGATTTCCAGAGCTAGCAGACCCCTCAGAAGAGGTGAGCAGCACACTAGTGGACAGTAGCTATGGCTGCAGGTACCCCAAGGCCCCACCTGTCACCTGGGGCAGATCCCAGTAGCCCTGCCCAGAGGCCTCTGGCCACTCAGCATCTGCAGGGCCAGGTTGCCCAGTTTCCTGTCTCTGCTGGAGTGATACAATTTATTCAAGTATTCATTAGTTCAAATTTAATTTTTTAAAAGTATTATTTCATTTATTTTTAATTGATTTCCTCTCCCTTAAAGCTTTTTAAAATAGATTATATTAAGGTAAATGATGAGTTAAATACATTTTCACAAAAAAGTAAAATAATCATCTCATTTATCATTTTAAAACAGCAATACGATGTGGCCAGTTTTACTCGAACACTAAAAAACATTGATGATGAAGCAATTTTTACAGGCAAAAAATTAGCCTTCTTCGTTTTGAACAGAGAAATTTATTTTCACAGCTATTTCTAGTTCACATGAATAACTGGAAAACATGTATTCAAGGAAAATGAGTCATGCTGTGAGTGAATAACTGGTATCTCCTTGAGGCAGTAGTGTTAAGAGTTAGCACTCCCGAGGGCATATAAGCTCTGGAGGTAAGACTCCCCTTTCATTTTGTATTTAGCTCCCCCAGTCTAAGACTGCCCCAACTGCCCCTCCAAAGTAGGCATCTCATCTCACCTCTTTCTCTATGTTTTCTCTTCTCATGAAACATCCAAGATGCAGGTGTTGTCAGATGTGTTTAATGACAACAAAGAAAAGCAAAACTCACAACCACAGAATGGTCTGTTTGGCTCATAATGTTCCTAATACCAAATAACAACCACCCTACTTTTAATGGTACTGCTTTATCCTGCCATTGGTAGTTTGCAAAACCTGTTAACATGTGCTATTTCATAATGATTTAATTTTTTATAATAATCCCGGTGTTGTGTGGCAGCCACAGCTCTGTATTCTTAGAGAGATCTATTGGCTTCTTTTGACTCTTAGGATACCACTTACTCAAATACATTAACGACGTAGGAAGGAAAGAGTCCAGTGTGTGAAGATGGCACAATGCAGCAGTTATGAACTGAATGTCAGGAGACATGCATGCTTTTTCCATGTAAAATATTTCTTGCATACATCTCACTCTGTTTTGAGAGCACAATGGATGAAGAGAAAAACAGCAATAGTCAACTGGAAAAAAATTATAAGCTGCTCCTGTGTTCTGTTGCCTTAAGTTCTCGGGCAAAGTTTTTAGAACAACCCTGATCCAAACTGCTCATTAAAATTCAGTGTTGTTCCCAACCTCTCCTAGCTCCTTGCTAATTTGTGACCCAATATTTGGAGAAAACGTTATTGAGCTTCAGTCACTAACCCTAGTAATCAAATGAAGTTAAGTTTGATACTGGGATTAGGATAGCAAGAAACCAAGATTTGGAAAGCTATTGAAATAGGAAATAAAATTTCTTTGAAGCTACATTGCTATTTTGATCTTTATGTCACAGATTACATGTAATCAACACAAATAACCAGAGTTTCATTTTTAAAAATTTTAAAAATACTGGTGAGAGAATTGTAAATTACTGAAAAACAAAATCATAGAGTTTTGTTTTTTGTCATACAAGAGCATTTCTAACTGTAGGTCTTGGTGAAAAAGAACAATCCTTTTCACAAAATTATGAAAAAAAAGGAGAGGAAAAAACTTTATTTTGTAGGCTTGTGCAGGGTAGTTTGCCAGTGAAACTTTGCACAATGAAGAGATGATGGAGAGGAATATCATGAAAATCATCTTCCAGGCCAGGCAAATGAAATTATCTACTGATTCTATACTCAAAAGAAAGGCATAGTTGACTTTCTGCCCAGACATATGCTATTCTAGGAGGACAAACCTTGAGACTGGCAGATAAAAGTAATTAAACACACATTTTTCCTTTTTATTAATAAATTTTTATTCTTTAAACTCATTTCTTCCTCTTTTGGGTTCCCAGGACTTATTTCAAACACTGGTTTGGGAGGAACTACTATGACCTGTCACTAAAATTAGAAATGTAAAGCAAGCGGCTGTCACTAAGTTAGTGATAGTCAGAAAATGACTTAAAAGATTAGACAGCAACCCTCCTATTGAACTGAAACTTTCTCTTTAGGTAACACTACATTTGGTTAAAAAGATAAAGACTTAAATAAACAAATGAACCATTTAAAACCCCAGCTTCGAACAATGTCCCCCACACCCGGCATTAGGACATCTGGGGGACGATGCTTGCAATCTCCTGATTGGGTCAGACAGAGTCAGAGACTTGGCGCTGCAGAATGGGAGGAACAGTGTGTAATGAGGCATCAGTGCCCAGTGAAGAAAGGGGAAAGATGAAAAAGAATAAGAATTAGCCCCTGGTGCTGCGGAACACAGGAGACCCACAAAGGCTAATTTCAAATGGCTGGAGCTCTTACATCTTAGGGATGAACTTGCTTCTTGATGCACTTATAACTCCCATTAATGTTAATGTTGCCAAGCCCACCGAGAAGAGAATATAGCCCCCTTAGTTTGCTTTCATCAGTTCACTTCCTTTTTTTGAGTGGGGGAAAAAAATACTGGTTACCTTTATGAATTAAGACAGGAACCTATGATAATGTACAAATACATTTGGGTTGAAAAGGAAAAAGGGAATAACCCATGAGCCACAAAATCTTTTCCAAAGTCCACAGACGAGACAGCAGCTCATGAAAAGCAGCAGCAAGCATCCTTCAAGCCTATCCAATGGTCTCTCATATGATGAATTCAGAACACCAACAACATTTGTGTATTTGGTGCCATTCATGCAACACCCCTCCGCAAAGGCATTCATGCCTGAAAACTGTTAACAACTGTCTGTCTAGTAAGTGTGGTCAATACCATTAGCATTTTTTATAAAGAGGAAAATTGGGACAGAAAAAGCACACTTTTTTTCTTTAAATAATCACAATAATTTAATGAGAGAATGAGGAGGATTAGCCTGCAGGCAGGGAAAGTTCAGTGCCGAAATGAAACTGAACAGATGTAAACTTGCAGCAAGTGGATACAGCAAAGATGAACAATTTCTAAAAAATATTCCTGCTGTAGTCTCAGAAGAGACTAGATTAATCCAGGGTAGACCCTGTAGGATGCTGTGGGTGTGGACTTTGAGAACTTTTTCTTTAGTTTCATATGCACTGCATGTCTGGGTGATTTCATTTGAGGTTATTCGTGACTGGATGACCTGAGAATAATATGCACTGGAAATGACCAAGGGGAAGGAACATTTGTAGCAGAATCATTATCCTTTCAATAGGCTTCTAAGCTGAATTCTCAATGACTGGTCTCACTAAAGCTAAGGGGTACTAGGAATAATAACTGGGTGATGAAATAATCTGCCCAACAAACCCCCATGACATGAGTTTACCTATTTAACAAACCTGCATGTGTAACCCTAAACTTGAAAAAAAAAAAAAAGCTTACTCTGAACATGGGTAGAAACTGGGCCCCACTATACTGGTCTGCAACATGCTCTGTGCTGTAGTTCTGAATTGAGGAGGACATTTTCCAGTAATAGCTCTCACTCAAGCCTGAACTCTTCATTCTAGAGTTAGAAGCTATCCATCTTTTATTCACTATGTTATTTATAATGATAAGAACTAAAAGCAAGAGAGATAAATAACCACGTTTGAACGTATCTGGTCTGCATTGCAGAAACATCCTCACATCCGCATACTCTATAAAACTGTGATCTTAACTCACCTTTTCAGTATTTTAAAAGTAGATACTGCCTAATACTAAAATGAATGTATGTATACACATATTGCTTTCATAAAATAATGCCAAGATCTGCCTAAATGAAAGGGACTGGAAAGCAACATAAGACTAGACAGTAGGGTACAGTCAAATGTCCATTATGTAAAGTGAACCTAATAGGTTTTCTAAAGAATGTTCAAAGTAGCTTATTGTATGTCATTGGGAATCTTACCTAAAATGTTCAATTTTTCTAAACATCCTGAGATTTTTCTAAGTCATCAGGGAGTTAACCATTAAATGCTCTGATATGGCTTGGCTGTGTTCCCACCCAAATCTCATCTTGAATTGTTCCTCATCATCCTCACGTGCAGTGGGAGGGACCGAGTGGGAGGTAACTGAATTATGGGGTGGCTTACCCCACGCTATTCTCATGACAGTGAGTTCTCAAGCAGTCTGATGGTTTCATAAGGGGCTTCCTTCTTTGCTAGGCTTTCATTCTTCTCCTTGCTGCTGCCACGTGAAGGCCGTGTTTGCTTCCCCTTCTGCCATGATTCTAAGTTTCCTGAGGCCTCCCCAGCCATGCTGAACTGTGAGTCACTTAAACCTCTTTCCTTTATAAATTACCAGTCTCAGGTATGTCTTTATTAGCGACATGAGAACGGACTTAACACACGTTACTAACAATCCTATTGGAGGTACAACTGACAAAGAATAAGCTGCATATATTTAAAGTATCCACCTTGATAGGTTTTGACATATTTATGCACCTGTGAAGCCTCCATACAATCACAAACAATGAACAAAAGTCTCCCCCAACATTTCCTCATGCCCTTTTCTAAGACTGCATCTCTCTCTCCATCACCCACTGCCATCCCCAGGCAACTACTGATCTATTCTCTGTCACTACGCATTAACTTGCATTTCCTAGAATTTTTTTTTTTTTGAGACGGAGTCTTGCTCTGTCGCCCAGGCTGGAGTGCAGTGGCCGGATCTCAGCTCACTGCAAGCTCCGCCTCCCGGGTTTATGCCATTCTCCTGCCTCAGCCTCCTGAGTAGCTGGGACTACAGGTGCCTGCCACCTCGCCCGGCTAGTTTTTTTGTATTTTTTTTTAGTAGAGACGGGGTTTCACTGTGTTAGCCAGGATGATCTCGATCTCCTGACCTCGTGATCTGCCCGTCTCGGCCTCCCAAAGTGCTGGGATTACAGGCTTGAGCCACCGCGCCCGGCCAAGAATAATTGTTTTGAGGTTCATTTATGTTGTAATGTGTATCACAAGTTTATTCCTTTCTATTGCTGAGTAGTAGTAACCTATTTTATGTACATACCACATTCACCTAGTGATGGACATCTGGAATGTTTCCAGTTTCTGACTATTACAAACAAAGCTATTGTGACCATTCATTGACAAATTTTTGTGTAGACATATGCTTCCATTTCTCTTAAATACCTAGGAGTGGAACAGCTAGCTCATGTCGTATGTATATGCTTAACTTTTAAGACAATTGCTAAACTATTTTTCTTATCAACAATGTATGAGCATTCTAGTTCTACCATATCCTTGGCAACCCTGAGCCATCCTAATAGGTACATAGTGGAATATCACTGTAGTTTTAATTTGCATTTCCCTAATGACTAATGATATTGAATATCAATTATGTGCTTTATTGCTTACTGTATATCATTATTGGTGAAATGGTTATTCAAATATTTTGCCCATTAAAAATTTTTTTATTACTGAGTTTTGAGAGTTCTTTATGTATTAAGGATAAACTCTTTTGTCAGATATATGATTTACAAATGTTTCCTTCCCGTCTGTGGCTTGTCTTTTCACTTACAGACTGTTGAACAGAAGTTTTAAACTTCAATGTGGTCCAATTCATCACTTCTTTCTTTTAAGGATAATGCTTTTAGCATCATAATTAGGACATCTTTATCTAACCGAAGGTCACAAAAGTTTTTTCACGTTTTCTTCTAGAAGCTTTATAGTGTTAGGTTTTACAGTTAGGTCTATGATCGTCTTTGAGTTAATTTTTTTTATATGGTGAACGGTATGGATCAAAGGGTTTTTTTCTGCATATGAATGAACATCCCATTGTTCCAGCACAACTTGTTGAAAAGACTATTTTTATTCTCCACTGAACTTTGCATCTTTGTTGAAAGTCAGTTGCCTATAAATGTGTGGGTCTGCTCCTTCGATATACTTGTCAAATATTACGCCAATATCACATTGTCTTGATTACTGTGTATTTATAATAATTCTTGAAATTAGAAAGTGTCAGTCCTCAAACTTTGTTTTTCCTTTTCTAAATTGTTTTAGCTATGCTAGGTACTTGCATGTCCCTGTGAATTTTAGAATCGGTTTGTCATTTTGTACAAAAAAGTCTACTAGAATTTTGATTGTATTGAATCTACAGATCAATGTAGGGAGACTTAACATCTTTATATTACTGAGTCTTCTGACCTACAAAAATGGTATATATCTCTCCATTTATTTAGGCCTTCAATAATGTTCTATAGTTTTTAACGTACATGTCTTTCACATATTTTGTCAGATTTGTCCTTAAGTGCTGAAGTACTTAAGAATGCTGTTGTCAATGCTACTGACTTATTATTTTCAACTTGTGATTGCTACATATGTAAAAATATACTTGATTTTTGTATATTGATCTTGTATCCTGCAATCTTGCTAAATTCACTTATTAGTTCCAGTAATCTTTTGTGGATTCAACCAGATCTAGTAGTCTTTTGTGGATTCAATCAGATTTTCTAGGTAGATGATCATATTTTAGGTAAATAAAAAGTTTTTTTTTTTTTTTTTTTTTTTTTTTAATTTGAATGCCTTTTATCTCTTCTCCTTATATTTTAGGTAAATAAAAAGTTTTTTTTTTTTTTTTTTTTTTTTTTTAATTTGAATGCCTTTTATCTCTTCTCCTTGCTTTATTGCACTGGCTGGAAGGGCTAGGCAATGTTAAATTAAAGCGGCAAGAGCAAACATCCCTTTCTTTTTTTAAAATACTGATGGCGGGAGGGCATTCCGTTTTTCACCACTGAGTATGATGTCAGTTGTAGGGTTTTTTGTAGATGTCCTTTGTCAACTTGAGGAAGTTCTATTTTATTCCTACTTAGCTGAAAGTTTTTATTGGACTTCTCAAAGAACAAGTTTTGTTTTTTTTTTTTTTTTTTTTAAATTTCATTGCTTTTCTCTATTGGCTTCTATTTCATTGATTTCTACTTTGATCTTTATTATTTCTATTCTTCTACTCATTTTAGATTTGGTTTCTTGTTCCTTTTCTAGCTTCTTTAGAAGCTAATTTCTTATTTTCAAACGTAGGCATTTAGTGCTATAAATTTTCCCCAACTACTTCTTTAGTGATATACTGAGAATTCTGATGTGTTTTACTTTCATTTTTATTGCATTCACAATACGTTTTAATTTCCTTTTTTATATCTTTGAGCCATGAGTAATTTTGGATTGTTATTTAGCTTCCAAATATTTGAAGCTTTTCTAGAATGATTTTCTGTTATGATTTCTAGTTTAACTTCTCTGTAGTCAGAGAACATACCTTATATGACTTAAACCTTTTAAAATTCATTAAGATATGCTTTATGGCTCAGAATAAGGTGTATTTTGGTAAATGTTTTACGTGCACTTGAGAAGAATGTGTACTCTGCTGTTAGCTGGAGATTTTTTGTTTTTGTTTTTAATAAATGTCAAGTTGGTAGATAGTGCTATTTAAAGATTCTATATCTTTCTGTCTATGGGAAAGGGGTATCAGAATATCCAACTATAATTGTGAATTTTTTTATTTCTCCTTGCATTTTCAGCCGTACTGCTTTATACTCGTGTGTCCTTTTATGAAATAATTCCTTTTTATTATGAGATGAACTTCTTTATCCATAGTTATACTCTTTGATCTGAAATCTACTTTGTTTCCTATTAACGTAGCTACTCTTTCTTTTTATTAATGTTAACACAGCATAGCTTTTTTTCATATATTTAAACCTATTTTGTCTTCATATTAATACTCGAAGTATGCCTTGTAGGCAACATACAGTTGGGTCTTGCTTTCTTATATAATCAGACAATCTCTGCTTTTTAAGTTGAGTTTCAATTTAGGTTACTTACAATTAATATAATAATTTATATGATCAGGTTTAAATCTATCATCTCGCCATGCGTTTTCTATTTGTCACTTCTCTTTTTCTGCCTTCTTTCAGATTGAGCATTTTTCAATGACACTATTTTATCTCCCTTGTTTCTTTATTAGCTATAACTCTTTGTTATTTTGTAGTTGTTTTAGGGTTTATATTATAAATCTTTAACTTATCACAGTCTGCCTTCAAGGGATAGCATACTAGTTCTCATACAAGAGCCCTACAAGAGCATACTTCTTTTTTCCCTCCCTGAACTTGGTGCTAGTTTCATCATGCATTTTACTTTTACATAAGCTGTAAATCCCACACTGTGTTCCCATTAATTTTGTTCAGACTATTAGCTTTTAAAGAGACTTAAGTAGTAAGAAAAATTTCAGTATATTCACTCCTGTTGCTATTTCTGACACTCTTCATTCTTTTGTGAATATTTACATCCAGTATCATGTCATTTGGTATAGAATTCTAGATTAAGAATGTTTTTCTTTCACTATTTTCAAGATATTTCTCAACTTCCTACGAGAAATCTGCTATCATCCTTCTCATTGTTCTGTATCTAAGGTGTCCTTTTTTCCTCCTGCTGCTCTTTCTCTTTATTACTGATTTTGAGCAACTTAATTATGTGTGGTTTTCTTCCTGCTTTTGTGCTTGGGGCTCACTGAGCTTCTTGAATTTATAGGTTTATAGTTCTCATCCAATTTGGAAAATTTTTCAGTCCTTATTTCCTCAAATATTTTTTCCATTCTCCTATCTCCTTTAGGGACTTATACAGATATTAGGCTACTTGAAGTTGTCCCCCAGCTCACTGATGAGCTATTCATTTTTTAAGTTCACTTTTCCCTCTGTATTTCATTTTGTATAGCTTCTACTGGCATGTTTTTAGGTTACTAATGTCTTCTTCTGCAATGTCGAATTCAGTGTTAATCCCATGCCTATTGCAGTTTTTATCTGTAGAAGTTAGGATTTGGGTCTCTTCCCCAGGTTTCATGTCTCCATTTAACTTTTTGAACATGTGGAATATAGTAATAATAACAACTTTGACTTCCCTATCTCCTAATTCTAATATGTCAGTTCTTAGTAAGTTTTGAGTAATTGACTTATCTCTTTATTGTAGCCTATATATTCCTGCTCCTTTCCACATCTGGTACTTTTCATTGGATGCGACATTGTGAATTTTACATTGTTGGGTCATGGGTATTCTTCTGTTCCTGAAATATTACTGAGATTTATTGTGGGATGCAGTTAAGTTACCTGGAGGCATTTTGATCCTTTTGGGTCCCGCCTTTCAGATTTGTAAGGTGGGACTGGAACGGTGCTCAGACCAGGGCTAATTATTCCCCACCACTGAATCGAGGCCTGTTGAATAAGTGGCATCTATTATCTACTGTCAGGGTAAGTCTGAATACTTTTGTCCACTGTAACTTAGTATTTATCTGAGTCACCAAACAAAACAAAAACAAACAACCACCATCACCACCACCAAACCCATAATGCCATAAAGCACTGGATGAAAAAAAACTTTATTCACATATAGAAGAGGTAGAGCAAGGTCAGCTTCAACAGTGGGTGTGGGTCCTTCTGCTGCAGCACAAGAGGAGAGTGCGTGCAGGATGACTGCTGGGAGAGACCCATCCGCCATGAGGGACTGAATAAAGCATCATTCCTAGTGCTCGAATGTGCTGTGTTGTCCTTGGCAACTCTGATAGCAAGATGCAGAGCACAGAAGTGCTCAGACTTCTACTCCTGATAACAAGCAACAGATGCCAGTTGCTCGACAAGACCCTTTTGTATACCCTACCCAATGCCCTGTGAATCTTAATGGTTTCCAGTCTGGCTAATGGAAACAGGCACTGTTTTCAGGCCTATTTGAGTGCTGGGCACTATACCTTTCATCCTTTCAGATGGTTCTTCCCCCAGTCTTGCCTGCTTTTTTCACATTCATGCACTGATTAGTGCTTGGCTGAATACTTAGGGGCAACCCTCTGCAAATTTCTAGAATTTTCACTCTGTGGAGCTCTCATCTCTGCCCCTTGAATTCTAGCTAATCTAGGTCTCCCCACACTCTCGGTTCTGTTTTCTCAACTCAAGGGGTCCTCCAGGCTCTGTCAGGAACCTGCTCTCTGTGAGCTGGAAAAGTTGTAGGACTCACTTTTGTTTCCTGTCTTTCTGGGATCACTGTCCTTCATTGCCAGATCTCTAGTAGCTTGGAAATCAGGTTTTAAATATCTTCTGTCTCTTTTCTAATTTTTCAGGTGGGAAGGCAAATCCAAACCCTGTTACTCTTGGTTAGAGGAAGAACCAAGAGGAACACATTTGCTTACTCCAAATCAGATCAGATCAAACTTCCCTTTCATTTAAGAGGATATTTACTGCTAAAAGACACTGATAATGATGAAAATATGAATATTTTTTAAATAAAGTATTAAGTCTAAGTTACTTTGCAGGAAGAGTTGTAGTATTTGAGCACACACATTCAGCTAGTCCCAGAGAAGATGCCATTGGTTTAGTACCTAAGATTATACCTGTATCTGCCTTAAGCCACTTAACCAATGTAATGACTGTCATTAAGAGCTCTGGATGTCTTAATTTTCTCACTCAAATTTGCAAGATCAAATTAAATGTGATCTCCATCTCCAAGCTGGTTTTTCAGTTTAAATAATTCTAGGACTACCTGTGTCCTCTTTTGGTTTTAAAGTTGAGGGGAGAAATGGTTTGCCAAAAATACATGACAATTCACCTTGCAAAGTTAAATTCTGAGCCATGAAAATGAACACCGAATCAAGGGCTGTGTTCAGAATTGCATTCATCAAACTAAGGTTGGATTTGCCAACCTGGGGCACTGCCCAATTGTCATTTCCAAGAAAATGATGTGAGAAAATACTTTGAAGAGGGAAAATAATTATCCTCCCTCAACAACTTCAAAGGTAGTCCCAGAAAATGAAAATGAATCCATTTCTCCTGACTTCAGGACCATATTATCAACTGTGAACTTGTTTCACGACATAAATTCTGAGTGGATGGTCTGTTTCTCTGAACCAGATCTGCACAGTAAGGAAAGGAGACATTCACTTCTCTCTCTGGGTGCTAGCCAATGGGGTCAGGAGAAGTGCTGGGTGGGGCAGAAGCACATATATTTCTGTTCTCCCACTGCTCCACTGTTAGAACCTTTTGAAAAAAAATGTCCGTGCTTACCCCAGAATGCAGTGCTCATGGCCTCACCTCTCCTATCCTTCAAGGTCCAGTTAAAGCAAACCACTGCCCATGAAGCTTTCTCAGACAGATCAGCCTTTATTGCTCCTTTCCTGTGCTGTTTCAGAGTTTCGATGGTCTAACTCTAAAGTGTATCTTTGGTGCTTAGTCTTATGCTGCTTGGAATCGTTAATTGTTTCTGTGCTTATATTGTCTTATTAATGGACCTGTGAGTGACTTTGAGGACAGAGAGTATGAATTATTTTTCTTTATATATCTTGTTGTGTTTGATAAGGTAGTCACCAGTTCCTGTGTCATCGTTAGCCAGTAATTATTTTATAACTATGGGCAAGCCAATTAAACTATTTTTAGTTTAGTTTTTTAATCTGCACAATTAGGGGGTCAGGTCACCTGCTCTACATGGTTCTTTATTATACAAAAATTTAGAATACTATTTATTCTTTGTACAATTCTATTCATTCAGTTTGCATTTGTTGATCCCAAATCTGTGCCAAGCACAGAGAGCTCTTAATTTATCAGGAGAAAACTGGTTAAAGGGCAGAGAAGTATGAATCTACAAAAATCCGGCACAGGTAGATAAAATGCATAAAAAGAATATTCAATCAGATTCTAAGCAGACTTACAGACTCCATTGGCAATTTGACCTAAGTAATTACCTTGGGGGAGTGGAGTTTGATTTGGTTATTTAACAAGGATGGTCATAAAGTCAGCTAATGGCACTAGTCAAACACTTTTTCAAAGACTTAATATTCAGTTATTCTGTGGATAATATGACTCTTCATCGAAGAAATGTTCACATGGAAATATTCAGAATGGGGCTTTTTAATCACACAAAAGCGAACAAAACATCTAGATTTGTTCTATGCAAAAATCCAGGAGGAGTTATGACAGTTTTTGGAGGAACTCTAGTGCCTGGGCTGGATGTCATAGGGCACAAGACCTTACAAAGTAATGGATGTTATTATTTAACCTTTCTAAAAGTTACCAGTATCCACATATTCTACAGTTCTTCAGTGTCATCAACACATTTCTCATGGACTCATGAATTAGATTTTTAATAACCACCACTTGTTTTAATGGCTAACAGAGGGCCTTCTTTTGTTGCTCCTGTCCTTTATGAGTTCCAAAATTAACTAATTAACCTCTCCTACAAGAGTCAGCATGAAAACAGAAGTAAGCCCCCCAGAACGAGCTTCCCAAATCTAAGTCAAGATCTGAACGAGCTCCACGAAGCTTCCTCTCTCCTCACAGAGTTCTCTCCAGAATTAAATGCTTATTGACTTCACGCTAATATCCATTTAGTAATCTGCCGTTTTTGTTTGTTTTAATATAGCACTCAGTTTTACAGTAGAAGGGAATTATGCAGTTTAGAAGTATGAATATTAAAAAAGGATTTAATTAAATCTGTTGCCTGAAACCTCTGTCTAAAGCTATAATGACAAATTTAGTCCATATTTATTATGGTACACAGGGGACCTTAACCAGATCATTAGTTTATATGCCTTACTCAGTAGTGAAGTTCTAAAACTTTACATTTTGCATATTATTACATTATTCATTTTTCCAACTAGGCATAAAATACGACTTCCCATGAGTACAATACCTAATTCTTCAAAATATACAAAGATAGCAATAAAATGATTAAATTACAACTCTTACATCTGTTCTTCTTGTCTGATTATAAATTAAAATGTTTCAAAACAGGAGAAAACAATCCAGGTAACAAATGGATTTAAACTGTTCAACTTCTTTTAGGTTGGGGAGCAAATACATACAGACACATAAACATAACAGAGAGATACACGGACATGCAAAAATATGGAGATGTGCCCATTTGAGAGGGGGCTGATTCTTACTTCCCACAGCTTCTAGTGCCTGATAAAAAAACATGTGCCTAATAAGAGACTGCAATAAGTTAAATGCACTCTCTTCTGTTGGTGACATAAAGTTTGAACTAGCCAATGGATGTGCCAAAGACTGAGAAATAACTGAATGAAATTGCAGTGTATATAAAATAGCCTTTATTTTAAAGCCAAACTATAAAATGTTATGTCTGCCAGGAGGAAAATATTTAATGCCATTCTAATCCATTAGCTATCACTGCAAAATGCTGCCTTGTGTTTTCTTTAACAGTCACACATTAACTCACGGTTAATTTAATGATGGAAATAGGCACAAGCAAAAGACACCCGGAAAGCATTTTTGATGTAATCTGTGAAGTCATCACCCATTTAAGATAATGTAGCCATCAGCCACAAAACCCAAGCTCAAACGTATGTAGCTTTCAATTTGAAGTTAGCATACAATAAAGTCCCAGCACCAAAAATGCATAGTTTTTAAAATAAGTAGTAGCCTAACATATGCAAGTTTGTAATTTTGGAATTCATTCTATAGAGATCAATTTGGGTATGAACCCCTTGAATTCACAGCCTTTTCTTCGAAGTCTACCACTCAGATTGAGAGAGTTTACTTTGATTGTAAGGCACTAGGTTTCAGACACTTGATCAGATGAAAATAGAATGACGACTTATTAAAACTGTTCATATATACACACATCATCACCATTAGGTGAAACCAAAAATATCAGGTACAAAGTCAAAGAAACAAAGACATACTTAGTAGGCTGAAGACTCCAGTTTTTTAAGAGCATGGTTGGAAGACTGAGATGGAAAGCTCTGGGCAGGATGGAAAAACTGCAATGTCAACATTAGTTCTTCTTTGGAAAAGGCAACTAGGATTAGGAAATGGGTCAGGGTAAAGGAGATTCCAATCAAGATGAGTGTGTTAGCCTCATAGGAAGACTCCTGGTGAGAAGGGAGAATGTGCCTCCTACTGAGTTCAATAGCAGTAACTCATTTTTCAAGAGGAAGGACTTCCTATCCATTCAGGAAATCACAGCATTTGAATGAACCTGACATCTAGATTGTCTTAAATTGGGTGTTGTTTTAATCCCCAGAGACTGCAACAGCATTAAGAGAAATTTAGCAACTTTGCAGGAAGCATGGGTATACTTTCTAAAATGAAGAGTTCTATGAATTTTCAGATAGGCTTCTTAAAAAAAAAAAAACTTATAGACAAGTATATAGGTATTTATTTAGTCCCTCTTCTAAACAGGTCCACATGAAAAATTCTAATTCAAGGCAGTAATGAATCTACCCTTTAAAAAAACAGATACTTTTGAGTCTTCTCAGCTGATCACCTCTAGGTGGAAAGGCTAGTGCCGGCCAGCTCAGCTGAAACTCATGGCTGCAATACTTCTACCCTGTGCCTAGAAACAGCCTTCCGACTCTCAAGCAACTGCCGCCTTCTGGGAACAGAATTAATGAGCTAGGGTTTGCTCATTTTGTGAATATTTTTCCACAGGTATATGTATGAAGAAAATCAACATGGTAATCTGGAGCTAAACCTGTTTCTAAATCAACTGATCTTTCTTCAAATTGAGATGCCATGAGACATTTTTAGTTTTCTCCTCTTATGAATGGATATATTTACTTTAGATGAAAATTACTCTTTATGTTCCCATGACATGTATGCCTTCCAGATAAATTTTATGGTGAGATCACAAAGAGCTCTTTTTTTTTTTTTTTTTTTTTTTTAAATGACTACTTCAACTGCAAACTGAAATACATGAAATGAGCAGCCATACTGGCTTACAAGAGTCAAACCTCTCCCAGTTACGACTGAATATGGGGAAGCTACAGGGCTCCGAAGATTGAGCTCACGGCTATGAAAGTAGCTCATAGCTGATAAAATGCGAAAGAGAAATCTACATGCTACTCCTAGGAACGAGAGAAGGGGAAGAGAAAGAGAAAAGGAGAGAGACCTGTTTGGAATAACTGAAAACTGTCAGCTTTCAAAAGGAATATACTTTGGTTTGATTTGATCAAATGGCCCTATTTACAAGGCTGCCTTTGATTTATATAATAATCAGCAGAAATCCAGTCCCACCCTGCAATCTGGAGGGAACACACTACCAACGCAACTCTGGCTTCATCACAGGATGTCCCTGGATAAATAAAATCTAGATCTGGCCCCTGTCCACTGCTGTTCTAAATGAGCCCAGCCAGCCTGGCCCATGTTTTTTCATTTCATTTTCTGGAGCCAAATGACTACCATCTGCTGTCACGAAGCTGTCACACAATCAGTAATGGAAGATTTCTAAGGAATATAATGGCTGGAGAATGAATATATGACAATCCAGTTACTATCTAGCAGGCAGAGAACAGCAACCCATTTGAAAAGAAACAGCAGTGGTGTTCTCCCACTTCTCAGCAAGTGCATTGTAATACAAATCTTTATTTGGACTCAAGATGTTGACAGGTCAATTGAACAGAATAAGTCTAGTTTATGATGCAGTTGTCAGAACTGGTTAAAGCAGGAGTCTGTTTACCGACGTCCTGAGATATTCCAACAATTTTTCTTGCAAACCAGCACCTTGAGGTTAATTACTTTACCAATTTGAGTAAATGGCAAGCCATATTCCCATCTGTCTCCATTAGTTCCCCACTATTTCTCAATTTATGATGACTAGGGTCAAGGCTGTGGTACAAAAGAAGAAGTAATAAAGCATGAATGGAGTAATTTTCTGTTTATACAAATGTGGTAGCCACAGCATAAATAAGGCAAAGACATTTTGAACTCACATATTCTTAGCTTTGAAACCTCTGGATGCTAACTATATTTATAGTAAATGTGTCTCCTAATTTGTAAGTGTAAAACAAATACAAGTGACAAACTGCACTTTCAATATTTATGGGCTGCAAGCTACACTGATATCACAAGCAGCAGGCCTTTGGTTGGTCTCACAGTAGAAGCCAAGTCATAAAGAGATTCTGAAAGACTTACAACAGTTGATTTCACTTACACTTCCTTGTTTACCAAAAGCTCTTTGGGAAGGAAAGAAATGTTAGACTTCTATGTTGGTACCGAAGTAAAGTGTTAGTGAATCTTTTACATTTGGGACATTTACTGCTATCTATCTAGGATTCAATGTTGGAATCCCTTAAAACATATTTAGAAGTGCAACTGATTAAAATATTTAGGCATCGAGATTTTCTTTCTCTTTTCCCTCTTTACCTTTTCCATCTTTCTTTTTCCTTTTCTCTTTCTAATCATTATGAAATCATAAAACAATTTAATAATTTTATGTGCATATGTTCTAATTTAAGTCATAAATATGTAATATACTTTAACTTCGAATTTCATAGCATATTATTTCAGTATTCAAAACAACGGGTATTTTTTAGAAGCCCTTAATATATAATTTAAGAAGAAATTACAGCCAATTTCTCCAGTTTATTAATGGATAAGGCAGATTGATATGTTTTTACCTAATCTGCTTTTCTCAAACACTGGCAGTTAAAAAAAAAAAAAAAAAAAAAAAGAGGCAGAGAAGATAAATTTTTGGCCACTTGCCACAAATGGTCAAAGTGATCATTAATTAAGTACCACAATAAAATACATTTTACAGCAAATGAGGCATAAGGCATATATTTTACAATAAAGATTCAAAACAGAATGGAAGCAGAACTACTGCCCCATGATCACTGTGAAGTTCTAAGCTCTGACACTGTCACTAATCAGGTACATGTCCAGAGAAATTCAGCTTTGAGGAAAAAATTGGAGGTAAACATATATTTTATCTTCTAATGGGTTGCATGGTATAACAACATTTCTTTTTGCCTTTCAGATAGAATCTTAGGCAAATGGCATGGTTTTCTCCTTTCGAACTTCATCTATGCAATCTAAGTCCTTTCTCTTACAGCTTTCAAGGTGCCCCTGTGTATTTTCTCTTCCCCTTATAACACTCCCCCTGCCCCTCTCACCCTGAAACACCAGCTACACTTTATATGGGGAATGAAGAGGCCTTCAGACCATTTGGGAAGGCTTTCACCCACTAACGAGATGAAGAATATGATTACAATATTTTACAGAGCAGGGTACTCAGAGAAGAGGTTACATCTAGGCTGAAAAGTCCCGCAACTCTCTCCAAACTGTCAAGAGGCAGTTGGTCCTCCTGTGAAGGTGACGCCCACCTTCACTGTGGTTTTCTCAGGGCTGAGAACTAAAGAGTATCCATGCTTCTTCCTGGGCCAGCAGGAGGCTGGGCAGGCAGAGGTCTGGATCTGGGGTCCCATGGATCCCAGAAAAACAGGCAGTGAGACTAAGTTGAGGGACCAGAGGGGAGACGCAGAAAGTTGTGCACAGGATTCTTCCATCATTTCTGGAGAATATAAGGTAATTAATATGTGAAAGAAGCTGATCCTGAGACTTTCTTTTGAAAAGATTTGTTTGAGTACATAAATTGAGCTATTCATTCAACCACAGTGTAGTTGGTCCTCTGTATTTGTGGGTTCTGCATCTGTGAATTCAACCAACTACAGATTGAAAAATATTTGGGGAAAAAATAAAAATAGCAATACAACAACAACAAAAAAAAACAAAAACAATAATAGCAATTACATTGTGTAAGGCATTATCAGTTATCTAGAGATGATTTAAAGTATGTAGGAGGATATGTGTAGGTTATATCCAAATACTGTGCTATTTTATATAAGAAGCTTGAGCACCTGATAATTTTAGTATCTGAAAGGGTCCTGGAATCCCCCTACAAATACTGAGGGACGATTGTATTTTTACTTTTTTAGCTCTAAGTAGGTGCCAGGAGCATAGAATTCAGAAATAAAAGACAGATCCTTGCCCTTGAAGATACCCTAGTCTAATGGACAAAAGACACATGATAATAAATGATTATTATGTGGTGTGATGTGTGTTGAGAGAGGTATGCACAGGATGCTCATGGTAGGGGCACCTAAGTCAGCTTTGAGAGAACCATGGCATGGGACCACCTTGCTAGGGAGCATCTCTGTACATAAGTTCACTCACATTGCCTACTATTCTGCAACATCAAGGGACAAATGTCCCTTTTAAGTTGTAAAAACTCTGAGGAAGGGTAAAAGGACTCTGATTTGTGTTTTCGTGTAAATTAATTTAAATATGTTTTCTTAGATGTTAGAATATGAATGTTAGAAGAAACCTTAGAAATCATGTAGTTTAGTTCCCTCAATGTACAGAAAAGGTGGCTAGAGAAAAGGTGAGGACTTGTGAGGACTCCTACTGGTCCTTGCCCATTGCAGGAGAGTGGACTCAGGGCTGGCTGGCATCTGCAGTTTCCCCCAAATGCGCACTGGCAGAAGCAAGGCTCTGCACATCCAACTAAAGGTCTTTGGGTCCTATGTCTTCCACCTATGGACAGTATTCTCTAGTGCTTTTACTCTCTTTCATTTAAAAATATGTGCTCAGCATTTCCCATGTATCATGCACTATGATGGGTGCTTTAGGCCTTTAAAGGATGTTAAAATAACCACTAGAGGAAAAGAAATGGGCTTTGGAGCTCAACACCACTGCTCTTTAATAGCTATGAGACTTTGGGCAAACCTTAATTTCTTCAGCTCTGCCATAGAGTTAATACCTACCTTCTGGAATGGTTGAGAGAATTAGAGATGATATGTTATTAATAATATATATAAAGTATCTAGTACCATGCCTGATACAGAGCAAACACTTCATAAATGATAGGTGCTGCTATTTAATTTGCTTGCATTGGCACATACAGTCTGGTGATATGACCCCTCCCTGTGCCAAGCCCATTACTATAAATGGGGAATGCAAGCAGGAAGTCACACAGGCTTTATCTTCTACGAGATGTGTCTGAAGCATTGTGGGACTCAAAAGGGTAAGAAACAAACTTTCCCCATGTAAGTCTGCAAAATGTTCACAGCACTGAGTGAGTTACTGAAGAAAACATAGTAATCTGCTGGAAGAAGTGACAAAATGAGATCTGAGGCATAGGTTCTAATATTTGAAAAACATGGAGGTTTGAGAAAGCATGGCCAGTTTGTACCAATTAGCATCTCTGTCTTATTCTCTTACTAAAAAGAGCGTTAAAGGATTATTACATTTCCATCAAAACAAGATTCCTTTGCTTCACATTTAAGACTCCCTAGTCCCCCTGCTCGAATGCATTTCCTGCCTCTATGCAAATTCTTATTTATGTATTTCATTAATGTACTGTCTCCCAAAATACCTTGTCCATCTCTGTCTCTAGAATTCGCTCACATAGTTGTCCCCTCCTGGATGCCCTTCTGCCAGCCCATCCCAATTTTACTCATTTGTCATAGTCTGGTCAAATCCCACCTCTTCTTTAGCCCACTGCATTCTTTGCCTTCCCTGAACTCCCAAAGCACTGAGTCATCTAACACTCAATCACATATGGCTCTGCTTCGCCTCTTAAATTTTAATATGTTTGTGTCTTGTTTCTCCAATTAAGTTTGAAGCTTCTTAAGGACAGGGACCGCATTTCAAATTTCATTTTCCTTTTAGCAACTTTCAAGGGTCTTTTAAATACCTATGTAATTGATGACTATACATGATTTTCCAAGTGATAAAGTTGGCTATCATCATTTTAGGGAGAAAAAAACATTGCAAAGAGAAAAATACAGAAGACAATTTTCCTAGTGGTCCATGGTCTGAGCTACCCAGTCCAAGAACATACCACTGATTTAATCCATATCAAATTGGAGGGGGTGGGGCGCGAATGCAGTGTGTTAATATCATTTAACTGCATATATTTCTGATCTAACAGAGGTCATCCCACATGCTGTCACTTTTCTATGTAAAAACTAGTGTAAGGTCAGCTCCATCTACATCACAGCAATGTTGTGAACATAAAATGAGAGACACAGTACCAGGTAAGGGTGTCTGGGGAGTAAGAGATTCTCAAAATGCACATGGTTTATTTTAATGTGCACACACACTCTGAGCAACTGGGCCACACACTGTTCTTTCTCTCCTTGTGGATATTGTTCCTCTTGGCAGTCACATATTTCCAGGTTAAAGGGTATATTACACACGTTTCCCTCAAGAAGAAAATGAGGATAATATGTTGAGACCAAGAGATTTGACTGTGCTTAGGTAAACTGCAGTGATGAGACAAAGGTGAAATTTGAGGGGATATACCTAATTAAATATGGTAGATGGAATATTTCCTACACATGGTTTCTACAAGAATTAAGCTGTGAGAATTAACTGAGATTAGGCTGGTAAGACACTGAAAGGCCTAGAACACTACCTGAGGTTGAAGGCACCTTTTAGGAATTCTGCTTTGCTTTTGCTCACTTTAGGGGTTGGATGGTAGTCAAAGGCTTTAGTAGTGGGGATGCAGAGCTTTTACCACCCACGTACTGCCAGAATCTGGCAGTTCCCAAGACAAATGGTCTCTGCACTTCCCAAGACAAATGGCTTTTCCACTCTCTAGTCCAACCAGTGGGGGATGGATTAGTATAAGTGTGTATATATAAGTGTGTATATAAGTGTGTATATATATATACACACACACACACACACACACATATATTTGTATAAATACTGAAGGCCACTCAAGACAAAACAAAATGCAGAGCTCTGACTTCAGTGTTTAAAAACCAACAACAGATGGAGGTCTTCATTACTGTGAAATGCCAGGATTAGAAAACTTCCTGTGGCCCAAGACTCTAAAACCTCATTTGGTGACCATCTTTTTCTGCCTTTTTTTACATAGCAAATAATATATTGAGGAATTTTCTGTTCATGATTTTTCTTATGAGACTTTGAACCTATATAAATAATCTGCATTTTTTCCCAGAGACATCTCAAAAACTGAAGTGGGATAACTTGAGCATATTCATGTTGTCTTTTGGGGTCTGTTGTAAATCTCAGCACATTTGGGTTTTGTTGCCACCTTTATGGCCTTCTCATCTTGCTGATACTTTCCCGAACCACCTCCATCCCAAAGAATTTCTTCTTCTCTAATGAAAAGTGCTCCTTGCTTCTACAAATTCTTTATCTTCATCTCAACAACACATTTCATGGCAAAACTTCCTCAACAGAATTAAACACTGATTTCTGCAATTAGCTCTTGAAGTTAAAGGAGGATGTATTTACCACTTTTGGGAACTGGTACCTCCTAATCAGGTTTTAATAATTAGCATCCACACCATGGTCAAGAGGTCAATGTCCTAAAATTTATCTAAGACACACTTTATATCTTTTTTTCAAGTATGATTAAGGAAAACAGCAACAAAAAACTTTATAGTAGATGGTGGAAGGAGCAACGAGATGTGGGATCCGAAACTACAAACTCTTATTAAGCAATGCTTTGACTCAAGGTCACTGGTATGAGCTGAGCACACAAAATATAATCAGGACTACTCATCGAACCATGAGTAATTTTAGGCAACTTTCCCAGGTGTGTGCTGATGTAACAGTAGAACCTCATCCTGCTTGACTGGCATGGAAATCAGCAGTTAGAATAAAGTGTTTGAAGGTTGTTGTCTGAAGGGAGGTGCTTTTTGTCACCACGTTCTGGCTGTACTAACTTCTTACATTGATTGTTCTTCCTCATTTTCATAAGCAGCATTCAACTACAAACAGAATTTAATCCTCTCTCTCCCATTTTTCATGGTCAGGGAGACGGTTCTTGCCTAAGTGACTCTATTTAACGGAAGATGGACAAAAGTCATTATATTGCTTCTACATAAAGGAAAACAGAACTGGGAAAAGTTTCCTTTAGTTATAAAAGCCTGACTTTGAGTCTCAAAAAGAAACCGAAAAGATATTTCAATATATGTGCTTTTAGATACACATTTTTTGGGGGGATGAGGACAAATGTAGACTATATTTATTTATAAGAGATTAGAGGTTTGAGAAAGATTCTACCAGTAGTCATTATTGAGACAGCCAGTCTGAATATAGGAAACAAGACAGTGTTCCCTCAGCTACTGATTCACCTTGTGAGCTTAATCATAAAAAAATCTATGGGCTAGGTGCAGTGGCTCACACCTGTAATCCTAGAACTTTGGGAGACTGAGGTGGGCAGATCACTTGAGGTCAGGAGTTCGAAACCAGGTTGACCAACATGGTAAAATCCAGTCTCTACTAAAAATGCCAAAAAAATTATCTGTGCATGGTAGTAGGCATCTGTAATCCCAGCTACTTGGGAGGTTGGGGCAGGAGAATTACTTGAACCTGGGAGGCAGAGGTTGCAGTGAGCCAAGATCACACCACTGCACTCCAGCCTGGGTGACAGAGTGAGATTCTGTCTCAGCAACAACAACAACAAAATCTTTTATGATTAAACTGAATTAGGAAGAATCTTTCATAGCTTTCAGAAAACCTATAAGCTGCTAACAGCAGAAGGAATTAAGAAGCAAAAAGAAAAGCAGAAAGAGTTCCCAAGATGAACCATCTGACAAGTTGAAAAATTAGACTAAGTTGTTATGTCAGGGGGACTTAGGTCTACGGGAGCTTTGAAAGATGGATCAAGCATCCATAGCTGAGTTTCTGCAAATTGTTTGCTGGCAGGTGGTGCCAACATAGAATCTGACTGCCGAAGGATATTTGGATCTGCCCTGCATCTGGGAGGGTTACAGAGGGAAGTTTGGTCTTGGAGACAATATGTTCATATCACACCTGCTTTCAGTGCCACAGGCTACATCAGTGGCAAAAGAAGGAGCCATTTTAGAGCCACAGGAACCTTGGATTCCACCTCTAATTTGCAAAGTGCATCTGCTTTATAGGCCTGTTGGACAGTGGCTTCATAATTAGAAAAATGTGCCTTCTATTTTTGCATTCCCCAAACCATAAAACAAATCTGGCTTTATTTTTAAAACAGTAATTACATGATAGGGTAAAACCTTTCATTTTAGGGAACACTCTCAACTAAGACAGATAATCTGTAAGTAGAGTAACAAAATGTCCCTGGTAACAGAAATCATGTGGTGCGGTAAACCAGGTTTATCAAACATTTGTGCCCAAGATGCAGAGTTCTTCTACATATTGGATTCATTTGAGGTTCTGCAGTGTTCCTTAACATAACTGGTGAAGACATAGCTGCTGAAGCTGTGGGATTTAGACCTTTATATGATAATTTATGATTTGGAGAACTCTTTTACTTGGTCAAGATTAAAGTGATCCAACCCAAATGAGTCACAAAATTAGCTTCTTCAAAAATCCTTTTGAGAGAGAAGACACACTATAGCATACTATAGGTATACACTGAAATCAGAGCTTTAAGAAGGATATACTTAGTGATAGGTTCACAATACACCAAAGACTTTCTTTGATGGCCTGATAATAACAAAAGGAGGAGGAGGAGAAGTGTCTGGCACTGTGCTAAGTGTGTCATATGAATTATCTCCAGAAGTCAGCACAGCAGTTCTGTGAAGTAGATTCCACTATAATTCCCATTTTATAGATGAAGAAACTGAAGAGCATAGAGTAGGGAACCTACTGAGACACCCAGTTATTACATGTGAGAACTAGGGCTTGCACTAGACAGTTGGTTCCAATATCTATGATCACATCTTAAATAAGGACATTGGACTGCCATCTTAAGGAATTTCTACATCTGTCATAAGTGCTAGTTTTTTTTTTTGGCCATGGGTAAAGTACGATATTAAATAAATTTATCCTTCACAATGACTGACGTAAAACTATTTTACATTATATAGGAGACTAAATATGGATGTATAGCAATCCTGATCAATTGACAACAGACTAAAGTTATTTGGGAGAAGAATAAAGGGCACAAAAATAGTTTTCAAATTGAAACCATATGAATTACTATATGTAGGGGAAACACAGATGGGGAAAGTAAGGCAAAAGAAGATTGAAACTATTTAAGAGGGTAGGAGAGAACAGGACCAGGCACTCAGCTACAGACAAAAGCTCCTTGTTTGGGGAGCCAGTCCTCGGATTATCATGGAACTCTCACAGTGTAGACTCCTCTTGTCTTTTACTGCATCTCAGTGCTCCCCCAAATTCTATATTCTCCAGAATATCTCACTGGAAATATTTCTGCAGCATTTCTCCTGAGCTGCATGATATCCATTTGAGTACAGTTTTATAAACTTCATAAGCATTGTCTCCTCTTCCTAATAAAGCCAGTGGCCCAGCAAGGCCGAATAAAGTCCAAACATAAGTGTTTGTTCACCTACTTTTTAATTTTATTTACTGGCAAATATTGCTTAAAGAAAATTATATTTTTTGGCTGGGCGCGGTGGCTCAAGCCCGTAATCCCAGAACTTTGGGAGGCCGAGACGGGCGGATCACAAGGTCAGGAGATCCGAGACCATCCTGGCTAACACGGTGAAACCCCGTCTCTACTAAAAAATACAAAAAAACTAGCCGGGCGAGGTGGTGGATGCCTGTAGTCCCAGCTACTCGGGAGGCTGGGGCAGGAGAATGGCGTAAACCCGGGAGGCGGAGCTTGCAGTGAGCTGAGATCTGGCCACAGCACTCCAGCCTGCGTGACAGAGCGAGACTCTGTCTCAAAAAAAAAAAAAAAAAAAAAGAAAATTATATTTTTCAACTTCAAAATTAACAAAAGGGAACGTTAGAACATGTATTGGCATTAAAAAATAATTCTTAATTTTCTAAAGGGATTCTTTCTATGCTCCACTAAATGATACATCTCCAAATGTATTTAAAAGGCAACATAATTTATTAAAATTGCATTTACATGTAACTAATTAGAAATTTATACTATTATGTATAATTATATTACTATTTCCTAAATCATTACTTCTGCTGACTTTATTCAACAGTATCTTTCAGTTATTATATTCTTATCTTTTATATACACATTCATTTAATCAAGAAAGAATCTGTTTATAAAATTTACTTTGCAAATAAATTTGGGTAAATCAATTAATCTCTAAAAGTTAGTGCATAATTCACTTTTCAGATGGGGGGACTCAGAAAATCCTTTTGGAAAGTGAATTGTTATGCTATGAAACAGTCAATAAAACATCTGATTGCTTTGAAAGTAAATATTGTTGTTATTTGGTTTTATTAAAATAGAACATATTTTTAAGAGAAGAAAACAAGATGCCTCATTTTTCCATTCCCAAAGAAGAGACAATAAAGCACCTGAGGCCTTATTTCTCAGGTATTTTATGACTGTCCCTTAACAGATATTCCCTAGTTCCCTTGCTAGGTGCCTCATAACCACTCACCCGATTCTAAATGGCAGCTGGAGAATCTATCACATATCTGATAATCACAGATTTCAGGATGTGATCCTTCCTGTGTATTTATAAATGAAAATATGATCAGAAAATAAAAATAAAAAGACATAAAACATAGAAGTCCAGGGGCTTAAAAGAGAACATCAGATTTTTAAGCTACTGAACATAATGTCCTTCAGTAGCCCATTGAAATTTTTGCCTGAGTTTTCAAGCCCACATTTTGAGACTTTCATGCTGCATCTAAAATACATTAAGCACCAGCATGATTCTCAGTGGAAAACTAAAAGAAATTATGAGTAGGTAAACCCTTTGCAACAATGATATTAGTTCTGATAAGAGGTTGGCATTACATAGCTTAAGATTCCTATAAGAGTCACGTATGTCTGATTTAGTTTGCTTCTGTTTTTCTCTTACATGATGGGTTTTTGTTTTCAGCCTACTGAGAAATCAGAAAATTTGTAAAAGATGATAAGGTTATTTCAATCCAAAAGATCAAACTCCTTGAGATGTTACTTAGTTCTACATATTTGTCCCACTTGGGAGATGGAAAAATGAAGCGTGAAAATGTGACCTGACTACCTTATGGGTTAAGTCCATGGTCAAGGCAGGATATGGCACCCAGATTCTCAACTGTTGGTCTATAGCATTGTCCCTCTAGATTTCTCAGATTCCAGTCATATTGTTCTTATGTCCTTTTTATCTCCTTTCCACTCATCACTTCATACTGCTAACCTTCATCTGATCTTCATATTTGTTAGATTTATCTGTTTCTTTGAAGTTTCGCCACGGCCACCTTACTCTAACATGGACTATCTCACCACTTCACCTATCTTTCTAGATGAGCGGCTCTATGGGTCTCTCCTATGACAGTTTCTTTCTTGCATTTCATTCTATATCCAGTGGCTTTAACAACCTGCCCTCAGCATTATTAGCTAAGCTAAAAAAAAAACAAAAACAAAAAACAAAAAAAAAACTGAACTTTCTTTTCTGCCGCCCTAGTTCAATGCTGTAGAACTTTATACTTCTGGAGTACCTTTTTACATTTCCTTCTTCCCCCAGTTCACGTTCCCTCATTCATTTATACTGGTTCTCAAGTTATATCAACCCAAGGTAACTCAGGCTTTAGCTACACACTCAGGTTGCACCTTATTTACTGTTAATATGTGCATGTTAACAGGGAATCATAAATGTCCTCAGTGAGTGTTAAGTTTTTCTGAACAAACAGTAAACTCCTGGAAGTCAGGGCTGTGCTCTAACACTATTGTGATTACATGGGAGGGACTAAAAAAAATGCTGTCAAATTATTTCCACAGTTTTTTCATCTGAGTTACCCCTCAACCTGAGTATGTTTCATGAGGTTCTAAACTCTGTGGGTACCCTAAGAACAGGTTATCTCATCAGAATATTTCCTCCTGTTGGCTAGAAGTTTAAGTCTAAGCCCTTGTCGTGCCAGCCATTCTTTAGAAATGGGAATTTAAACATTAAAAGAATGGAATGAAACTGCCCACACCTTGACTCCTTTTAAGTTTCTAACCTATGAGTTTTAAGCTGATTCTGAAAACATTTAAATGTGAAAAGTGCTTCCCTGTAGCTCTCTCTCATCTCTATTGATCTTTTTTTTTTTTTTTTTTTTTTTTTTAAATAAACATCCATCTGTGAACAGCATTCAGCAACTTTGTTCTACTCTGTACCGTTTTGGCAGTCTGGTGAGAGCTGCATACAATGCTTTTTAAAATCGTTATCTTCAAATGCATAAAATATTAGGATTATATCAGAAACCAATTATACTGAAATTCGGTTACCAAAATATCGAAACGAATAAACATGATATAGTAATATATGCACTTTGCTTATGTATTAAATAGCATCTAGTGTTGGGTCTAATAACTATAAAAATTTTGAAGTAGTGATATTCCAAGACGTCTACAAGAGCAGTAATGTAATATGAAAATATGTGTGATTTCTATTGGTGACAAAAGTACTGCTGATATTACTGTGGTTTACAGTCTACATTAATAACAGAAAGAAATGCTAAATTTTACTTAGAGATTAGTGAAATTAAAGTTGTGTTTTTCCCTCATCCAAATTCATTGGCTCCCTACAGTCTATCTACAGACTCCATGTTGGTTTATGGACCCCAGGTTAACAACCCTTAAACTCTGAAGAAGGGCAACTTTCCACATTTTTCTAACCATTCTCAGCTATGGCACAGTCATCTGGAATAAGCATGAAGTAATTTCTTCAAGTTTAATCCACTACTTTTCTTAAATTGCTACACTTAGGTTTTCAAAATGCCATTGACATCTGCCCCTTTCTTTGCTGGCTACATATGTATATAGTCTCTTTAAAATCTTTAAGTTTCTCTTAAATCCAGGTGATGTTCCCCTTTCCAACAAATCCTAACACAAACTGGAAAGCAAAAGAAATTTCTTTCTCTGCTATGGAATTACAGATTTACATTGTAACTAAACATCTACTAGATCAAGTATTAATAACCGGTATGCCATTAGCTCATCTTTTTCCATTAAGATCAATTCTTAGGGGATTATTACATATGTTGTTTGTTTCAAGACATACCTTCATTAAAAGACCACTAAGTAAGAATACTTACATATACCAAGAAACTGATTTATAGTTACCCCAATTTATGTTCCCACTGTGAGGTATGCTAGGTGATTTCTCTGTCTTCTCACTCTGAGGTTGCAGTTCTCTGTTGTACAGTACCAGATACACTGTAGGTGCGACTGGAACCTTGAAGAGGTCAGGTTTATTTGAGCAAATGTTTTCTCTTCTACTGGCCACACAAGGCATGGCTCTTAACTCATTCTTTCTCTGTCCTTCACCAAAACTGCAAATAGCCTTTTACAATTACACAATGTTAGAACCTAGAACCCCTCAACCCTCAATAGTAGCCTAGACCTACAGAACAATTATTCACTTTCCTCCCACTAACCCACATTAATAAGTAAGGTGTCAGAAGACTAGGGCTTTCTGTAGTGGTTAGAACTTACCTAGGGTTCAGTACAGCATATCTTCTCGTACTAAAAAATCAGTAGCCAAAAAAAAAAAAAAAAAAAAAAATCCCTTTAAATATCTAGGTCCAAAGGAAGCAGTGAGGTGAAGAAATATATACGTATTTTTAACTAAAATCAACTAGTCTATTTAAATGCCTTTCTTACTTCAAACATTCTATGCTCTTTATGTGCTTATTGGATAGAACTATTTTGAAGTTCTGATTTAAGACAGGGATTTCTCTTTTTTTTTTTTTTTTTTTTTTGAGATGGAGTCTTGCTCTGTCGCCCAGGCTGGAGTGTAGTGGCCGGATCTCAGCTCACTGCGAGCTCCGCCTCCCGGGTTCACGCCATTCTCCTGCCTCAGCCTCCCGAGTAGCTGGGACTACAGGCGCCCGCCACCTTGCCTGGCTAGTTTTTTGTATTTTTTAGTAGATACGGGGTTTCACCATATTAGCCAGGATGGTCTCGATCTCCTGACCTTGTGATCCGCCCATCTCGGCCTCCCAAAGTGCTGGGATTACAGGCTTGAGCCACCACGCCCGGCCCGGGATTTCTCTATTAGTTATAACATGTATCTATAATTATTTAAAAAATAATGTCTGTTTTGTTTTTCTGTCATATTATCTTAATATCCTATGAATTTTGCATTTCTTTCTGAGTAGAATCTTGAACTTTTGAAAGGTGCTAGGCAGAAATAGAGAAATGAAAAGGAAAAAACAATGATTTCCAGAGAGCAAGGGTTAGGGTAAAACAACCCGTTAAATAGTGCATATTGTTACTCTGTTATATCCAGGATTAACATAAAACCAAACTAGAAGCATAAACATGGAATATGATAGACCTAAGAAGATAAACATGGTATAACAATATTTACATTGCATAGACTTCAGGAACATAGCAAAGTCCTGTGCAAATTCTACAGCGACATAAAAACCTCACTGCTTCTGTACAAATCAGCCTCCTGGGCACATGCTCTTCAGGAAACATGACTGAGCCTTTTGGGATCATCCTTTTCACATTTAGAGCTGATATTATGAAAATCTCTTATAAAACAAGAGAATACCATTTCAGCTTCAATTTATTAAAAAAATTTTTTTCTAAACATAAAATGCAGTTTCGTTAAGGGTGTGAGAAAATGGACAATCTAATACCATGCTATGAGAAAGTCAATTTGTACCATCTTTCTGGAAAACAATTTGTCCAAATGTATGACAATCCCTTAAAATATGTTGTCCTTTTGACTTCATTTCTGGAAATTTATCCTGAGGGTATAAGAATGGGTACGTATATAAAAATTTTGCTGCAAGTATATTTGACAGGATAAATACAATTTGCAATATACGAAATTAGAACGGACCTAAATGTTCAATAATCTAAGCCTGGTTAAATAAATGGCACATCTATAGAAATAAATGCCATCTAACCATTACCAATACTTTGTAAGGGTATGTATTAATACTGAAAAAAGGTAGCTGGGCATGGTGGTTCACTCCTATAATCTTAGCACTTTGGAAGGTTGAGTCGGGGGATGGCTGGAGCCCAGGAATTGGAGACCAGCCTGGGCAACATGGTGGAACCCCATCTCTACTCAAAATGCAAAAAAAATTATCCAGGTAGGGTGGCACACACTTATAGTCCCAGCTACTTGGGAGGCTGGGGAGGAAGGATCACCTAAGCCGGGGGAGGTCAAGGCTGCAGTGAGCCCTGATAGTGACACTGCACTCCAGCCTGGGCGACAGAGTGAGACACTGTCTCAAAAAGAAAAAAGAAAAAAGCCCACAATATTTTAAATTTTACAAAAGGGCTACAAAGCAGTCACAAATATAAAACAAACATGTAAACATAAATACATTGTGAAGGATCTCAGAAAATATACAGCACATTTTTTACAATATCTCTTTTTGAATGGATGTGGTGTTTTCTGTTAGTCTATAGTGTTCACATTTTTGTTGTGAATATGACGCTTTTGTAATTAAAAATGTATTAAAACATGTTTAATTAAAAGACTTGTCAAGGTATAAATTAATTACTGCCCATATGAAGTATAATACAAATTTTTACTTTACTCAAACAAGTACAAGTCCCCCTTTTTGCCTCTGAAATATCAGCTTTATTCAACACCTTTGGCTGGGACTCAGAAATGAAGGGGATAACACATTTTTCTTTATTCTGACATGCATTTCCATTAATTACATGTTTTCGCCTGTGTTCATCAACAGTAAACTTCAGGGTAAGTTTTTCCTACCAATTTTAAACAGTTCTGCATGGCCAATTTTCAGGTCTGTCAAGAAAAGCCAAGACTAATATCCCAGTGTCATGTTTATAGCCATCTGTGTAGAAACAAAATCAGGTTTGGACAGCTTTTATCTTGCTAAGGTTCACATATTTTGATGTGTGGGATGAATACTTGGGTTTAGAAGCATAAATGGATTAACATGTTTGGCGGGGCTGGTGGGGGGTAGAGGAATAGGGGAATTTCTTCAAAACCAGCTCTTCCAAGTATTGATGGAGAGTAATTAAAATGAAGTAAGCCACCTTGGGGTAGCGGGTGCGGTGGAGGGTGGGTGGAGGAGGGGACTGACAAAGCGAGACAAAGTGTGGTGGTTCTAGGTCAAAGGTGGAGCTTCCCATAGATATGAATAAAAACGAGATTATTCTAAGAAAACTTAGCGTGAGCTAAGCAATTTTGTTTTAGAGTCATAAAGATTATTTCCTCAGTTGTAAAGAAACGAGGCAGCAGGCAGCCACACCTGGTTCTGCATTGCCGCGGGGGATGGAGGGGAACTACCATGGCTGTATGTCTGCATCTGCAGGCTGGGTGCACGGGTTGCAAAAGGCTCTCACCAGCCTTTAAAGCCCACAGGTCTCCGTTAGGCCTTTAAAATACACCTGCCATCTGGCCTCACACAGTTCCCCTATCATTATTTCCCTCTCCCCTTATTGGCCTGGGGTCATCTTAGAAGGGAATTATTAAGCATGGGATTAGCTTCATAGCAAACAATGACTTTTTTACTAACATACTGGAGATATCAGCTTTACATCACACCTTTGGCAGCTCCTCCCTTTTGCCCAATTAATAAAGAAGGCATTGATTGCTCTGAATTCTCCATCCAGGAAGCTGGTTCTCTGACCCCCAGTTGCTTTGTGCATACGCAGGCCCATTCAGCATTTACCTGGTTTGTCCAATGGCCAAATTCTAGATTCTGGAACATTTAAAATATATTAAAAACAATCACCAACCATAGCCAGTGAGTCTATAAACATTGTGACAGCAGCTTCAAGACTACCCCATAGAAAGGTTTAGTATTGTATGAGTAACAAAGGTATATTCGTAAAACAGTTTGTCTACAAAGCACAAAAATGTAACTTCAAATTATTTTTGAAAGTCTGAAGTAAAACAGAATAATTTTATAGGAGATCCATATGGTAAACCTACAAGATACCAAACATCCAGATGCTTTCAAACATCTGTATTTCTGCTTGAACTCTTCCATTTTTCCTTGATGTTTGGCTTCATGTAGATACAATAAGGCCTTTACTTCCAACTTTGGCAGCTTTCAAACAAATTCAAGGAAAATATTTCATTACACAGTTTACTCTTGATACTCCCAATTTAAGGCTACCTTCCTTGTTCTATTCCTCACAGTATTATCGAGTAGATGCCTAGTACATGTTGGTCAAATTAAGGAAAAAAAAAAAAAAAAGATGACCCCTAATTAAATGTACAACTGAACAGGGAAACTATTTGAGGACAATTCTATTATTACTAATAGCATGTCTATGAACTAGGGAGTACATTTATTCTGAATCCTTCATTCTATGCATCCATATTTCATCAGTCTTTATCATCTTTCATTATAATATATAGAGAGCCTGAATAATTATTCTTGTTTTACAGGTGAACATTCCTGAGGAACTGAAATATGAAATCTGTCAAGTCACATACAGAGATCCTGTAGATCATTCAACTGCCCATCCCAAATCATCCAATAAAATATGATGCTTCTCTAGCTGTAAAGGTTTATTATTGAAACCCAGTAGAGATTTATTTCTGCATTTATTTATTTATTTTGGTCTGAATTACTGAGATGTGTGAATAAGAAGACTTATATTTGAGACATACCCTAGAATTCATTTTCTGCATAAAACCTGCACAGACACCTTTACTTTTCCATCAGGGAGGTGAGAGCTCACTTTCTAGCTGGTGTTGGTTGCTCTGGATAAAACTGGAATCATAGCAGAATCTACCTCATTAGGATTGTTGAGAGTATTGAGAAATCATGTATGAGGACTTAATATTGTTTCTGGCACATAGCAGTTGCTCAAACAGGTATAACTTGCTGTTGTCATTAATGCTCATACTGCTGACAATGAGCCTGGCAAATTAGTCTATTCTCAGTAAATTTAAGTTCATTTCCACTTCCTGTTATGTAGATGCTGATAACATTTGAATTCCCTTTAATTATTTTAATGTGTTGTTCTGTGAGAAAAGATAACCCTGTTTTTTTTTTTTTTTTTTTTTCTCCCCCTGTGGTTTCATTAGATGATGAATAAATTGGGCCAGTAAAACCAGTCTTCCTAAATGACCTCTGATCCTAGTCATGCCTCCTCTTGGTTGATTAAAGTGGAAGATTGACACAGACTTCAGAATTGACTGACCCATTAGAAAACCCCTGATTGCAGGATTATTAACATATGAGCAAAATCTTCTATGGAATTTGGAAGATATTCAATCAGTCAACAAATGTTTGTTTAGTGCCTACGATAAGCCAGGCCTTTGATAGCTCTTTTTAAAAATGTAGGATAGCTTATTAGCCCCATTGGTCAAATCCCTGAGTGTGCAAAAGATCGGTGTTGGGGCTGGTCATGGTGTCTCACACCTGTAATCCCAGCACTTTGGGAGGCTGAGGCAGGTGGATCACCTGAGTTTGGGAGTTCCATGCCACCCTGACCAACATGGAGAAACCCCGTCTCTACCAAAAATACAAAAAATTAGCCAGGCGTGGTAGTGCATGCCTGTAATTCCAGCTACTCAGTTGGCTGAGGCAGGAGAATCGCTTGAATCCAGGAGGGCAACAAGAGAAGGAGGCAACGTAAGAGTAGGTTTAGAACTCTCAAAGCAGCAAAGGGAGTTGTGAGCAGTAATGGCCTTTAGAAAGAACTAGAAAAAATATGCTATCCCAACAGTTTTCTAAGGCCCAGAAGTAAATTCCAAACTCAATAGGGTATGTTCAAAATTGGCACAAGCCTGAAAGACACTGCATCAGAGATCAAAGATGGGTTGTATGTGGCCACCGAGAGTCCTTTCTATTTGCCTTTGGAATTGGGGGAAGGATTTGTTAGCCAATTCCCCTTATACAGGTCAGTGCACCTGCAGGTTCAAAATTTCAAGCTCTTGTAAGGACTATGGCTCAGGATCTGCACAGGCATTCTTGGCCAACAGTGTTTTAATTTTCTCTGTCCCTAAACGAAGTAAAGCTATTTGGGGCTGTTGTTGGTTGAAAGGCACCATTTACTGTGACATTTTAGAGAAGAGAGAATGAATGTCATGTCAGTCCCAGTTTATCCCTTCCCCTTCACCCCCTCACCCCTGTAGGAGAATAAGTCTCAGCATTGGTTGACGACCTCTGAAAAGGAAGGGCATGGGGCATGGGATATGAGATGGAATGCAGAGGTAGAGTCCTGGCTTACCACTTCCTAGCTCTCTCTGTGTTTCCATATGTGTCAAACGGGCATAAAACCTTCATACTTAGCCTTACAAGGTTACTTTTACCATCAAATGAGAGGTATAGGAACGTTCTCTGAAACCTGCCCCCTCTGTATAGACCATAGAGTCTGTGAGGGGCTGTCCCTGGCTCTAAAGATAAAACAGTCGTGAAAAATACACCCTAAGCCTCACAAATCTCAGAAAGCAGAGGAAGAGATCTGAGAAGAAGAATGGGTTTAGATTTTTCATATTAGTAATCTGAATAGGTATGAGTAATTTCCGGTATAACTATTTGTAAAAATCACATGCATCAAAAGTACTCAGGGAGAAACTGAGCCCTTCTTTATCCTTGAGGAACTCTTCACTTTGGTAGTTATAATTATAGAACACCACATTTCCGCAACGGTCCTTTGGTGTTAGGTTAGATTTGAATGTACCTACCAAAAGTTTCATCAGCTACAGTGTCTTTACTTATATTGATACAGGTAAATCTTTACTTCGTGGCTTTGGCCTTGCAAGTTGAAGAGCTGGGGTCCTGCTGACACGTTCTTAAAAACAGGAATATTAATTTGAGACTTATTTTCCTCCAGCCCATTCGGCCACTCATTCCCAAATCTCTTTCAAAGAGAAGGACTCAAAAGGGGGCAATCTAAGGCTTCAGTTTTCTGCTGAAATTCCTCGGAGGGCCTACTCTCTGCTCTTTATTTGTATAAACATGTTATAATAAGTGAAAGATACTCGGGACTGGGTAGGAATGTCTCGCAAACAGCAGGAGATGCTAAACATTGTGTTTTACTCACGATTCGTATCAGAAGAGGGCATTTTTAAACTGGTCCTTTCTGATCATCATGTTAAAACAATAGAGGTGAATAAAGGTGAACATCTGAAAACTGGACACATCTCCTACAGGCAGGGATATTTCAATGTTTTGTTTTATTTATTGAGATCTCCCTCTCCTTTACTTAATGTACAGAGCCAAGTTATTTCACACTGCCACCAAACAGTAGCTTTTTAAATGATTCAGGGAAGTATAGCTTTCATTTAGGTTTGTGCCCTCCAGTCTGTTTATACTGGTCGATACACTTGTCTGAAAAATATAATGGATTAGCACATCATTCAACAAGCTAGTCAGAAGGCAAGCTCAAGGCGACAGACACCAAAAAGTAAATTACAGTCAGTAGTATGGGTAGGCCATGCCTAGAGCTAGGAAACATCGTATCAGCACAAAACCTGTATTCTCTGAGAATCGTGGTGGAACTGAAAGGGATGAAAAATTTACACTCAAATATAATAAAACAATCAGCTCTACAAATTCATATGGTACTATAAACTGTGTGGTTTATGACGCCGAATGCAAAGGGAATCCGGCGCTACAACCATCCCACACGTTATAACCTCAGCTGGAAACAGACATGGATGGCATTTGTTTCATTTAATAGGCCCACTTTTGCAAGCAGGCATAGATCATGGCTTACTTTACACATTCCATTTAAATATTTGCAAAATCCAGTTTGCCACAGGTTTGTATTTGGCAACCTAAGGGTTGAGGTGGCTACAAGGGGCTTGGGTGGGGGCTGCTACAAAGAATATATTTATTCTTTCTTAGCTTCATCTCTCTCCCTTCACCCTCTCTCATTCTTTCTTTCCTTCCATTTTCTCTTTCTCAGGAAACAAAAAGCAGTATTGATACACATTCAAAAGGTCTTAGATGTACATGTTCTATATTATCTACTTTGACGTGAACAAAATCATTATCCAGTAGATACATCTAGTTACAATTATTAAACAGTTTTCTATCTTATAATCATTTACTGTTAAAAAGAACAATTAAAAATAGATTTTAAAAGCCCAAAGGCATTTAAAGATTTTCACCAGAAAATAAGCTCCAAACAACAAAGCAAACAAATCATTTCTCTTACCAAGAGCTCACTGAAGGACTGTATCATCCTCAGACACTGTACCTCCACATGAATATTCTTTTTACCGATTACGTTCTAATTGTACAAAGACACAAATGAGGTAGAAAAGGAATGTGGCAACCTCAGCATTCAGAGAAACGTTAGGAACAATTGGAAAACCTACAAATTAAAAGAGACCTGGCAAAACTACTTTGTATGGGCTGCTTATATGTGACTTAAGAGTCATGGAAAAGGAAATGAGGGTTTCAAAGTCTAAAATATTACAGAAAATACTTTCTCAATTTTTTCCTTTCAACTCAAATTATCAGAGTTAAAAAATAGGAACAACAAATACAATCTATGAATCTCGGATTCTGTCAGTGTTAGTGGATTCAATCATCAGTTAATAGTCAAAAGCTAATGGGCAGGAGACTATACAGCAGTGGTTAACAAGCTATGTTAAATGGTAAAAGTTAATTGCATGATGTGTTGGTCTACAATGGAATCCATTACTCTCCTTAGAATTTCCTAGGATTTTTGTCTTGGGGCAGTACCTCCTAACATGTTTGGTAGAAAAGAGTCAGAATTATTCTGGCCTAGACCTGTGACTGCCCTCTCCTCCTTTGAGCTTTCCTCTTGCCTGGCATCACTGGTACTTCAGCATCCTTGTCCCTTGCACCACTGTGTGCATGGACCAAGGCTGACCAATTCTAGCAAAAGTCACTACATATTCTTGGTCTGGTTTCACCTTTACCAGGTGAGAGCCACCATGAGTTCAAAACTGGTCTCTCTCCTTTCCCCCTCCCGCCTCCAAAGTCCATTCCCCTACTTCTCCTCAGCAGAAGAGCAAGAGAGAACCCTACTTATTTCTCAGGTTCATGCCTTTCACATTGTCAAACTTATTCTTCTGAGACCTGGGTTCAATGAGGATCCCTCTCTTGAGTTTTTAAATATATCTTTCTATACACCCCAGCTTCTCCACTTCAAGTTGCCTCAGCTAAAAATGAGATCCATCAACACTTTCTCTCCCTCAAACTACTTTTCACCCTCCCCTTCGTCCCTCCATCCACCTCACCCCCTTTCTTTGCCAGCAAACTGCTTGGAAGAGAGGCCAACATTTGCTGAATACATTTGGACTTCTGGCCCCACAAGCCACTGTATTTGGGCCCCAGCCTTCGCTGGTGCTAGCCCATGAGAGTCAAATCATGGAAATCTTCGAACTGATGGGTCTGATGGCTTTTAATCTTTCCTTATAGTATTTTAACTTTCGGACACTTGACCACATCCTTTCTGAAAGCCTTTTTTCTTTGCATTTCCTAATGATAACTTCTCAGGGTTCTTCCTGAGGAGGATACCAGCCAGGTCACTTTCTGATCATTTGTTCTGCAGAGTATATGCTGCCTTCTCTTCCTCTGCCTGTCAGTAAACTGAGATTTTCTCAGGCTTGCCTTCTCAGCAGCTCACATTCCCTGTTTCTTAAACTACAGATTTTTCTTGGTAATCTCATCTAATTTCTTTGGGTCCAGGTATAATTTATACGCTAACCACTTCCCAACCTGGAACTTTGAACCCAACCTCTCTTGAGCTCTGAAGCCTGTCCATTCAACAGATGTCCCATGAGCTTCTCAAATGCCACATGTCTAAATCCAAACTAAGTTTTAAAAATGTAGTTCCTTCTTGCTTTCCACCACATTTGATTGGTCACCATGGCGTTGATCTTACTGGAAAAATGCTTCTCAAATCCATCCCCCTCTCTTATTTCCACTGGTGTGCCCTAATGTCATCACCTTTCACCTCTTTTCTGGACTATTTATCAGTCTTTTAATTGGAGGATGCTTTCTATCCTCCATTTCTTTTTAGCCAGAATTATTTTTTCCCTAAAGCACAAATCTAATATTGCACTTTTCCCTTTAAAATATTTTACAGCTCCCAAAGGTCTAAAGGAAAAATTCCAATTTCCTTAGCTTACTCTGACACCCTTTCCAAATTGGCCAAGTCCTAACTTTCCAGACTCATCTCTCCCATAGGAAATAGCTTTGTATATATGCCTCTCTTGGCCTGGAATACTACCTTTCCCTTTCCTACAAGGAAAATGCCCTTCAAGCCCTGACCAAAAGCGTTACTTTTTCTTCAGTAAATTCTTTGCAAACTTCTCCAGGCAGAGGTAGTCATCCACATTCTGTTTTCGTGATTTGTAGTGGATCTCTCTATTGTGACCATGACATTCAGTATTCACTAAAATATTTGAGACTTAACACTCGTAGGTCATAGTAGCTTCATTGCCATGTCTAAGGCATCTTGCAGGCACCAGCTCCCTAAGGGCAGGAACAACGCCTTAGTTATCAATAGCCTCAGTTTCCGGCACAGTTTTTGCACACGTAGGTCATTCAGCAAATACTAGCTGAATGCTGGCATGCATGGATGCAATTAACAGTGTGGTGAGTGTCATGGGAACCCTGGGTTTGGACCTGTTTTATTGATTACTAGGCCCTACTACTCTACTGAATCTTGGAATATTTCTAAAAATGTTGAGTATCAGAATTTTCAGGTGTATCTATATAACTTTACTGATGTTTTCACAAACATCATGATTTCATTTACACCATTAGCATTGTGAGAATAACTTTTTTTTTTTTTTTTTGAGAAGGAGTCTCACTCTATTTCCAGGCTAGAGTGCAGTGGCATGATCTCGGCTCACTGCAACCTCCGCTTCCTGGGTTCAAGCGATTCTTCTGCCTCAGACTCGCGAGTAGCTGGGACTATAGGCATCTGCCACCACACCTGGTTAATTTTTGTATTTTTAGTAGAGACAGGGTTTCACCATATTGGCCAGGCTGGTCTCGATCTCTTGACCTTGTCATCCACCCACCTCAGCCTCCCAAAGCGCAGAGATTACAGGCGTGAGCCACTGCGCCTGGCCAAGAATAACTATTTTACAGTTCTGAGCGGGATGCTTAATTGTACCATGTCTCAGTTTATCTTAACACATAAAATGAATAATTCGACATGCCAATTATGTAAAACCGTCCAGAGGTAACTAGCATTACTGGTTAACAAAGAGTGCTTTGGAGTCAAGTGGGCTGGGTTTAAACGCTAGTTCTGCCACTTCCTTCTTGTATGGTCTTGGGTAAGCTATTTAACCTCTTTGCCTCAGTTTTCTTATCTATAAAATGGAGACTGTAATAGTACCTAACAATCATTAGGGTTACACACCTTAATTAATTAATTAATTAATTAATTTTTTTTTTTTTTTTGAGACGGAGTCTCGCTCTGTCGCCCGGGCTGGAGTGCAGTGGCCGGATCTCAGCTCACTGCAAGCTCCGCCTCCCGGGTTTACGCCATTCTCCTGCCTCAGCCTCCCGAGTAGCCGGGACTACAGGCGCCAGCCACCTCACCCGGCTAGCTTTTTGTATTTTTTAGTAGAGACGGGGTTTCACCATGTTAGCCAGGATAGTCTCGAACTCCTGACCTCGTGATCCGCCCGTCTCGGCCTCCCAAAGTGCTGGGATTACAGGCTTGAGCCACCGCGCCCGGCCAATTTATTTAAAGTACTTAGAACAGTGCCTGGCACAGAGTAATAGCTTAATAAATGTTAGTTAGGGCACCTGTTCTTCAAGTCACCCGCTGGAGCCTCTTCCAAGCATCCTTTCCTTTCTTTCTTGTTTTAAAGCCTTTTAAATTTTAAAAAAACAGTTGTAATTATTGTCAATTAGAAGGCTACAAATATGAACAGATAAGGCTCACAGAATGATTGAAATACTTCCCAGAGAAGGCACCAGGAATGCACAAGTCAATCATTAGAATAATAATACCTCTGAATTGTTTAGAATTTTATATATTTTCTGTGTATTTTCCACTTTTTAGACCCTCAGGCACCCTATGAAAGGTTTGGGAAATATAATAAATATGAATTGACTATGTGTAAGTGTCTAGGGTCAAGAAAATCAGTATTTATTCTAGAAAATGAAATACCCTTGTGAAAGAGAGTCAGTCTGTCCTTTGCATTAGCCCACAATAAAAGGGTAACGATGAGGTATCTGTGAGAACTCCAGTTATTGACATCACTGACCTATAAACATATCCCCTTCAGCATGATATACAGCACTTCAGTACCCTTGTTTTTGTATAATTGCTGTTACCAAAAGCCTTTCAATTTCGAGTGCTCAAACGAGAGCAATTCATATTTCAGATAATCTGCCAACAAGGAAAACTCATTTCAAAATATTTGATCATAAAAGTTGTCCTCAGCTTCTACAGAGATAATTTAGTCAAATAATATCAGATAATCTGAAAGCAGTCTTAGCAGGAAATTGCTAGGGACTCCATCTAAGCAGCCTCCATTTGCACTTATATAAATGTACTTTCTGAAAGTGTAGGAGACTTTGACAGCCTGCCATATGTGATTTCATTCCATAGCCTACCTACTTTACCATCAAAAGTTATATCCTTTGAAGCATTGCCAGAATTACTTTACCCCAGTAGATATGCTAGATGTGCCCTTTAAAAGCCATATCATTTCTTTTCTACTCTGACTAGTTCAGGGTAGCATCTGCTCAACTAAATTCCTTTGAAGGTTAAAAATAAAATAGCCTACTTCGCCAGGCTCCCCTCCCCCAGCCCTACCCCAGTGCTTACGAAAAATGTCTAGCGTTGGATGAACTGCAGAGAGCACACATTTTAAAGAAGAAGGAATCTGAGAAATTGCCCTTTCGTTTCACGCTTAAGAAAAATGAAGATTCAGGCTGCTCCAAGGTCACTGGCCTGACTAGCAGCAGAGGCAAGACCAGAACCAGGCCTCCTGGATCCCAGTCCAGAGCCCTTTCTCCTGCTTTTGCAAAGACTCCATGTCTAACAGACAAAAGGATCCAGCCAGAAACTGACAATAGGAAACACCACCAACGGAGTGTCTTAATTTTATAAACAGAATATATGAATGCTTGGATTTCATCTCCAGGAAACATTTGCTTTTTAGAAATACTCATACTTGGCACTCTCTCTCCTCAGTACCGCTGACAGTTGCAGTCAGTTATTACACTGTTGTGACTTGGAAGCTGATGCCCCCAAACAGCTCAAAATTAGTAACGTCATGATTCAGGATTGTCTGTTTTCCCTTCAGCTTGCTAATCTATGCTTCTTTTATAATTATTTTAAAAGGCACTATCTGATTTCCTGAGCACCGCCCCAGGTGTTCTAAGTGATAATGAAAGGATAAACATATCATCCAGTGTCACAGAGCAGTTGTGACATTTTAGAAATATCTTCAGTTCAACTATTCTAATTTCCATGTATGCTACAGCCAAGGTTGCAGGCCCGTGTTTTTACTAAAGAGCTGAATGAGTCCCAGTAATTGCATGATTTACTTGTCTGCTCAAGTGAAAAGGTTTTGAAATGTAGTGGAATGGCACGGTCCTTTCTTGGTCTTTGCAAACCCGGCAACGTCAATTTTAATTAATGAACTGGAAAAATTATGGGTTTTTTTATTATTATTTCAGGGAATTGGTTCCTAGTCTCACCTCTTATTTTCCTTGAATTTGCATCTTCTGTCCTCAGGGATGTGTAGACTTTTGTAATTCACACAGATATGTAGACAGGACATCACAAGCATGCAAAACCACTGCTGCACAGCACTTTGAAGTGACCCTGGACAACTAGACTGAGCAGTTGGATCATGTTTTCCTCTTCCAGACGACCAAGTTGCAAGCAACATTCCCATTGCACTTGGCAACCAAGGCTAAGGAGATCTGTGCTTACTAGGAGGGATCTTAAAAAGTTATCTGCCAACAGAATCTCATTTTCCATCCTCATTTCTGATTGATCTTAAAATGGAATGCCTCTGAATACTTTAATTTTTGTGCCTCTCTCTCTTTCCTTCATTCTCTTTTGATTTTGTAGATTAGATAACAATCTCTGTATAGACATTTAAAGTCCAAAAAAGGAACTCACCACTTAAAGGAACACAAATACCCCATCTGTATTGTAATGCAAATAATCTCTTACTTAGTCATCTGGCAGGTTTTTAGCCTTAACGTTTCTTAAAGCGAGGCAAGTCTGTACATTTTATGGTGAAGAGCCAGATCTGTACCATAGATAGAGCTAGCACTATCATTCACATTTTCTGGAAATATTTCTGCGTCTCCCCTATGTATAAGGACAAGAACATTTAGTACAAATGTTTTTTAAGTTCCTAATAAATACCAAGTTTAACAAGTAGGGACTTTAACCAGAAAGAATTATCGAAGAAAGCAGAATAGGAACAAATACCTGAAGGTCAGAGCTATAGAATGAAACTCAGAGGTTCATGAAACCATCTCCTATCTGCATGTTCCTTAAAGCCTTAGCGCGTTCCTAGTGAAGAACCAATCTTTTATTGTTTCCACGGCAAAGCAGTGCTAAACAGGATTACTTGGGGTCCTAAAACCCCCAGTTTCTACTGGCGAGAGAGGTCCAAGAGGAAAGGGGTTTCTTAATATAAAGCTTGCTTCTCCAAAACCTAGATGAAAATCTAAACAGCGTCTGTAATTATTTACCTGATACCCAAATGCATATTACTGACATACTTCCTAGGTTCACCAAAACCCACACATGGCCCACAGGTATCCGTGTTACCTCTGCCAAGGGCCTTGAACTGCCCTGAAAACATCCAATCTAGGCCATATTTTTTCCTTTCCAGGGAAAACTTCTTTCTGCATACATTCTCTTGCTCTCAAAAAGTTTGCATAGTTATTGAAAGTAATAGATTTAATCTGCCAGCACATTAAAAATTAACAGATCAGAGAAAGTTTTTGTCTTATTATTGAATGTGGTAAATTTGCAGCTGTAGGAGCCTGAAAGGAGGAAGAGACACCCAAAGGAAAACCTGGTGTGCTGCTTTAGTGAATCATTTTGGAAATTATTTATATCTATAGATAAAAATGCAGTAGGCATGAAAACCATATCAGAAAGAAACCAATTGTATGCATTCATAAACATATATAGGCATGTGAATAAACACACATTTACACAAAAATGCATCAAAAGATACTTTAAATAATTCAACTGCTATCAGTCTCTTTAACAATGATGATTTTAAGAAAAAGAGATTACATCTTTGGACTGTCATTCCAAAGAAGGGAGTGAGGATGAAAGATAAAAAGCCATAGGGCATTTGTTGTCTAAAACTGGTATCAATTTTCAGGTTACCAGCCTAGTTCTAGAACTTATACAAAAATCTAAAGTCAATTTCCTTATGATAGTCCTACTGAAATTATCACTGAAATTGTTGCCATGTTACTTCTGTCATGAAAACCATATCTTCTTATGTAAGAGCTAAAACCCAATATAGATTGAATGTGTGTGTGTAGAAATGAAATTTGGATTTCACATGAATTTAATGATTTTATGACCTCCTTTCCAGAAGGTCAAGCTATTTCTTATTCTTCATATGAGCAGTTTGCATTCACTCATCATTCTTATAGGGTCCAAGCTAACTGAGGGAGGATAGCCAGCTTAAGTGTAGAGGTATTATTTTGCATATATTGCCTATATAAGCACCACATTATGGACAGAAATTATCTTTACTTTCTAACTTTGCATAATAAAATAAGCCATTAAATTAATACCATATAGAAAACACTGCTTGTCAGGCAAAGAAATGTATATTGCTTTCCAGAAAACCAGGGACATTACATTGCCAATGCCTGCATGAATAATACATGGGTTAATTCAGAAAAACACCGTTTCATTATTTAAAAATGAATAAATTACGGACTTAGAATGATGACTAAATTTTCTTACTCTTACTTTTTGCTCAGTGCTCTACTTCAAAATGAATCTGCAAATACTGTTTAATCCACATAAATAAAATTAACTAGCTCCTTACAAAGTATTTTTTTTCTGACTTTAGATCTCAACTACAACATGAAGAATACTCCATCTTCCTTTTTTTTTTCTTGCTCACTTTAAGTCCAGAAATTAAGAAGCAATGTAGGTCTTCGATTCATACATTTGAAAATGGTAAGCTTATCTTGAATTATCCTGAGATTCTATGATTCAGTCTAACAAGAAAAGCTCCCTGTGCACAAACTTCCTGTGTTTTAGCCTCACTGTCTGGAAAAAATATGTTCAAAGGAATAAATAAGAAAAACATGATTCTCACGTACGACGACGCACATTTCTTTCATTTTCTTTCACAGATAGTGGTCTACTCTGAAGACCTGTTAAAAATCAGTCCCATTTGGGCACTGATGAAAGCATGAGGGGAGAAAGAAACACACCTGTAATAAGAAATTAATTTGGAGTTAAAATAAGTAAAACATCCCTCTGCAGTGCATTTAGGCTGAGCATAAAGTGACAGCCAGCAGATTATTCTACCGATTTCTAATGCTGGAAATTCGGATGGCATTTACTAGCATAACCTTTCAACTCTGAGCACATCAATAGAGGCCGACAGTGGCTTGAAATATGATTCCTTGCAGATAGCATATCCTCATTCATCTGACTGTGCTGCTCTGTGCTCCATTGCACAAACAGCGTCTCACCCACTTCTGAGAGGACACTAATAAAAAAGGCATCAATTTTCAGCTCTAGTACTACTGTGATCTCTTTATATGTTCGACATCCAACATTAAATTAAAATGCTGTTATAAATCCTACTTTCTGAATCTGGAATGAGTGTTGGGTTTTTGACGCATGAGACTGCAGCAAATCTTGTCAAAAGCAAGGAAGCACGTCTTGTTCACTCAGAATTAATGTTGTGGATGAAAGAAGGAGGTAAAAGGGGTTGAATATGGTGAACTGAGGGTGTCAGAGGCAGTGGGGACTGGGGCTTCAGGGTGCCAAAGCAGGCAGGGTGTTGCTGCTTTCAAGAAGTGGCTAATCAAGAATTGTAATTATCAACGACAAGCTGTGTGGCAGGAAGATTACTGATCGACAGACACACACATACACACATTCATACACATCAACAGAAAAATTCTAGGCATAAAAAAATTGTTGATTATTCCCCAGTGGAAGAAAAACACTTTCCAAACACCAACGGTCCTGAAGAAGCCCTGTGGATTCTATCAAATCTCTGCAAAGAGGCTGCCATTGGGATTCAAAGCCAAATAGCACAGGTGACGTGCTATCTGGGCCTTATCTCATTGTTACATAATTTTAGGGTTATAAGAGAAATACCTTAAATCATTGGATTGTAAGAGAATAATATTATTAGATACTGACATGTATGACTTAAGACAGTTTCAGAAGGGTTCTATGTAAAGATGACAGGGGAGAGAGGAAAAAAAAACATCCTGCAAGTACAGAGAAGTAAGAAACTGGTTCTCTTTTTCCATTCTGCTCAAGGTGGCAATGCATTATAAGAACATTAGGGATTTTTTTCTACTCTTTCTGATAAAAAGATCCCTGCAAATACAGATGATCACCTAAGAACTATGAACTAAAAGGTATTAGGAGCTTCAACAAAGATACAGAGCACAGAGCTGTATTCTTCTGCCTGGCTCATTCATAATTATGGATGAAATAAAGAGGCATGTTTGCCTATTTGGAAGGGTGGGGTGGAAGGAAAAGGGGGAAGAACGAGCAGTTCAATATCTGGATCGAACAGAGGAACTTTTTCCCCCAAGGATCCTGCAGGGAGGAACCTTGACATGCACAAAGTCAGAACGTAGACAAAGTTGCCCTGGTGAGAACGATAAGGTCACCCGTGGGATTGCTGAGATTATCTCTGTCAAGCACTCGGACAGCATGCAGTCAAATGATGCATCATGCAGTCATTTTCGGGGGGGAAAAATCAATTTCTTCACCAGGTCGCTATTTGCTTTTCAAAGTGCCCTTGTAGGCCTTCACCACCAAGCATTTATCAATTTAAATGTTGTAAATTGATAATGTGCCACTGTGCCTTGTACTGTTTCTGAATTATTTTGATACTTATATTTTCTCAATAGTCTCCAAACCCTCAGAGCTTCCACCTTCAAAAGGGCATTTTTCTTTGTTACACCCAGAAGTGATGAACTTTTTATGATTAGTGTGCAGGAAAATGTAGACTTGCTAGTTGGGGTGGGTGGGGGGCGGTCACAGCTACAGAAAATTATATATTTTTCTTCTTTTTTAAAAATTAAGGTATGTGTACTTGAAATATTTTGAAAAGGGGGGCCATAAAGCAGTATTTGCATTCATTTATTAAAAGAACTCCAGTTACCCTAGCATTGAATAAATTTAGAACACCCACTGCAAAAATGCTAATACTTGGCTCCATCATTGTAATCCCTCTGCTGTGTTGAAATAATACCTTTTTTGTCTTTATATTCCAGCTCTCTAGGATGTGATGATGCCAAACAAGAGAATAACTTGTAAGGAAAGCTAATGTCTTCTTTTTTTTTTAACCCCACTAAAGAAATATATATATATATCTTTTACAAGCAGGGAAGTAAGAGTGTTAGCTACATACTAACCTCAACTTGATTTGCATTGAAAAACACAGAATGGAAGAGTGAGGCTTGCACTTTGGAAAAGCAAAAGAAAGACATGGCAGTTGCAAAGCATCTTTAACCTCCAGTGATTTATTGGCCCTCGGCCAAGTTATCAGGGGAATCTAATTCTTCTTTATTATTCAAATAAACCACATTTGGCACCATGGTTCCCTTTCAGAATAGCTTCACAAATAGACTGAGCTCTGTCATTTATTTGACCTTGTACTTGTGTGCTGTAGCTGTAATTTTATTTGCCATTCTATATAACAAATGCAGAGAAATCTAAAATATGGAGATGAACAACAGGATAAGGAAAGGAGTTTATGGCAAATACATCTGCATGGCTTAAAAAAAATACCAAATTTAAAACAACCACTAACCCCCTTTCACCTTCACCTCTATTAACTCTTATTATAATCTGCAGCCACCCTGCCCTTTTCAGCACGCTGCCTTGAATCAAGCCAATTTGTAACCTTGTCTGCAGCTACCTTCTGCCTGGCTTACAATAGCCAGGAAATACCTTATATAAGGGTGAGGACTAGGTGAGCAAAAAGGGAAGTGACTCATTATGTGCAGGAGGGGACTGGAGGCAGTGGGGGGTGATTAGAACACATTTCAAGAGAGGCTTTAGCTGGCACATAGGGTATTTTCTAATGATATCACACCATACAAATGTGTACATATCCTGGCTTGCTCTAGATCTCATTTTGTTGTAAACAGGACTCTACATTAACCTGAAAGCACTTTGCTGGGATAGGTGTGCATCAGAATTATCTTGTCTCACCTCACTTTCCAGAAAAAATGTTTTCAGAGGATGTGAGTCCAATTGTAATCTCTGGTTAACTGAGTCTCTCATGTCCTCTGCCTCTGGCAATGATAATGTGAATTTCTCATGAGGATTTAGAAGAAAATGCAGGATGTGAGTATGGGTGAAGGAAAGCCGATTTGAAACCATGTAAACCACCAAACTAGCCAATGCTATCGTGAGGCCTGGATGTGGGAATAGAACTTCGCTCTCCAAATGGTCTTCCGCACAGCTATGGCTGGCGGGGAACGGGATTCTGCCTGTTACGAGATTTGTAATTTGGGTCTTTGTGTTTGCTGTGTGGATCACAACAGCCTTGCTGTGAATATGGACTCCAGTGGAAGCAAATTGATGTCATAATCTACAGGTTAGCTCTACCAAAATTGTACGTGAGATTTTCAGATTTCAGTCCCAGAAAAACTTTGCGTTCCTTAAGAAACAATGGTTTTTCATTTTTGATGGTTGACTGGATTTCCCTTTTCGCTTTGGTTACCATGAAGCTCATGGTTAAATCTGAAGCTTTAATAAAGACCATTTGTACTAAATGATCTTTTTATGTGTCCCTTTTTTGTGTTTTCCTACTATGTGGTAATAGTTTACCTACTTTTGCTTATCTCCTTTTCCTTATTCCCTAGTTCTATTTTGACATTATTTTTATCATATGTGTTTATGTAAGCTATTTCAAATCCTTTGTGGAAAGAGGAGAGTATAAGCCAACAAATAAATATTTCTCTAAGCTTTAAATCCTGTATCAACTAGAAATATTTTTTATTTATCATGTAAAGTCTCTTTTGGATTCTTTGGCGATTAAGCCCCTTACATTTTGGAAGATATTTCATAAATTCTGGCTATATATCATTGCTACATTTTCATGGTTAGGGAACCCATTCTGTTTTCTTAATTCATTTTCACTTCTGCCTGTTCCATTATAGCTAGAAAGCAAAGCTGTCGTGGACAGCTCTGAATGCCATCACCAGGTATAAGAAGTTATTTAGTTTCTATGCAAGCCAAACTCAGCATCAGCATGTGGGAATCTTCTTTTAAGATAAGGCCTCTTGGTGAGCAACTGGGAATCATTTTTACACAGGAAAGCAAGTCAACAGTGGATACTTGTATAACCTGAAACCACTTCTTGGATGTTGTTAGGTTAAATACATACATCTCTCTCTCTCTCTCTTTCTCTCTCTCTCTCTCTCTCTCTGTGTGTGTGTGTGTGTGTGTGTGTATCTGGCAAAGTCAAGAGGACTGTTGAGGAGGTTCACAAATCACCATCATTCACTAATTCCCATAATTACAACTAGATGAGAATAAAGAGAATACCCGGCAGGCACATGCTGTGGACACCAGGAGCTGTCCCACCCAAGGGAGTGTCAAAGAGAAAATCCGCTCTGGCTGTCTCTATCCTCATGCTACACAACAGAGCTGAGTAGAAGGTTCCCTATCTTGTTTTATTGTGAACTAAAAAAGAATTCTAATTCTTTCCTGAGCATAAGCTGTTTTAAAGCCACCATATTTATGTACACATTGAAAGAAAATAAAACTGAGGAAGGGATATCTTCAGAGTTAGAAATACAGACATAGCTATGCTCTGCAACAAACTGACATGCTCACAGTCCTCCTCAACAATTTCACTGGACAAGTCTTTGATGACAGAGTTACACACTGTCTTTAACAAAACTATTTGGAAAGGAAAGGAGGGACCATAACTTTATAGATTGCTTATCACTGTCTAGAATTTGATGGAATAACCACTTAGCCAAAGTTGTAGAACACAAGTAGAGCATTTGGTTTGCTTTTTAATAAGGGTGTGTGTGTGTGTGTGTGTGTGTGTGTGTGTGTGTGTGCTCATAAAAGAACAAATGCTTAATTGACTTAGAGTATATTTACTTTGTATATCACCCCACAACCCCTACAACTGAAAAAGGGCATTGAAGAAACTTGGAAAGAGTTGTGTCTTGGGGACTTCAATTTCTCTATTAGGACTCAGAAACTTAACTGGGTAGAAAACTCTTTTCCAGAGTTTTAGCATAGATTTTTTTTTCCCTCACGCTTTGGGCATTTAAAAATATATCATGTTCTTATCAGATTATTTTTATATTAATGCAGAACTATTCTTAAGCTTCAGTTTTGAACACTAAATACATAAACTGGTATCTGCAAAAATCACTTTTAAGTACATAAATTAGTATATGCAAAAATAAATCACTTTCTACTGATTGACCCCTCATCAATTCAGTTGTGTAGTGCTGCCAAATGAAGGCCCATGTCTCCCATCTCACAGCCTCTACCTGCATATTTGACAGTTTCTGCCAACGCTGAACACATCCACCACAGGAGAAGGCAATGGCACATTTTGGCCAGGGTCCACCCCTGGATAAGTCAAGATGCTGACTACTAGTATGTGCTTTAAAACCCATTATATATAAAATCTGGGACTGCAAAGAAATTGCCAGATACTGGACCATGTCTACATAGCTGCTTTATTTCACAGAAACATCCATTATTTGTCTCAGATTTTACGTGATAATACAGTAGAAAAGCAGCTAAATAAAATACTTTTAAGGAGAAACCAGCATAGGGTTAAAGCCAAATTTTTCTTGAACAGATGATATTTCAGATGGCCGCACTATTCCAGATGCATCAATTTCCTTGAAAATCCAATCCATATATGTGCATATGCTGTGCTGGCAGGAGGACTGACTGAAATGGCCAAAACCCAAGAGCTAATATTCTTTTGGCCAGAATAATGCAATTATTATTTTCCTAGCTATCAGTCTAAGCATACAGAGCCATCTGTTATGCAAAGCAAACATACACATCTCAATTACAGAAAATGCAGTTGCCTTGACAGAATTTGGATTACACCACTAACCAGGGCTGTAAAATGTGTTTTGAGCTAGTATATAATGGATGCTTTTCAGGAGTTCCCTAATTAGCATTTACCTGCTTAAACTAATTATTCATCCTTCTTCTTTACTGGCTTATTAAACTTTGCTGGATACCCTGCATGAAACATGAATATGTGCATTGCAGAACAACAAACAGTGGTGTTTCCAGTTCTATATGGTAATAACAACATCGCAATATGGTGGCTCGCCAGTTTCAAAATTGAAGATTCTCAATACTAGGTCCCAGACAGATTAAGACAAGGCTTAAAGTCTATTAAAGGCTATTACAAAACCAGATCTTTCAGCAAGATACAAGAATACTAATACTAAGTTAACAAAAGCTCAGTTTCTATCATTTGGTTTGCTAAAGTCCACATAAAATAGAATTACTCTATACACTATAGCTGAGAGCTTGCATGCTCCTCAAAAAGCATTAACAGAACAGACCCTTGTTTGGATTCTCAACAGTAAATAATCAAATTTGGCAGTGGTTCTCCTCCTTCCCCAAGCCTCCTCACATGCCAAATATCTCTCTCTATTATTTTCCAATGTCTTTCTTGATTTAGCTATTACCCGGCAAACTCACTAAGAGCCAAAAGGATCCAGACTTGCTGGATGCCTCCTTAGAGCTGTGCCAACTTTCAGAAGCAAGGAGTCTGGGGTGGGTCCTGCTTTAAAGGAGAGAGACAAATCTTATCTCTATCTCTAGCTTCAAGGGGCAACTGAATCAGCGGTAGATTATCCAACTTGGCAGATCATCACACACACACACAAAATCCCTCCCACTGAGGCAGTGTTTTCCTCATGCCAAATCACCAGATGAAAGGGGTCAAACTCAGCCAATCACCTGTATGGGCGCAAATACCCAGATGTTCAGCCTTTTTATGGAGAAAACATCTGGATAATTAGCTGAATTGCAAACCTTGCTTCAGGATATTTTGGCATTCACTAGATGCAGCCCATGTCTTGGAATTCACTGGAACTTAAATTTTTGTGTTCCAGGGGAATTTCGAGAAGTAACATCCAAGATTTTTGTCCCTGGCCCGTCAGCCTCCATTTTCTTTTCTTTAACCCTCCAAAAAACACATGTGAGTAATTAAATGGCAAATAATGAAAAGCTATCTTATTTTATGAAATCATCTTTCAGCATTTGGAAGCATTTGCAAAGGCAGCAAAATATATCCTTGCTGGAACCCTCCCTGCAACACATTTTAATGGTCTCTTTCAGTATTTCTTGACTCCAAATGACTCCTGCCATTGTGTCAGCTCCCAGGATAATGCAGGGTACTCCATAAACATCCAGTAATAGGACACAAGGGAAGCACTATTAGTGTGTCCCTTACCTACCGGGCACAGAGGTTTCAAAGTTCAAAACAACCAAGGGAAGAAACTTCATTTGTTCTCAATAAATTAATGATGATCCTTGGGGGGCGGGGAGGGGAACTAAAGTTTTTGAGCACAAGTTTATTCTGAATGTTCAACACTGACACACAGGTTTCTCACTGACTCTGAGAGAACAGTTAGGTAAAGCCATTAAATAATAAATTTGATAATTCATGCTAAACAGAATATTCCTTGAAGAAGGAAAAACATGAGGCTGAAGAAGGCTTCATAATCGCTGCCAAGAATCTAAAATTGTTTTACTTACTTGTGAGAGGCCTAGGTAGATGGAGACTGTTTCGGAAATGTACAAAAATTTTCCTTCTTGATTTAGTGCAAATACAAAGCCATCCAGGGACTGCAGGAAAAAAAATATAAATAGATTAATAAATACAAAGGATGCAGATTTAATTAGTAAGGCCACTGAGAGAGAGCAATACATTGAATTTTTTTTTTTTTTTTTTTTAAGACAGAGTCTTGCTTTGTCTCCCAGGCTGGAGTGCAGTGGCGTGATCTCAGCTCACTGCAACCTCTACCTCCTGGGTTCAAACAATTCTCCTGCCTTAGCCTCCCAAGTAGCTGGGACTACAGGCACGTGCCACCATGCCCAGCTAATTTTTGTATTTTTAGTAGAGACAGGGTTTCACCACGTTGGCCAGGCTGGTATCAAACTCCTGACCTCAGGTGATCCGCCCCTGCCTCGGCCTCCCAAAAGTGCTGGGATTACAGGCATGAGCCACTGCGCCCGGCCACGCTGAATTTAAGACCATTTTTTCTCCGTGTTTAATGAAAGTCCTAAGATCTTTTAGTATTGTATTATACATGAATAAATTAAATGTCTGAATTAAGACTGAAAGCTTTCTCTTACTTTAGGGACTTATGTCTCTGTCATTTTGATCAAGATACATTACATTCATGTACAAAATAAGGTCATGCTGATTTTATGAGATGTTGCCTTTATTTATTTATTTATTTATTTTTGGATTCAGTGGTTACTGAGATTAAATCAGCAAGATTCTCCATCAAATAGTTGAACAGGAATAAAGATCGTAATGAAATGAAAGAATAAAAGGCTTCCTATATCAAGAGCAAGTAAAATCACTACTTGCACTACTCTAAACATCAACAATTTGCTAATTAATAAGGAATGATGCCTTCTTTAATCCTAGTGCCCACTGTGTTAGAACAATAGGAAATGTCAATACATTAAGGGATAATGTTTATAGGCTGCAATCTAACAAACTGTAATCTTGTTTTGCAAAACTCTCTATTAAAGTTTTATAGCGACAGTTCTAGTTTCTATCACAACTCCTGAAATGGAACAAAAGAAGAAAGAAAGAAAGAATAAAGAAAGAAAAAGGATGCCACACATCATCTGTAACTCCTAAAACCTCAGTCTACTTTCCCAATGGAGGGCTGCATTTTCAGTTTGATGAATGGTGTAAATCATCATGAACTCCACCTGCAATACAGCATTCAAACTGAGGTTAAATTTGTTTCAAATTCTTGCAATCCAGTGCATCCTACACCCTCTGTCATCCTCACATCTTTTGTTTTGCTTTATATTTATTTTTAACAAGGTAGATTGCACAAGTGCTGCTTGTACATGAAAAAGTTTTTAAATGTGTGTGGTGTTAAAAAAAAGGCTGTGAATTTGCAAATACAGGAAACGCATGCTAGGAACAAGGTATGTGAAAACATTAAATTAATGACAACATTTGTAAAATATAGAAAGGTGGAAGAAGTGTGTAAATTTAGTTAGAAATAGGTGCCTTCTCAAATCCTAGCAATAATTTCAGTCTCCTAAAATACTGAATTTTGGGGAGACTATATATTATATATGTTCTTATATATGTATGTGTATATATATATGCATGCATACAGATACACACACACATATATATGTGTGCATGTATATATAAACTTTGGATTTTCTGCCAGATACAGTGGCTCATGCCTGTAGTCCTAGCACTTTGGGAAGCCGAGGTGGGCACATCACTTGAGACCAGGAGTTCAAGACCAGCCTGGACAACATGGTGGAAATCCCATCTCTACTAAAAATACAAAAGTAGCTGGGTGTGGTGGCACACCTGCAATCCCAGCTACTTGGGAGGATGAGGCACAAGAATCACTTGAACCCGGGAGGAGGAGGTTGCAGTGAGCCAAGATCACGCCACTGTACTCTAGACTGGACAACAGAGCAAGACTCTGTCTCAAAAAAAAAAAAAAAAGAAAAGAAAAGTGGATTTTCCTGTTTCCTGACATGTTTTCACTGCCCCACCAGTCAGAAACTGTGGATGACACCCAACCCCCTCCTCTGATTTCTTGGGTTCTGAAAACAATTCAAAAGTCACATTATATTGTTCCACTAAAGAGCAAATTACATGATAGATGAGCTTTTAGCTACAATAATACAATAATGCCAGCTTACATTTATTAAGCATTCTGTGCTAAGCAGTTTGCACATATTGTCTCTTTTAATTTTCACAAGTACTATATGAAGTTATTGTATTATTATCTACTTTTTATATACAGGGAAATTGAGGATTAGTGAAGTTAGGCAACAAGCCTATGTCGGGACTTAATAACTAACTATACTACCTTCCAATAAAAATAAAGATTCTCTAATTGACATGTGTGAATTAATGAAAAGGCGAATATTCACAGCATTTCTGAAATTAAAATATTTACCCTAACAGGCAGCCTGTGACATCTTAAACATCATCCCTTGTTTTTGAACAATTTGTGTTCAAACGATAGAATCCTCCCATTGTGGGTACAAGACAGAGGGAAAGTAGGATGGCAAGAGATTACTTAAGTTATTTCCATAGGAGGTTACCTGGCCACCTTTCCTGCGAAATATTTCCCCAGAACCAGCTTTTGGGAATAAAATACTGCACTGTCTAAGGGAACTGGGCTCCTTACCTTTCACAAAACTGCAAACCCTCTGGACCCTTTTCTGATAGAGCCTTTCAGGCACAGGATGTAGTATAGCAGAACCTCACTTTTGAACCAGTGCAAAGGGAGAGATATTTCCTTCCTACAAGTTTGGGAAGGATCTAATTTCAACATATCTTTACCTCAAACGAGATGTCTCCTGAGAATGACTCATGAGAATTAGGACCCTCCCCTTTGTGACTATTCCCTTGGAGTTTACAAAAGGGCTTGTTAGGTTTTCCTTTCGACCTGATAGCCATGGCTTGGTACACAATCACAGAGAACTGTGTAAGTCATCTTCTCAAATTTTAATATGTCATTGTCAATTAGAGCAACAACACAAAGAGAGATCACAGGAGAACTTCTAAGGACACAAGGGACAGTTGGCAGCCTGGCTGGATGCAGAAGGATGGACTGATGAAGCTGGTGTGGGGATAATCTCCTATAGTTCTAAACCTTCATTTTACAGGGGAGGAAACTGAGGCACAGAGAGGCTAAGTGGCTGGACAAGCTCAGATGGCCAGTTGGTGGCAGAGGCAGGATTAAATCTTCTTCACTCCCATAAAATTATTAAAACATTTATGGCATTTTATGCTTCCGGTTGGCTTATTCAGCTCTCAACTAGAGAATTTCTGAACCACTGAATTTCTCAACAGTGAGGCGATGCCTTATGTATCTTTCTCTACCTGGCACCTATCAACCACTCAATCAGGATTTATGAAATCCAGTTCCACCTCCATGCTCAGTGCTCCCTTTTCCTTATATCACAAATACCATAATGACTACTAAGGATGGAAATTATTTTCTTGAGAAGTCCAGTTTATGGACTTAGATTATTTAGAGATTGAGATTCCACAGATTTCTACTATGGTCTGGGATACCTCCTGATATTTAGAATAGAATGGATTATTTTATGTCCTTCAAAGCACCCAGTGCTATTTCTGAATAGATGTGTCATTTGCTATCTACGCATATCCTTCACTTCCTCACTAAAAGGGATTGTGATTCTTAACATGAGGTTCAGATTTCATGTACTTACTAAAATATTTGAGGAGGTTTGGGCACCATAGCAGGGTAAAAGAATATCTTGAGGCAAAACATCTGATGCTATTAAGCAGTGGCGATCTAAGAACTGGCCAGTTTTGTTTGGCAAAAACAGAGGCTTCAACACATGTTCCAATTTCCTGGTGAGATTAAAATGAGTCTATGTCTACATGACACAAAGACATCCAGTCAATTCAATTAAAAATAACGGCCAATTTGGTAGGGGGAAAAAACAACTAGTTAAATTAGTTGTTAGTCATCACAGAAGTAAAACACACACACACACCAAAAATACGGTTAATTCACCATATTTTTCACTTTTATGGTTATCATTTTGGTCAATTATACCTACAGTATGAGATCAATGTCCATATCTCAGATTTGATTACCTTTCAAATAAAAAATGGGATATGAAGTCTGGTTTAAAGTGGATTGCCAGGGTCACTTTTCACATAGCCACTACCTTCTGATTCAGGATTGCCTCTGTCTATAGTTACCTGTATGTTGCCACTTAGAAAAGTTTGAAGGGTAGCATCATTGTTGGTTTAAATTGGGTGTTATCAATTTAAAAAGGTGGGAGGAGGAAGAAAACATTCAGTCAGTTAGTCTTGGAAATCAAGTGTGATTAATCTGAAAGTTCTGTGGAATTTTTTTTAAAATTTTGAATCAAGAAAGCTATTATATACTGCACTGTTCAATCACTGCAGGCTACTTTTTAATTTTTTTTAAACTGCCCACTGTTTTCAACAGGCGCCAATTAAGATTCTGGGGTCAAAGGGTTAATTACATCTTCTTACTCACTATGTAGAATTTTCTGATTATTAACTAAGGTTGGATTAAGATGAAAAAGAACCTACATAAATGTTAATGCTAGTCCCTCCTCAAGAAGATTTATTATAAAGCCATACTGAAATCTATCTGCTTTCCTCAAAGCAGATGGAGAACAAAGTCTTAGAAGAAACAGTAAAACAGACATTTTAAAGACATGCAAGTATCTGATTTATCAAGACAGTTTTCTTATTACTGAAAACAGTTCTTAGCCATCCAGACAGGGCTGATCAGAGATTTCCTTTGTCACATCCCAGTAAGTCTATGAGGTACACATGCAAGAAGTGAGGCTTGGATACAGAAATCAGGAGTTACAGCATCTCTGAATAATAATGCCTGTAATTACAATTTATATCCCCTGATATCAGTGTAACATATAAAGTGTAAGGCATAGTTTCTTAACCCCAAAAGCTGAATGCTTCTAACAGTACTTGTCAAATGATGAGGTTATTTCCTTGCAGGGTATGGAACTAACCACAGGTTCATGATGGAAGGTGTAGTAATGTTTAATGCATTGTGCTAAATGGATTTATATTTGTCAAAGGAGTTTTGCCTCTGCTTTCCTTTTTGTGCATATTCCTCTGCAGCCAAATTTCACAGAGTGACATCTTACCATGGTGCTCCTATAGGGACAAGTTTTGAGTATATAAGCACTCTGAAATTAGTAGTTCTTTCTTTGACATTCCAGTACAGAAGGGGGAAAAATCACCCCAAACTCTTTTCCTATGACTTAACTCCAGTTAGAGAGAAGAATTACCAGTAGGCTAGGTTATTTTAATGACAGATTATTTTAAACTAAGCCTTCGCCATCTGTTCCACCCCCTAATTATGAATGCAAAAAGAACATATTTCACAATTACATCAGTAAAAAAGTAAGATATACATGATTTAAATGCATGCATGTGCTCCTTGTCCAATGTGCCATGCATCTGTGATGTCCTCCCAATTCAGGCTCAGACTGCAGAGAAAATGTCCATACGTGATAGAGTATAATCTCTGACATACTCAACTTTCCCTTCAAACTCAGAGTTCTTCTCTGTTGTGACATAACTCTCTCAGGACAACAGCAGAGCCTGAATTCGAGCACAATGCTTATCAGACATTAGAAGTGAGCAATTTATAGCTGCTAAGACAGCTTTGCTGTTAATAAGGAGAGGTTCTGTGAGAAAACTGCCTCCATTCCCTAAGCAATGGGCTAGCCTTGGGAAGAAGTGGGTCTGCCCTTGAACGATATGAGAAACCTGGCTGGAGAGTGAGGACAGGACTCCATTGCCTATCTTTCCACTCTGTTTTGGCAGCAGTTAAAAGAGTTAGAAAGAAAAAAAAAATTTCTTAAATTTTTTGGCCTTCAGATACAATCACACTTTGATAGAGCTCATTCAAATGCCATATTGCCCTCCGAATGCACTCAGGAAGTGATGCTATACTGCTCAGGCACACACATGTGGACTCCCAGAGACTTCAAGGAGAACCTGGCTGGTGCCCAAAGTGCCCACATGTATCTGTTTATGGGGGAGAAAAAGATTCACAAATTGTGTCTTTGCAATCTGACTTTTAACAATCCAGCACTGTGAAGGAACAAAAGCCTTATTTTCAGAAATAAGAATCTAAGTCAAGTATATTTTCTCAAAGTGGATAAAAGCACACACATCAAAGGTTTAGACTTTTATTTAACCCTTAAGAATCTCCAAGAGCTTTCTGTTCCTTCCTTTGCCTTCCAATGAGTCAACTGCACAAAGGATAGCATAGGTTCATACGGTCAGGTACTAAAAGCCACATGTTTCCCAATCACAACACCAAATTAGATTAGTTAAATTTGACTATTTTTCTACTAAATAATCAATCCAGAACAGCAAACTGTGACGCCTCAAAACACCTTTCGTAAGGGTTTCCTACAATATGTAAGTCGAAACATCTTAGGTGATAAAACAGTTAAGAGCCATAGATGGCCTCTCTTGAGTCCTTAAAAGAGAGGCAGCAGAATAAAGAGGCAGCGGAATAAAAGGAGAGACACTGAGCTAGCAAAATCTTAAAACATGAGAGAACAAAGACACCCATTTTCTGAGCAAGATGAGGTTTTGCTTCTGCTCCTTAAAATTCCATTTTGGGGAGCTGTGTATCAAAGTGCCGACCTTTTTTCTCTAGGATGCTAGTTTAGGCTTTACTTCCAGCCTTGAGGGATGCAGATTTATGAATCTGAACATCCAGCCAAATGGACAATAGGCTCTGGTCAAAAGACAGTGTGGCATTTGGTGGACTCACACTGGCCTCTGAGCCACAGGAGCTACTCCATATTATCTCTGGTTCGTCCTAGAGGAACCGGGGCTCCACTTGGGGCATAGGTGAGCACATGCTCCTTTTGCCTCAAGGAGAGGATTCCCAATAGTTATTCTAAAGCACAAATATTAATTGCAATGCTACATCTGCTTTACATACATGTGGTATATTAAATTACTGAATGGTAGACTTCCAAATCTAAGGGCTCATTCCTTATTGTGCTTCTCTCTCATTGAATTCAGAGTTCTTTTTCAAGGTAGAGGAGGAATCCCCACCTTGGCAGAAGTAATGTAAACAATACATTGCACTGGTCCTGAATGGCCTAAAAATGTCACTGCTTTGCTTTGGCTAGAAATAAGCTGTTCACTCACACGCGGGTACCAGGTGTCTTTCAAGTTGTTGACCTTAAAGAAAAAACAACTGAAAGAAAAGAATGACAACTGTTTACCTTACATCCTGTCGAATATAGACTACTGGAAAGTAGGAAGTGGTCTTCATTATATATATATATATATATATATATATATATATGAATCAAATATGCTGTTACACATATCATATATAATACATATTGCATGTATTGTTATAGGATGTCATAAACAATGCTCTGTTCACTCAGTATTCACCAGGAAAAAGAAAAGGGAGCAAATATTTGTTAGTCACATTACATAGGTCACATATGAGATAGATATTACTTAATCCTACTTTGCAGATGAGGAAACTGAGGTTCAGAGAATTTAAACCCATTGCTCAATGTCACATAACTAACATGCCGTAGAGCTGAGAACAAAGGATCCTTTGACTGCTTTTCCTCCCACTGCTGAGACTACCTGCTGGGTATTTTAGTTGTTTCACACCTTCATATAGCTGTGCAGAATCCTTGCCTCTTCCAGCATTTCTTTCCACACAAGTGAGTCTCACGCTCTTTCTGTTTAGAAAATTCCTGTTGACTGCAACAGAAAGCACCTGTTGAGCTCTTATGCATCAAGCCCATGACAGCCTGGGGTTCGCAAAGGGGACTGAGACAAGGTTCCCAATCACAAGCTGCTTTCTTAAAGAAGACTCATCTGTGGGATCCAAGACTAAGAAAATGAATAAAGTTGAAAATTAACTTTATAAAACAGAAAGCCCCAAGGCAAAGGCAGTTTCCAATTTAGGATACCCTGAATACATAGTGGGGACCCCTGAACGACCCAGCTCCAGACCTCTTCTAGGTTGGTATTGTTTTTGGGAAAGGCATGGAGTGCTAGATTTGGAAAACATGCAATCAAAAGACCATCAGACTTGGAAGAAATTCTCATACGTTGGAAGAAGATCCTAGAGCCCAGCAGTGGACAGGGGACCCCATAGGTAATAAATAATCCCTAGTAGAACCACACCTCCAAATAGGCGGCCGGTATGTAAGACTAGACCACACCACATACAAGCTGGCAAGAACAATGACCCCATTTCCTGTCCCAGAGTTTTTCATTCAGATTTATATGTTTGTATTTTCCCCCTTCTCTGGTAGTATATACATACCATTTTATATAGAAGTCAATGTGAAAATAAGATAGACTACAGACATTTATTTTATAGTCATATTTACCTGAAAGTACAGCCTCGCTTACCTGAAAACACACCCCCGGATGTTGGCAGGGAAACCCATAGCGCTTCTGTTGTGGCTAAGTATGATATGAACCTGACTGTTTACTGGGCACTGGGTCACTTTCAAAAACAGGCTCTTAAGAAAAAAATAATAAATGCTTTTACAGGTATTCCTTTAGGTAAGGAGGCTTGTGTTGGGAGTAGTAACAATGATTAAAGAATCCGTTAGTGAAGTTAGCATATTAAAAGATCATTTAGAGACCTCAGACACTAATCTGGTGCATTCATGTGTTTTATTTCTAGGAACGTTTTATTTGTATCTCTAGAGAAAAGGCATAAAAAAACATTTGTACTCAAAGGAACTTGATGGTTACAAATATAGTTCAGAAATTCTGGTTGGGGATAATTCATGGGCCATGAAACCCTTCTATGTTAATTTCAGGAAATCATTGTAACTAGGTTCTTTGCTCTTTATTTTATATATCATTCATATAATTAACAATTAATTTTTAGTAGAACCACATACAGCTATAAATATGATCGGCTGATAACAGAAACTAGTATTTAGTTCCTGGAGTCAACAATGCTCAGAATTGTTTTGAATATTTTTTGTAAGTAACTGCATCTCTTCTGGGTCCTTCACTTTACAATACTGAAATGTTTATATTGGTTTTCTGTGAATTCCAGACGCTTAGAGGCTATGTTGCTTCACTGCCTTAGCTCCAGAATTTAGCTCCATATGAAACAGAGATACACATTTATAGGGAAATTAATTATTCTGATGGAACTGAGACCTGGTCCTGAATGATCCGTGGATAAACAACTTGGTTTACCACTTGCTATGGCTCTCGGCTGCTTTGCTAACCTTTCATTTCACAGTTGGCTGCTGAGTGTAGGCGAGGACCAGCAAATGCTGCCTGTCCACAGAGTTCTCATCCTATTCAAGGCTCCAAGGAAATGGAAATGCTTCTGCTTTTATCCCCATGTGACAGACTATGTAACACATGTGAAGTAAAAAAGATTATAGATTGTTATGGTTTGCTAACATACTTGCATATATCCAGAACATAACAACTAATATCATAAGAAATCTTCATCAGTGATGCTCTAGATGGCATCCTTCAAAGTAGACCAATTCAGCTTGTGAAATTTGCTAGGACCAAATTTGTTAGGTGTACATTAAATGACAGTCCTAATTTATACAATTAAAAGCAGCAATGCTTCCTAGGGAGACTGAGGCAGGACAATCATGTGAGCCCAAGAGTTTGAGGCCAGCTTGAACAACATAGTAAGACCTCATCTCAAACAAAACAAAACAAACCCCAAATAACAAAACAAAACAACAGTGGTGCTTAGCTGTATCGATCCTGGCTTCTCCTCTGTGGTCTTCTTCAGGAACAGAATGAAAGGACTGAGCTGAGATATGGGGATTTTGGTGTTGGTAATTTTGTGGAATGATTCGGTAAAGAAGAAAATCAAATTCTGGTATTTTCCACTGGCTTCCTAAACTGAGTATTTTGTTGTTTGTTTTTCAAACAGTGAAAAGTGAAACTGGAATTTTCTTCCTCTGATTCTACTTCAATGGCTATTCTGACTGGAAACGAATTCAGTGCTATCACTGATGAGGGACTGGCCATTCGTTACTTGAATTTGCAAGATCAAAAGGTGATTTCACCAAAATCTCAATGAGCTTGAATAGGAATCATGGGAATGAAGCTGTCTATAAAGAAGGTGAGTAGAACTAACTGAAATACGAAAATAATGTCTAAAGTGACTGCCTTGGAGGTAAACACAGATATGTTAAGGTGATTTGAAGAAGGCAAAGAATGTAACTAAACCATGGAAACCACTGTGCTGACCATCTCTGTGCCTTTCTGACCTACCATATCAGACAGCAAAAGATAATAGACTCACATATCTTCTGTCTTAGTCATCTGACTGATATATCAAATAATCACTGTGATTGTTTTTTTCTTTAAAATCGGTGCTCAGCCTGTAATCCTAGCACATTAGAAGGCTGAGGTAAGTGAACCGCTTGAGCTCAGGAGTTTGAGACCAGCCTGGCAACATGATGAAGCTCTGTCTCTACCAAAAATACAAAAAAATGTAGCTGGCTCTGGTCCCACACACCTGTGGTCCCAGTTACTCAGGAGACTGAGGTGGGAGGATCACTTGAACCTGGAAGGCAGAGTTTGCAGTGAGCCGAGATTGTGCCACAGCACTCCAACCTGGGTGACAGAGTGAGACTCCGTCTCAAAAATAAAATAAAATAGGTGCTCAAATTTGTTTAAAAAATATTTGAAAAGGTGTACTTCAGTATTGTCTTGAAGTGAAAGATTTTATGCAAGTAATAGATTGTGGGTAGCAAAAAGCAAATTATATCTAGTACATGAATTGTCACTGGATGGTCATTTTTTTCAGACACGATTTGTTCTATATATTTTGAGATGCCTGGGCATTTGGTTATAAATAAATATAAACATGTTCACAAATGCTCCTGTAATTACTAACTGGGGATGAATCATTTGTTGGAGCTAATAATGCTACCATATACATGTCCCAGGGCAGAAGAAAGTGTCAATAGCTTTTGTCCAGATATAGCCTTTCCTTTCCCTCAGTTCTGGAGTGCTGTCAGCACATGTGGTCTCTCCCTTTCTTGGGTTCTTTAGGTGAAGTCAGAGGTCAGTAGCTTGTATCTCAGCCAAAGAAGAGCAGACCTTGTTATTCTGCTTTTTCCTAAGCAGCACAGAGTGTTAGCCTGCTGGGAAGGTATAACTTAGTGTGCATTTTGAATTGGGCTATTTGGAATAGGTTACCACAGAATACCTTATATCTACTTTTGTTAGAGTCCTTATTACCTAACACACCTGAGTAATCACCGGGGAAACTGCTTTCAGTGAATTAGGACAATGTAGTTTACTGAAGTTGCATAACAGTCATAGCATTATACACCCTACCAGGGATTTGCTGTGCCAATGACCTAGGTTATGCATGATCTATTCAAATACACTGATGTGTCAATCGAAAGGAATTCTAAAAGAAATTTGGAGTTGGTCATATTGATAATTCACTCACTAGAAACCTTGAATCAATAATCTTAGTATAATTCTAATGTGCATAATGATTATTTACCCACTCTTTTGTCTCAAATAGCTGAAGATATGTTAGAACAAAACTAATTTAAAAATGGCATTCACTACATTTGATGAATAACGGTCTACATCTCAATGACTATTAGACTTATTAAAATTAGTATACAGAATTGTAGACTAATTGTAGACTAAAGTGGCCTCGACCATCTATAGCAACAATACCTTCAGTCACAACTGTCACCTCGTACTTAGTCTTTCTCAACGTTCGATGTCAAAGGCATCCGAATTGCCAACAACAATGGTTGTATGAAGGGACAAAGATACTGATTAATTTCCAAGTATTATTTTTTCACTTGGCTCTCTGCCTGATTTCTTTTAAGAACTGGGAACATGAAGTAATACTTATTTTCATTACTACAATGGTAGTTATCTTTGTGTAGAATCAGAATACTACAAGATGATCAACTTCACAGCTGAGAAAATTTCCACAAACTCTTACACAAACTTGCAGAATATTTTGAAGGAAGTCCCAATAATTTAAGAATGAGTCCTCCTTACAACTGTTGCTTAGACCTAACTTAGATTCTAAGTAAATACCAACCTCCCTGACAAATGACAGTAGCCTGAAAAAGTGAGGAAGTACAATGTCAGATGGTTTCACCTGGAAAACAACAGTGCACAGGTTTGGGACCAACTGCCTTTGTGCCCCTTCTATGTTCTTACTTTAGTCCCCTTTGCATATTTTTCTTTTGTTTCTTCTTCACCTTTCCTTTCATCTTTTGGTTTGCATTTTGCGTTCATCCATTTAGTGAAAGAGGGGCTGATGGCTGCAGGGAGAGTGTGAACCGTACTTCGCAGTCAGTGTTCCCATAAATCCTACTCTCAATGTATTTGTATGTGAACCCAGGGCAGTGAAACAACTCTGAATTCATTTATACATCTGACTCATGGGTGTGTAATGATTACTGACAAATTCTGAAGACCAAGAATGGCTCTGAATTTGTGTTGGCTAGTGTAAATTTTATAGGGTTGAATACTGGGGATAGATTCCTTTTGCCTCCAATGAGATTTGCTCATTCTAGCCTTGACTTTTCCCAACAAGTCAGATTTGTTTTATTGTCTTGCTTGGGGGTTGTGCTTTAGTAACAGGATGACCTACTTTAATTTCTACTTAAATGTGTCACAGCCTGAAAAGTGACTTCCCCTAAAGGACTGAGCCCTTAAAGACTCAAACTGGCCTCTGAGAATGAATGGAAGACTTTTATCCCAAAGCAAATAAAACTATACTAACGTTTTACAAACACAACCTTAAGTCTTTATCATTTTCCGTATGTGCCTTCTACTCTCATCACAGGTTAACTGTACTTGCTTAAGACATTTGCTGCTCCTCTCCACTAGATTTTTACCTTTCTGACTCCTTTTCTGCCATGACAAGAGCCTTTCATGAAAGTATTAGCCAATATTATTTTGCCTTTTCCTAAACAGCACACAGACATGACCCACTAGGCAGGCCTAATGTACTAGACATAGACATAGGCCTGCAGTTTATCAACATCCTTAATTTCACATGAGCTAGTGGCTAGCATTAATCTCAATACTGTATAATGCAACAAGCTCAGCTCTTTCTCATAAGTTCAGCAAGGTGCAAGTAACGTATCCTCACAGGCAATGAGCAAAAAAATCCATTCCTTCACAGTTTTCAAAAGACATGTCTTTATATTGGGGCCCCTAGTGATAACTATGCTATCACAATTAAAATTTTCAAAACTATCATATAAAATCAACATACTGAGCAGGATAAAAATCCCTGTCCCTGATAGCTTACTATACAGAGTAAAAGCTACAGGATCTGTCACAAATCATTTATGCTTGCTTCTTCGAGGCTGAAATCTTTTGGCTTACTGGAACACACACAAGGAAATGGTAGATGTAGGAAGTTATCCAGCAAGTGATTGGAAGAAACATATTACTAATGCCCCTTATAATACATTAAGAAGTTTGAATGGATTATTCATAGGCTTAAATAGCTACAGAGTGATGCTTAGTAGAGGGAGTGTTTCTGTGTTGGAGGACATGGGCTGAAACATTAGGACCCTTCTTACCACTTTTCTGCATAAGTCAATTGACAACATGATTGCAGATTCAGTAAGCAGCCAGAATAGTTTAAAGAGAATGGATTCTTTCATATCTCTGCCTAGGTTCTTTCCAGGGTTCTCATGAAAAAGGGAATCTGGATATCATCCCAGCCCTAGGTTAAGCACCAGAAAAGAAGCAGGGGTTTCCATGCTGTAGAGGTAGACTCCTGGCCTCATTAAGAAGTGTGGCAGAGAAGGCTTCTACAGTCAGAAGGCCTTAACAGGAGCCCCCAAAAGAAGACTGAGGAAGGAAGAAGAGATGCATCAGGCAGATGAACTACTTCTGAGAGCAGGTTCCCTTGACTGCAGTCATTGATAAGGAGCACATTCTGTGGCTTTCAGCAGGGATGGACTTGCTTCGGCTCTTGAAAAAAATCCTCAGTAAGGAAGATACACTGCCAGAGGCCATATCTTATGGCTCAAAGATCTGGCACTATACAGTGACCTCTCTTGACTCCACCCTCTAGTTTTCTTCACCATGGAAAGCATGACTCTGTCAGAAAGTCTCTGGTCAGATTCAGAGGCACTCTAAAATGAGACAATGATAGAGAAGATGGAACAATCTATGGCCTTGTTTTCTCAATTCCTTCAGTGATGCTAAGGAGCCTATGTGGCCAGAGCTGAACAAGTTCCACGTCCAGCTTTGAAATGGGAACACTTCAAACATTTCAAGAGGCAGCAGGGTATAATGCAAAAGGACACACAAGCTTTGAACTCAAATAGATCTGAGCTAGAATTCTGACTTTACAACTTCACTGTTTTCTCATATGGAAATGTAAAGAATAACATCTATACATTATTCATTTCAGTCAATAGAGTTGTTGAGATGATTAGAGTTAATACATGTAAAAGTGTCATCGTACAGCAGGTATATAATAAATGGTGCCCATGATGACTATTATTTGACTTGGGACCCTGATTTAGGAAGAATGTCTGCTAATAATTGTGGGTTTTATCTACTTGTAAGGAGAAAAACACACTTGGAAGTGTAGGATAATCTACTAAGGCAGCTAAACTAAATGTGTTACATAGGAGACAGGAGTCTAATGTTACAGCAAGAAAAGAACTCAACAGTCATGTCTGAGACAAGGTTTCATAATAGTCAAAAAAAATTTCCCTTTACAACTTAAAAAAACAAGTTTGGAGACAAACAATTTTAAGGGAGGAAAAAAGACTATTTGTTTACCTCAGGGATTGCAGAAATTAATGGAAAGAGACAAATTAAGGAAATATAGGGTGGGACACTTGGGCAGAACATTAATGTCAACGAAAAGATGAAAAGAAACATAGACATAGGAGAAAAATGATTTTCATAAGCATGACCATTTTAAAATAAGAACTATTCTAGGATCTATACACACACACATACATATATACAAAATATACACACACACATAAATACATACATACATATGTTATCTTAGTGTGCTTGGGCTGCCACAAAAAAATACCACAGATTGGGTGACTTCAACAACAGAAACTTATTCTGTCACAGGCCTGAAGCCCAGGAAGTCCACAGTCAAGGTGCCTGTAGGTTTCAGTTTTGGTGAGGTCTCTCTTCCTAGATTGTGGAAGGGTGTGGCTCACCTTTTTTGCTGTGTCCTCACATGGCCTTTCCTTGATATGCGTGCATGGTGGGAGGCAGAGTGAGAGTGCTCTCTCTGTCTTCATCTTCTGATAAGACCACCAACCCTACTGGATCAAGACCTTACCCCTAAAATCTCATTTAACCTTAATTACCTCCTAAAATCTCCAAACACTGTCACATTGGGAATATGGGCTTAAATATACAAATTGGGGGTGAGGACACAATTCAGTCTATGGCACACATATATATGTATGTGTATTAAGTATTTGCCAGAGCTGGGTGCAGTGGCTCATGCCTATAATCCCAGTGCTTTGGGAGGCCAAGGTGCGAGGAATGCTTGCACACAGGAGTTCAAGCCTGCAGCAAGCTATGATGGTGCCACTGCACTTCAGCCTGGGTGACAGAGTGAGACCTTGTCTCTAAATATAAATAAATAAATAGACCCCAAATCCTAAAAAGATTTTAATAATAATATTAACAGTGACAGATAGCATTTATGGAGGTGGTCTCTGTGCCAGACCCTGGGAGAAGGACTCTACATGAACCAACCCAGCTCAATCCTCAGAGCCTACTCCTGATATATTTATATATATATATATGTGTGTGTATGTGTGTGTGTGTGTGTGGGTATATATATGTGTGTATGTATACACACACACACACACATATATACTTTGCTATCTCTGTCTGAGATGAAGAAAGTGAGATCACATAGCTGGGAAAGAGTACGGCAGGAACAGAAATTCAGGCTGCTATGCAGTGTGTAGTGCAATTGACTTGGACCCCATTCTTTCATGGCAGAGATTCTTGAGTTTTTGAGCTACCATTCACTCCCCTATAGATTTGAATTCCCTGAGACATAGAGCAGAATGATAGTGCTCAAGGTGATGTTCAAAGCAGAGATGGGACAAGAAGATGATTCCTATCCTCTCTGATTGTGATGAAGCCAACCTAGAGGTGGCTGGACTTGACAGTCAGCTAAGTGTGATTTAAGCCAAACATTGGCGGATCATAATCCACTGGGTAGATCCCATTCTATGGGTGCAGTGTTTTACAAAGGGTGACTCCTGGCCCTCTCTTCCCCTCAAGGAATTATTCTATGCCCCCCAAATACTGGAAAGAGATATCTAGTAGTCCCAGAAAAATCAGTTGTAGTTGAACACTCCTTCAGGCCAAAGTGTAATGGACTGATATAAAAATCTATAAAGAATTTGAAGAAAGAATGGGAAGGTTCTAGGTACTAAAACAGTAAAGACAGCAATAGCAACATACTTCTATTACTAAGTTTCTACTAAATATACTAGTACTATAATGGGTTTATACTGATTCTGGATTGTTTCCACTGTCTCCTCTTCAAATATAACTGGAAGCAGATGAAAATGGGTGTGGGATAGCAGGAAGACTGTCTCTAAGCTTCCTCAAACTCAGTTTGTGTTTCAGATGAGAGCTGGGTAGTGAGAACACAGAAAGAGATGAGGGAAGGAGGAAATGAACTCTTGGCAAGGTTCTCTTTTCATCAGCATGCATTCCCTTAGCAACTATGCCCTCCAAGCACAAAGCACTGGCCTGCACGTTCATCGTCATAGGGACAGGAGGGCATGTCTGGGGGGTGATGAGGAAGGAGAACAGAAAACACCTGATGCTAAAGCCTTTCATCCCCTTGACAATTTTGCCCGAGTCCAGTTCTGTTTACCTTCAAATAACACCCACATACTGAGGCCTGTGAGTGGCTTCAAGGCTGGTGGCTGCCTCGTGCCTGGCAAGCAGTGGTCACAGTGTCTGTGAGAATGTCTCTTGCTCTATGTGGCCGTGCAGAAGGCCAACACCTCCCTCCCATCATGCGTGTGGGCATGCAGGCACATGTGTACCATCCAGTTCTTTGTTTACATGGGGCAAGTTATCAACTCAATATTTTTTACTTAAATGCCTGTAAAATGGAAGCCATGGACATTTGATTTTAGAATCCTAAGTTAATTTTCCTTCTTATCTGGCACTATTTAGATCTCAAGTAAATTCAGTTCTGGGGATTGCCCCTTTAGTGAAAGAAGAACTTAGAAAGGGCTCAAAAGGGAACTGACAAAAAAAAATGGGAGATGATTGAAAAACAAGACTAACAGGAAACAGCTGAAAGAACTATATACCCAAGCCTGGAGGAGCCTGAGGGGCGATGAGAACACACAGGATGCTCGTCCTCAAACGCCAGCAGCCACCTCTCTGTTTCAGGAAGGGCAGATGAAGTGTGGAGAACTGGGGTGGGAAAGGATTCAAGGAAGTGACAGTTAGGACTGTCAAGGACAAAAAAAGGGCAACTCAGGAAAACTGCATTGCCTCCTGGTTTGACAATCTCACAGGCCAGATCTATACTGCTGGCAAGTACGGCTTGAGAAAGACCCTGCTAAACGCTGAGGTGCGAGAGATAGGTAGACACTAAATGATCACAAAGTTTGTGAATATATGTTGTGTTCTCAAGTTGTCAGGAGAAACACCTGATGCCAAAGTCTTTCATCCCCTGGACAATTTTGTCCGAGTCCAGTTCTGGCCAGCAAAACTGAAATTTGCAGCCAAATATGTATATACATTCATAGTAACTTCATCATGGTACCAAGCAAGCTCTTCAGACAAACACAGTTCGGGGGAGAGTCAAATGGGTGGCTACTGCAAAGGGCAGTGTCTTGAGAGGGAGGCTAACCTGCCTCAGTGAGATGTCTGTAATGCTGTTATAAAGAAAAACAAATTAACCTGCAGAGGAAAAAAGCCAAACCACTCCACTGCAGTGAGTGGGCAGATATGCACATCCCCACAGTCTGTGGTTTAGCTGGTAAGTTGGAAACCACCGCACATTTGACCCAGATCCAAGAAGGCAATGCATGAAGATCCTCCGCCACTCCAAGTAAGCACTGGAGCAGCTGATGGACCAAGCAAGAGAAAAACTCATGGTGTTTGTACAGATAGCCCTCTCATTCCAGGAACTTTCACAGGCATTGTTGGGCTCATTCTTATATCCTCTTAGAGGTGCTCACACTTCCCATTTCAGAGACAGCCACTGAGCCACCGAGTATCTCTTACACTGTCTCAGGGAGGGCATCGGTTTTCCCAATCACATGTTCTATGTGTGAAACTAAAAAAAGTGTAACCTGTGGGTAGTGATCAGGGATGGTTCAGATATCTTAATTATCCGACTATTTAAGATCCAGGTCTCTATCCAACCCCAGCCTGTCACAGCATCAACTGCACTTGCCAATATGACAGCTTTAAGCAGCATTTACTCTGTTGGTGAACACAGTGTGTGGTAAAATGATTTAGCATCATGAATAAACACATATGCTTGCTTGGGTCCAAATTTTAGAAGTGACAAACCCATTTTCTGGCCTATGATTTAATGGACTAGAAACAAACTAAAAGGTACATAATTTACTATGCATGAACAAGTAACTTCCTATGCAGCAAGTGAACTCTGATATCAAGTGCTGCACTTAGAACGGCTGATTACAGGTTGTGTGTTCCTATTACTAATGCGTGTGTGTGTACACACACACATACACACACACACCTCTAAACATACCCCAACAATAGTTCTTTGATTCCTTGAAACATTACTGGGTATAGAACTGGTTGATCATGGATGCCTAATACCATAAAGTAAAGAAGAAATCCTGACTTGGGGCGAAAACGCATTAAACAAGAGATTAATAAAAAGATGCTAGTCTAAGCCAGCAACAAAAAGAGGTGTCAGGAGATAATGCCTCTTCAAAACATGCAACTTCCGTGCCTGGTTTCTTTAGCTTGAAAAAGGTGTCCCCTACCCCTCACATTTTCCCCAATAGACAGTCTCATCATTTTACTTTTAGTCTTGTTCCCATTTTATGTTTACATTTTATTTTCTCATTCCCTTCCCTGAATCCCCTGCTTCTAGTTTCCAGCTCATTGTTTACAGAGACCTTTACTAGAATCAGGGAGGTTGAAGAGACCCCATTTTTCCCCCTTCTCTTGTCATGCCCATTCTTTTTTTCCCTATTCCCAGAGAATAGATAAGTTTACCCAGAAAATAAAAAGCTAATACAACCTTTTGCTCATCAACAAAAGTATGTCTTGTTGTAGCCAGGAATAAGTTAATAAAACAGGGAAAAGGCTTAGTGGCTTAAAAATAGGCTCCTTGGGGTTATGAAGGAACAATGTTGTTTTTTCTTCCCAGCGTGCAAGGATTTAATTAAGTGATAACAGTCACCTTGGGGTGGCTGCACAAGGCAATAATATCTAGGTGAAGAAAAATGCTGAAGAGAGTTGAGTACAGTCAATTTATCTTCAGAGAAGGCAATAAATGAACAAAGCATAGGTATTGGGCTGATTGTTTTGCAATGTTTCCATTACTGATAAGCATCAAAAAAAAAAAAAAAAAAAGCACAGAGATTTGGTATTTTCAGTTTCTGAAATGTATTAAATACAGAGAAAGGAAATGAAAAAATTGCTGTGAGGTCACATCCTCACATTCTAATTACAAACAGTTTGGTAATTATTCAAGCTAAACATAGAACAAGGGAATGTTCACGTTGACACAAAGAATGCAGACACAGCTGAGTTGTTTATTTGTAAGCAAACATACAAAACTTGGAAATTTCTGTTCTGCCAAAAAAGAGGAAGCAACCATAAAGAGAGGTGAAGGCAGAGTGAGGATGCATCCGTGGTCAGCCTCAGAAACAGCAGACTTTCTCTGTTCAAAGGTCAAATTTGAGGAAATTTAAAGAAGTGTAGGGGAATTAGTACAGAAGTGTTATGATAGAAGAATATCCTAAAAAACAAACAACCAAACAAAGACAAACCCCAAAACAGTGACCTTATCAGCCTGCATAATATTAAGAACTGTAAAGTTAGAATAAAAGTATTGAAAGCTCAGGCCCACAGAGAATGCTAACAACAGAAACATGCCATTGGTGCTCAAAGCAAGGTTTGAAAGAAAAGTATGCATGGATACCTGGGTGATGAAGTCAACATATTACTTTCACTTCTTTTTGTGGGATGTGGGACTTGGGGATGGGCAGAAAGTAACCCAAGAGTCTTTTCGTTTTCTAGTACCATAGCAGCAACACGAAACTTCCCTCTATACCGCTCCAGTCTTTCAGCAGTGGATCTCAAGGCACTCTACAAAATTAATTAATTCTAACACTACCTCTGCTTGGTATACAGAAAATGAGACACTGAGGTTAAATGTAACTTGTCTAAGACCACTCAACCTGTTTGCCGCCCAGTTTTGATCCCTAATTCCCACACTTCTTTTCTACTTAATTGCCTTCTTGGAGACCATTATCACCTCCCTCTTAAGAGTTCATGTTCATCTCTCTCCAATTTCAGTGGTGATCGAAAAAATCCTGCCCTCAACCCCCGCCCTCCACTTCCCTAGTTATGCCTCCAGCCATACTCTTCCTTCAGTGAAAAGTGGACCCCGCAGAGCAGCAAGGTTGGGATCTCTGTTTCTGTTTGGGTCGGCCCATGCACACAGCAATGTTGAGACAGGGAGTGGTTCCTTCCCCTACACAATCTTCTTCTCCCTGACTCACCTCTCCCCCTGAGAGTCAACATGCTTCATTGACTCCTCCTCCCTCTACAGGATACACAAAGAATAAAAGTCAGCTAGATGATGCTTGAGAGGTTGCCTGCATAAGGAAAACAGTAAACAACTCAAAACCAAATAAAATAAAGATAAAATCACAAATGCTTTTTCACAGAAATGCTATCACCTTATGTGACTCTATGACAGATTTGTAAGTTATAGCATGTTGGGGGTGGGTAAGGTTTAGATGAGATTTTCAAGAAAAAAATGTAATGTCTTACAATTATTATGAGTACTTGTGTTGTCTTAAGGTTGCATTACAGGGGAATTGCTTTCTCAACTTACTGAAAAACAAAAACTTTTCATATTAATCAAGCCTTTACGTAAGTAAATTCAAAGGCAGTATTTAGGAGAAACGGGATGCCACTCTCCTAGGTTACCCTGTCTTTTCCAAATACTTGTCAGTGTTATCTAATATTAATAATAATAATTCTCATAAGTCCTAAGGCCAAGGCTTAGGTGACAAGTCTTCTTACAAGAACAGATTTTAATATTAGACAACTTGGGGTTTTTCTGTTGACAGCTGTCCAAGACTGACTACTGGAAGAGACAAACTGCTTAAGGAATTATTTTACTCTTCTGTTCCAAAGAGAGTTGTAAAATGCTGAATGCAGGGATATTGGAGTTTTATTATGTTTGGGTTTCAGCGCTGCTCCTGTGCTAAAGCACAACAGAGCAGGGAGAAGAAGGTCTGACTCTAGCCATATACTTCCAAGCAAATGGAACTTCTTAAGATTCTTTTGGTTTAGCATTATTAGTTTTCCGGCATTATTGTGTGGGCGTGGCCAGTAACCATTGGGTCCTTGAGGACCTTAGAGCTACAAAGCCTTGTATGGGTCTACAATCTAGGGTCCTTAAAGTGGGACTGAATGGGATAAGGACAACCAGCTAACACCCATCACATTACCTATATACATAACAATAAGAGTTTCTTTTTGGTTGGCTAAAATAACACAAAAGGGACTCATATATTCATTAATTCGTGTTCAAATGTAAAGTGGTCTGCACAGGTTTATGGTCTATGCCACCATGACCTGATGCTAGCTTATGGGCAGGGAAGCCTTAAGTTATGTTGATAATTAAAAGCTAGATGAACCACCTGGCTGAGGCAAGGTGACCAGCTTGAGACTCCAGATGCTAGCTCAGATCGTCAAGGCGAGCAGGGCTCTGTGCTCCATAAGGCCCTTAAGCCGCCAGTCTCCCCTCTTCTCTGCAGTGGCTCGCCTCTCAAAAGAGCACTCTCCTTGGCATGGGTGTCTGGAGTGACTCATGAGCTCACAGCTCTTCCCGTCCAATGTCAAATGGGTCCCTACTCTCCTAGCACCAGTGGCTTCACAGTGGAGCTCCAGGGGTTGGGTATAATTGAGAAGTTAGAGAATGATTTTGTATGCTTATTTTTCTCAACTACCTTACTCATTTAGCATCATTATCACCACCCACGATGGCTCTCCCAGTGTGATAATTTAAAATAAGACTGATGATCTCATTGGCATATGGATTTAATATTAAAAGAGGTTTTGGTTTGAATATAAAGAAACTACAATTCTGATTAATGTCCATTAATCTATGAACTAGCCATATTTTCAAACAACTGGCCAATTAAAAGTTTATGCCTGTGTTGAAACCTCTACTTACCACTTTACCATTAACAATAATACACCCTAGGAGATTTTTCCTGTTTGAGCATGTCAAAGTGAAACAGTGATTCGTTTCATTTTAATCCTCAAAAGTGAATTGGTTGGCACATTCTAATGTGCCCTACATTAGGGAAGCTGCCATCAGTTAAATACACAACAATTAAACATAGAGCAGAAGTATTAATGTAGGCAAAATCTACTCATTTATTGATCTTAAGCAAGCAGAAGACATAAATGTTCATTTATTTTAGCCACAGAAGATTAAATTTTCCTTCCAGGAACATTGTCTACATGGAGGGGGAAGATATGCACCATCATATTGACTCACTATTCCTGTTGGATATATTAACTTCCAGTTCATGCTCATTATGGTCACGTGAAATAGTTCTAGGGATTTTGTTGTTTTCTTGTAACATAGCTGCTACTGATGTATGAAAATATTTCAGGAAAAAAATAGACTGGTAATTGAATAGACTGTCAGGAAAACATACACCAGTTTCTTTTTCAAAGAGATAGGTAACTGAATTTTCCAGACATTGTGTGAAATGTCTAGAAAATTCAAATGTCTAGAAAATGTGACTAAGGTATTTGAGCAATATCTTAGTCAAACCTTTGGATCTATGTTTTAGTTGGAATTGTAATCCATTATATCATTTTATTGGTAAACATAGAAAAACTTGGCTACATCTTTTGTTTATTAGGAAAGGTTGTCTTTTACCATATCTGAAAGTAGAGTTTTAAAAGTATAACAGCAGGAACCTCCAAAGCATAAAACAGCACATAAAATAACAATGAAAACCAGTTTTCAAATAGGCAACATCTCCAAATCTTGCATTATAGTCTAGCTTTTATCCTTGGTGCTTTCGCCTTGAATCTCCCATTAGTGCTGATGGGAACTGCATAGCTAAAGCCCATGCATCAAGTTGAGGAAACACTTCTTAGTATTAGTTCTGACTCCAGTGTTATAACACAAATCATGATAATATTTTTCTATCTCTGCATTTCATTGGGAAAAAAAATACAATCTAGCACTCTACACACTCATAAATTATGACTCTATTCTTCTACAGTTTATGATTATTACCCCATTCCATATAGAAAATAAAAATCTTTTAAAATAACATTTTAAACTATGGTTTTTAACACATAATAATTGTAGTTTTGTTGTATCTATCACTGAAGATTTAAAAATATCAAATAAGAATTTAACACCATAACCGCAACAGAGATGTATCATTCTATCCACTTTCCGTATTTATGAATCAAACAGCTCTCTCTATGTCTTCAGGTTTGATTATTGCTGTGGAACAGTAGGGAGCTAGAGGTGAACACTTAGTTCTGTTCACCTCAGGTCTAATTACAAACTCTTATTAGCACTAGTAGGTGTTAGCTCAGCTGTTTAGAGAACTTGCATAACGAGGCCAAGGTCAGGAGCCTGAGGTCTCGCTCCAGCAGTTTCACTCTGTTCTATGGCCAAAGAGAGTGTTTCTGATGCTAACCAGTGGCCTCTAAACATATACAGCACTCTCAGTCACAGAGGGATAGGGCAGAGAGCATGGTTGGGTCAGTCTAAATCCATCAATGCTGATAGAAAAATAAGCTCAAACTGTATGTCCCACACAAGCAGATTTTTGCGAATAAAATATTTACTAACAAAACTAATAAGTATAAAATTTCAAATGGGTTCCAAAGACCTTTCAATAATGGCAAAATGGCTTAAGAAATTTTAAGAGTAACTCATCTTCATTAACAATATTCAGAAAATACAAATAAGCAAAAATAGAAATATAAAAAATCATCCATGCTGGGCGCAGTGGTTTACTCCTGTAATCCCAGCACTTTGGGAGGCCGAGGCGGGTGGATCACGAGGTCAGGAGATCGAGACCACGGTGAAACCCCATCTCTATTAAAAATACAAAAAAATTAGCCGGGCGTGTTGGCGGGCGCCTGCAGTCCCAGCCACTCGGGAGGCTGAGGCAGGAGAATGGCGAGAACCCAGGAGGCAGAGGTTGCAGTAAGCCGAGATGGCGCCACTGCACTCCAGCCTGGGCGACAGAGCGAGACTCTGTCTCAAAAACAAACAAACAAACAAAAAAACTCATCCGTAATCCAGAGATGCATTCTACTAATGTTCTGATGAACATGTTAATTCATTGATTAACTCATTAGGTATTTATTGGGCCACTACTATGTGTTGGGAACTAACCTAGGTGCTAGGCTCTGAAGATGATGAACTAGGCAGATAGTAGGTGTTCTCGTGAAACTTACAGTTTATAGACACACAATTTAAAAAGGCATACTCTATATGATTCTACTCTATAGACTGTTACAGAAGTTATTCAACCAAAAGGTCTCCCACATTTGCATCTGCTCTGGGCCTCTTCTAACAGCAGTCCTACTCAGGTGTCTTTTTTACTGCTTCTTATACTAAACTTCATACCAGTCTAGTCAAATAAATTTTGAGCCTATCTAGAAAGTCATATGCTTAAGGGTACTGCCCTAGAATGACAGTGAAAAGGGATATTTCAAAATTACTATGAGGTTCCCATCCAGATTTCTTTTAGTAAAGGTGTAAGTGATAATTTTTATGAAAGTATATATACTTCTATTATAGAATTTGAGTAAACACTATGCTTGGTTTTGCTTGTTCTATCACAAATGCTCAAACAGCATCTCTTCATAAAGTCAGAGAACATTTTGCTTTGACTTTTAGCTCTTTCCAAAATCTTTGATTGAATCCTCTGAGAAAAATAGCAAGTTCTATTGCTACTGCTCCTTGCTAGTATGTTCCTCTTATGATGAGCATTATGTCCTGTGGCTTTAAAACAGACACAGTGCACGTCCTGGAAAGAGGACTTCCCAAGAGCGGACGCAGTCCATTCCCACAGTCAGTGATCATAGCAGGGATTCCCCCACCCCACAGTGCCCCAAGAGTCACTGCTTAGAGTGTGTTACAGAGCTGACATCCCAGGAATCTCCGAAGTCTCATCAGAGCACACGCTGTGGTCATGGTGGAAACTTCAGACCCCTTTCTATTTATTTTCAGAGAGAAATAAGATGTACTAGGTTCATAGAAAAAATGCGATTAAATAACCACATGGAGGTTGTATGAAGAAGAAATTTACAAAAGATTCCAACTATACATATATAGGAGGCAGCAGACACGTTCTCATTACATACCACTGTGGACTTCTCAACTGGAAAATGACAGGTAAGAAGCCATTTCTATGACCTGAAAATACTTGTCCACTGAAAACCGTATCATAGTCACACTCCTGACTTCCTCACATGTTTCTATAGCATCCAGCTCCTAGCAACTGTGTCATTAAAGAGATTTGGCCAACAAATCCTGACTCCCAATGTAAAGAGATACACTGTTTTATCATTTTCAGGATGGGATCCAAGAGAGTATACAAATTAGGCCCATTCTGGAGTTAGTGTTAACCACTTCTCTAGCTGTTGCTTTGTCTGACACTTTCAGCATGCCATGGTTCATACATAGAAATAGTACTGACATAAGGAGTTTTTTTACTGCTCTGTGAAATAGTAAGTACCACACATAGCAGAAATTTGCAAGTGTTCTTATTAATTTGGTTATACTGGTCAATAACAGTCGGCAGGTGGCTGTAAATTCTCCCTGTAGATTACATATTAGATTATGACACTGAATAAAATGAAATAAACAAATATTCTTGTCATGATGTCTAGCTAACTGAATAAAATGACAAAAAGATTTGGTAACATTTTTAAGGTAAAGAGTATTATTTTTTAAAGCATAATACACATTAGTATATGGGGCAGAATATCAGGCAGAATACCTGTTCACTTGTCACATATTTAAATATTTATCATATACATGAATATGATATGCATATACACATGTACATGTATATATGATGTGCAACATATATGTACATTTTGTAACTTTAAAAAAATTCTCACAATATATTTCAGATATCTTTTCACGTCACCACATACAGGTGTGATTTTCTTTTTTGTAAATAGTACGGTATTTCATAATACATTTAACCATTCTTCTATTGAGCGTGATTTCAAAATTTGAGGCAATTAGAAGCAATGCTGCAATGGATTCACTTTAAGATTTCTTTAGTACAATATTCTACAAAAATCAATTACTTGATCACTTCTAATAATACTGACAAATTGCTCTTTTTGCCAAATTGTTTTCAATGTCAGAACTATGCATTCTAATCAATAGCAAACAGGAATGTCAGTTTCTCAACATTCTCACCAATATTTGATGCCATCAGTCTTCTCGAACTTGGTCAATCTGTGAAGCAAAAGCATCTCTCACTGCTGTTACTTTAAAGTCTTTTCATGTATTGTTTGGTCATTTCTATTTCTTTGGTGACATTTCCATTCATATCTTCTGACTATGTTCTAATGGCCTATTTGCCTTATTATTGAATTTCTGGATCTTTTATATAGTTTGGTTATTTATCCTTTGCTTTATATGTTGTAATATTTTCTGTAAGTCTGCAATTTATCTTTTAATTTTATTTATGGTATCTTTTGTTGTACACAGTTAAAAATATTTAAGTAATCACCTCTGCCAGCTTTTATAATACCTGAATTTCTTTTCATAAGAAGCTCTTCTCCACCATGAGAAAATAAAAATGTTCCCTTCTATTATTTCCACTGTTTACAGTTATGTTTATTATGCTTAGTTCTTTAACTCTTGAGTTAAAGAATTAAGGAATGCTGTTTCGAGCATTTCTGAGGTTCTGCTTGAAAACAAACTCTCCCTTTGTGCAATCTGAGTTTTAATATAACTCAGTATCATTTTTTAAAGCTCACTTTAAAGTGTTACCATGGTTTTCTAGGACAATGAACCAACAACATTTGGGAGCCAACTTAGACAGGGAAAGGCTACTGCTTCCTTTCCTGAAGCAGAATGAGACCTTATCTTACACTGTTTTTAGGAAGGGGTCATTTACTACACAACAGGAAAGGAATTTCAAAGGAAAGTACGAGAACAATGCCTACCTTTTACATATTATTCCCAGGGCTTTGGATAGTACCAACTTACGGCTTATATGCCATCACTTCATTTATCTTAGATTTCTGGTTAGTAAGCAGCTGCACAGAAAGAGAAAACTTCCAGAGTCAGGGAGGTCTGGGTTCAAATCCCAGGTTGAGCAATTTATGAGCCCTATGAGCTTGGACAAATCATCTGTTTCTCTGGGTTTTTAAATTTATGAAATACAGCTAACAGCTGTCCTCACAGGATGAAGTGAAGTGACTCAGGTAAATCACTCAGCATAGTGTCTGCCCCCTCCCAGAGCTGCTGAAGAGAACCCCAAAGAGGCTGTACCTTTTCCTAGAAAGAAAGAATATTCAATCTGTAATTAATAGTAAATGTTGGCTACAGCTGGGGCAAAAAGCTCGACAGAGACCAAAGAAAGAAAAAAACTGAGACTGGACCCAGAATTTTATTTAAAAAAGAATTGAACTTAAAACAGGACTGAAAGATCAGAAGCTCAATAATGGAGCTGATTTACTGTAATGTGATTTTCCTTTTTATTAGTCCTTTTAGCCTGGATTGTTTGGTGTGAGCTGAATTTCACTCATGATTTATATTGGCAACCACTGAGTTTCTGAATGGGCCTGCATTAGCAAAGATAATTGAGACCTGGATACATAGTTGAGATTTTCTAACATTTGCAAAGATAAATTAAGACTGTTAATGCAGCAAACAGCCCAATTAAAATAAACATGAGACTGAGGCAGGCAAGACTTCATTCAAAGGGACACACAAATGGCAAGTAAGCACAGAAAAGATCACTACCATTTGCAAAATGCAAAGTAAAGTCATGATGAGATACCAGCACACACCTATCAGAATGGCTAAAATTAAAAACAGAACGCTGACAATCCTAAGTGCTGACTGACAACAGTGCAGAACAACACGGTTGATGGGAATGCAAAATGGTAGAGGCCCTCTGGAAAACACTTAGGCAGTTTCTTAGAAAGTTAAATACACACACACATCACGTAACCCAGGAACCCTACTCCCAGGTATTTACCCTAGGGAAATGTAAGTCTATGTTCACACAAAAATCTGTGCACAAATATTTTTAACAACTCTACTTACTTACCAGTGCCAAAATATTGAATCAACCCAAATGTCCTTCAATGGTTGTTGAATAGAAAAACTGTGGTACAGCTGTACATTGGAATACCACTCAACAATAAAAAGGAATTACTGATATGAGTCTCAAGTGCATTATGCTGAGGGAAAGAAGCCAGTCTTGAAAGCTTGCATACTGTATGATTCCATGTATATGACATTCTCTTAAAGACACAATTATAAGGAAGGAGAACAAATCAGTGGCCGTCAGGGGTTGGAGTAAGGGTGATACAAAGTGATGGCACAAAGGAGGTCTTTGGCATTACGGCACTTTTCTGTATGTAGATTGTGGTGGTGGTGACATTAATTTAAACATATTAAAATTAATAAAATTGCAAACAGAGTCAATTTTACTGTATGTTTTAAAAATTATTTTTAAAGGAAAGCACAGCCTATTTTAAGACTACACTTCCTTTGACCAGTCTGTATGAGTTCTAGTACATATATAATGGTTCAAGGGGCTGACCTTGGACCTTCCAACCAAACGATAGTCTTCTCAGGCATCTTCAAACACATGAAAGAACAGAACAGAATAAAACAAAACCTCTTCTTCTGTTTGTGTTTTCACTGGACCAATTTTATCTTCATCTACTGCTTACTGTTTGCCCATACAGAGAATATTTCCCATACTTGCAGAGCATCCTGCAAGGAAACCATGTGCAGCTCTTCACCCCACTCTGATCTCTACCTTATTATTTGGAGCTACTGAAAGTCTGATCACCAGTAGCAAGCTGCTTGCCAGAGCCTTTGATTTTTTAGCAACAGCTCAGCTACCCCCATGAAATAACCTCTCCTTTTCCCACCCTCCCATTCCCCATTTTTATTTATTTTTGGGAGGAACAAGTTGTCTTTAACCCTTGGACCCAATGTGAAGGCAATGGAAATAATTAAGACTGACATTTCTAGGGTTAAACGTCAAGTAGGAGAAAGAGCTGAAAAAGGAAATTCCCCAGCTTCTTAGTAATGAAAAGCTGAGGGTATACCTTCTGTGGCTGTCTGTGAGATGCTTTCACATCCATGTGTCAAGGGTTTTTCAAACTGACAACTTGCAAATTTGAAATACAAAAATGCCCAAAGCGATATTTTAGTGGCTCAGGGAAACTCTTGTGTGGGAAAAAGAATTCTAAAGTGAAACGTCTCTTGAAATCACACAGGGCCTGACCACGATACTCTAATTATGCTAATTGCTTCAATGCCCTTGCTTTATTTATGCTGAGCAGCTAAGATAAATAAAGGAAAATTGCTTTGGATCTAACTGTATTCATATCAGAATGCAAACTAGCCTGTGTTTGTTATGTGATTGCTGATCTGTTTACACTAAATTCTGCAGGTAATTGCAGTTTTGATTGCACATTTATTTCTAGCTGCACAGGTCCCAGGACTAGGTCTGTCTGTTTTTATAATTAAACCGTTTTGTAATATCTAAACTCACTAAAGAGCAAAATGATGCTTTAAGAATTTACATATTTTATGCATTAAATATAATACTTTGGTGAGCAGTGACAAAAAGGAAAAAAAGTATGTTTACCACTAAAAAAAATTGGACAGCATGTCTGGATTTGAAGAAATTCGAGACATCTGTTCCAAGGCCTGTTCACCGAATGGGACAGATGCCTGGCGCATCCCTGGAATCTGTTGTTCAACACATAGTTTCTGAACTTTGAGTTGCAACTTTCATATTAGTAAAATATGTTAATAGAATATGCTGCCACTTGGTGATTCCTAAGACAATGGAATCGTATTCTATTCCCCAATGAAATGGTGCATTTCTGTCTGTTGTTCAGAAGCTGAAAATTCATAGAGTTGACATGGTCTTTGTTTTCTGTACTAGACCACTTTTCTGGGGATGTTCACGGTGGTCACTTCTGAGCTTAGAACTCAGTTTTGATTACAGCTTCCTTTGGATTTTCTTCACAGCCAACATGCTTAAGAAAAAAATCATACATACATACACAAAGGAAAACAAATATTTCTTTTCTCTTTAGTATGTCCATTACTTTAACAACGCAAAGGAAATGGATTTGATAATGTCACCACTACAAATGTAGGATGGTGTCACTTTTGCATTGCTTCTTCATCCATCATCAAATTCCGAAACAGTAATTCAGTCTGCTCTACTTAATGGAAAAGTTAATATCAGTCTATACAGACTAGCCTGCAAAGCTTCTTACCCTAGATTCTGCTCATGAAAAATCCACTGCTATGAGGTTATTTTGTCTAAAATACCCCTGAGGCATGCTCTCAATAAATACAGACTAGCTAAGCACCCTGATGGCATCTTTAGTTTTCTTCCTAGGGAAGATAAGAGAAGTTGGGAAACTGTTAAGGCACACAAAGTGCCTTGAGTAAACTAAGCTGCCTTGAAAAAAGTATAATTTTCTTAATACAAGCACAGGACTATCATGACACTACAGTGTGGTGGCCAGAGCAAAAAAGGATCAACTATGGCTACTGAGAGACCTCCTAAGTCCTCCACCCCTTCGAAAGAACATTTACCCCAAGCATTAGTCATATTTTACCTCGCTTAGCTGTGTTGTTCTAAGTCAAGATTTGGGGAAACTGGATAGAGGGAGAAATTTGAAGTCAGACAGCTCTGGGTTTGAATGTAGGATGCCTCATATCACCTGTATGACCTCGAAAAACTAAAAGAAACATTATTGAGCTGCTCAGATCCTCAGATTCTTTAGGACCCTGCACAAGGCTGCTGTAAGAATTAAATGATGTGACACGTGACCGCTATTCCTTAAGGCATGTGGCACTCAATAATTATCAGTTGCTGTTGTTATATTAGAAGTTAAGAATCCTCCTAAATTTTCCAGTGACATCAATCCCTGCTCTGGTCTGTGGAAGTCGTTCATTACTTTGTTATAGAACTCACTGACGCTGTCACCTACTACCTCCCTTGCTGGTCCACTGGGCAAATGCAACTTTTTTGCAGCCTGGTTAAGCAGGCGCTGGGAAGAGGCCTGGGTTAGATGCATATTTGCTGAGAAAAGCATGAAGGATTTCTCAGAAGGCTTACTTAGAAAAAAGAGATTTTTCCACTTGGCATCCTCCAAATCTGCAGATACATTAGGACTGCTACTCCCTCCTCTTTGTTATGTCTTCACTTGATCATAAGCTATTGTTGCGTTTATCACTTTCCACAGAATTATTTATTAATGTTTCCATATTTCCCACTAGACTGTGAGCGCCCTTCAGGCAGGGATGCTGTCTTCTTCCTTTTGTCCCCAGAGCATGGCATGAGGCTTCTCACATAGCAGTGGCTCACAAAGTGAGCAAGTGAATACTGCATGAATGTGCGGCTTGGTAGCAAAGCTTAGGCTTTGAAGTCAGGCAGACCTGACTGAAATGTCAGCGGGGTGGGCACGTTAAACTCTTGGAATCTCTATTCCTTCCTCACCCCTCCTTCCACACACACACAATAAAAGATAATCAAGACACTCTCTTACTTTGCAGGAATAGTGTGAAGAATAAACATTTCATCTACATTATGCATTTTTTTCTCTTGAAGGGGAAAATAATTCTATTGAAGAGAATTTAGAGAACACAGAAATTAATATATTGTTTACTAATAAAAAGGCGTGGCAGGTTTTAGGGTCAGGACATTAGCTTCCTGTATACTTAGGACAAGATGAAGATTCCTAGATTCCTTGTGTTGAAATGGAAGGAATGTGTTCCTTCTGTCGAAACAGCCATTGCTCCAGATTTTTGCCACTCTCCAGCAGGAAGATCAGGATGCAACATCTTAAAGTCCCTTAAAAGCCAGCATTGTTCAAAAGTAAGCCCCCAACACTTGCCCACTAGGAAACAGGATTCTCACATTTCAAACACAATTTCTCCTTGGTCCTCTTTACCTATCTCTTGGAAACCAGTTAATCAATGAATGGGAAAGCAGATTTCTGTGGGATCCATTCTTTCTATTAATACTTCATTGATTTTCACATGAGATGTGACCATACGTTTATTATCTCCACACACTTACTCAAATCTTCCCAGTATCAGTAACTCATAATGGGTGTGCATTTGTGTATATGCACATAAAATCATACACAGAAAGAAAGAGCACTTTCTCCAAAGGAAATCATATGAGAACTCTGAGTGAAATGACTACATTTCTGAGAAACAGAGATAACATCTTATTTTGTTATAGGGATCTATTAGACAGAATTGAGGGACCAACATGCAAATTGTACAGTTGTTTTCGGCAACAATTTCTTCCTATGACAATAACCCTGGATGTGGGCTCTTGATCTAAATGACATCACAAGGTAAGTGGTTACAGGGTACAGGACAGGGCTAGGAAGATTAATTTCCATACCCTGCTCACTTGAGAGTACCCCTGACAAGGGATCATGCCCTTAGTATTTGTCCCAGCTACTAGGGAAGAAGGAGAATGGATAAGGAAGGGGAAAATCATAAATGGGGAAGAAGGAATGCTGTCTACTGTTGGTAGCCATTGGAGGTGGTCAGTCAACCTCCTCCTTCTCCACATATAGCCGGACAGGCATTTGCTACATTGAATATTGGTATTCAAGGAATGGGGGTTCTGTCAGCTTCCTAAGGACAAGGATGCCATCTATTTCTCCTTACAGAGTCTTTACATAGTAGGTGCTGAACACTCATTGGATGAAGAGAAGTTTTGAAAGGACCTTGTTCTCATAACAAAAATGAATGAATATTAGGTTATGTCAATGAAGTAACTTCATTAACACAGTGAGGTCTGAAGGGCTGGGTAACCCTCCTGTTGCCTGGCCTTAATGATGTGCCGCTTTGGCTGCTCTCTTCATCCTGAACAATTTGCCTGGCTCTGCCGAGGCTAAATTCTGACCTTACTCCCTTAGGTGAGAGGTACTAAATTGCTGAGCCTCTGAAATGAAGCTATTTCCTATATTGCATTTGCAGGATACCTTAATATATATTCAGTAACTACCAGTTAGATTTTCTCCCCTGATCTCATTGCCACTTCCCCATATATTGAACCCCAGGAGGACCCTATTCACCGATCCCCCATGACTAACAAGCTGTTTAATTCACCAATGGTTTCCTTCATTATTTTACAGAATCAGCCTGTAAGAGCCCGGTATACATACTGAAACCTCTTTTACATGGGATATTCTTTACTGTAGTGATAGTCATGCCCTGTTTCAGTAACATTCAAAAATCTGTCCAATAGGTTTTTCCTTTATTGAAAACAAACGAATGGCTGCAGAGCCTATAAAAGGTAAAGGGGATTTCATAGGAAAATAGAGAAACATTTCCCAGGTTTAAAAAAAACTATATGTGACTTCAGTATACTGTGAGTTTATTATTTACTGGTAATTCCTTCCCAAGACCATCAAGCACTTTCAAGTCCAGCTGAAGTAGAGTGAAAGAAAATCATTTCTATCTGAGAGTTGTGAAAGGTCATGAGTAAGGAAACGCATTTCAGGTACTCCAAGTAAGTTTTAAGGCTGGAATATTGGTAGGAAAACAACATGAAAAATTATGTCAAATTGTGTTTGCCATTCACTGATGATTATTTCAATCCTTTTTAATGTTTTCTAGGCTGCTCAAATCTGTTTTCATTTCACCTGTGTTTTCCTTTTATTTTTTCCCCTAACTTACCTTTCTTTCTGTTTTATCTGTCTCTTCTCATTTATTTTTGTCATGGTTTATTTCCCCATTTCCTCTTTTGTAATCTCACATTTCTCCTACTAGTTATCTTTGTCAGATAGCTAAGAAGAAACCAGATATTTCCCGGTGCCTGGTCACACCCTACCTCCCATGTCACATTCCAAACTTAGGCATGTTTATGTGTTAGTGGTCAACAACTTGGTTCATCATTTTAGAAACAACCTCTCCCCATTAATAGGTTTATATGTGTCCTACAACTTGAAGACTTCTCAAAGCTTCTCCCTTCTGGATAAAGATGCCCATCCCTAGGTCTCAGGGGGTCACACATATGATAGAGTAAATTCTTTCAGTGACTCAAAGACACAGCATACAGGAAAAAATTCACAGAAATAAATGAATCATCCTGAAATTGTACCTTTTCTCTAGAGCCTAGCACCATGCTCTGACACTAGATGTGGTAAGAAATAAATTGAAATATACTAAACCTCTACCTTCTGATTGCAAGGGCATTATTACTAAGAATTTCCAACGCTGGCTAAAAACTACTCTTTACCTAAAGTAAAGTTCTCAAGACAGAAGAATGAAGTCAAGTCCATCCCAATCTAATCTACCAGTAATTATAGGGCAAAGTGATTTCAAATATATTATGCTTACTTGCCTAACTTCTGATTTTGTTTCCATGCTAAGATGCAAAATTATAAAACATCAAAGTTCTGAGTCCCTGATCACATCATCTTTGAGATTCTCATGATCTTTTAGAAAAGAAGACTGAATGGCTCTTTAAGTTTAATGTTAGGATAAAACTAGGATACTTATCCCCTTTTTAAGAACATTTTTCTACATTATGAATAGTACATTTAACACAAAACCAATTACTATGCCTTGAGATTAGTCAGTCATTTGCTAAAAACGTACTGTTAAGGGTTGAATTGTGTTCTCTCCCAAATTCATATGTTAAAGTACTAACCCCCATTAACTCAGATATGAGCTTATTTGGAAATAGGAGTGGTGCAGATGATGAAGTTAAGATGGGGTTATTAGTTTGGGCCATAATCCTATGTGACTATTTCTATGTAAAATGAAGATGTTTGGACACACACGGTGAGTGACACATGAAGATGGAGGCAGAGATTGGAATGATGTATCTACAAGCAAGGGTCTGCCAAAGATTGTCAGCAAACCACCGGAAGCTGGGATAGAGGCCTGGAACAGAGCCTCCCTCACATCCCTCAGAAGGAACCAACCCTACCAACACCTTAATTTCACACTTCTAGCCTACAGAATTCTGAGACAATACATTTCTGTTGTATAAGCCACCCAGTTTGTGATACTTTGTCATGGCAGCCCTGGCAGACTAATACAGATTTCATCTTCCTATTAGAGGAAGATTATCGTCTGGCAAGGATACAACCATAAGTTTTGAAATCATGTAGACTGGGTTTGAATCTAGGTTTGGTAGATTATTGATTAACTGGAGCAAGTCATTCTGTGAATGTCAATTTCCTCTTTTGTAAAAATTAAGATAACGGTATCTACTTTATTAGGTTGTTGTGAATATCACCATTTGACCAATTTTTGAGTGTCTGCTATAGAGGGACTTTTTGAAGGTGCTGGGATAGGGTGGTGAATAAAACAGATCTAGTTCCTGTTCTCAAAAATCCGATGGTGTAGCAGGAAAAAAAACAATAACAAATTTACAGACAAATACACATGCAGTTAAGACTTAAGTATTACGAAGGAAAGGAACAGGATGCAGTTGTAGAGGATAAGGAGGGCTTTTAGAGAGGGCAGTACTCTCAGAAGTGTCATCAAGACAGTCTTTCTGAGGAGGTGACATTTAGGCTGAGACCTAATGGATAAGAAGGAGCAAAATATGAAAAGATAACCTAAAAAAATTTCCCCAAAGTTCATCTGAATCAGAGTAGGTATTTGACTAAAGACAGTTACAGTTATTATTGTATATATGCCTAACACTAGGATCTGCTTTATGGGGACACAACAGCATCTGTTACCTGACACTCAAGGGCCTCCATAACCTTTCTCTTGCCTCAAGGCATAGGTGTATTGTGGCCCCAGACATATAGGGAGGTCTATCGGGGATCAATGGCAGGCACTGATCTGGTTCTTTGTAGCAGGGATTTATTTTGTTGGACTCACCTTGGCCAGGGACTTTTTTTTCTTGAGACAAAGTCTTGCTCAGAGCGTCGCCCAGGCTGGAGTGCAGTGGCACAATCTCAGCTCACTGCAACCTCTGCATCTTGGGTTCAAGCCATTCTCCTGCCTCAGCCTCCCAAGTAGCTGGGATTACAGATGCTGGCCACCACACCTGACTTTTTTTTTTTTTTTTTTTTTTTGTACTTTTAGTAGAGATGAGGTTTCACCATGTTGGCCAGGCTAATTTCAAACTCCCGACCTTAGGTGATCCATCTGCCTCGGCCTCCCAAAGTGCTGGGATTACAGGTGTGAACCACTGCGCCTGGCCTAGAGTCTTTTTTTTTTTTTTTTTTTTTTGAGATGGAGTCTCGCTCTGTCGTCCAGGCTGGAGCGCAGTGGCATGATCTTGGCTCACTGCAACCTCTTCCTGGCCCAGTGTCTTTTTATAGTATCCAAGATTTCCCCTTTCTCTACAGTAATAATGATGCCAGATAACTATTCCCAAGATGTTTGGTCCCTGTGCCTTGAGTCATGCTGTTTTCTCTTTCAATCAAACCAGTCCAACTCATTCCTGAAGCATTTCTGAACCTCAGCAGGAAACTACTTCCTCCTCTGAACCACTGAAGTACAGTACCTATACCCAATGTACTTTAGTTTGCCTTAACTTACTTATTGTTGTATTTGTTTTATTTCTTCTACTGGATTATAACTCCCCTGAGTGGAGAGTATTTGTCTAACTATCTTAGAGTGCTGAGAAGAGCGTGTGGCTCAGACTATGGGTGGAATTCAGTTGACACATGGTGCATGTCTAAAAGGAAATTCTGAGAGTGACAAAGTTAAGAGACAGACATCAGATGCAATTAGTAAACACATGTATTACATATTTCCATATTATATATGAATGTAAAACATTCAGATAAGGAATAAGAGGCAAGTATGTACCAATTAACCTCTGTTTTTATTTTCTCCACACGGCAAGTACCATTCACTCATTGTTTACCTCAGCAAGCACAAAACATACGTGTAAGATAACTATTTTCCCTGGCTTTCTTAATGTACATGGTGGTAATACATATAACCAAAGGAGTAGGGTGAGATATATATCATAAAAATGGCTGTTATTTTTCTTATTATTTTTGCTATAAAAGACAATTAACACATTTTAAAATGTGGTTTTCTGGTCCTCAATGTCTTTGTCTGAAAAATGGGGGTATTGTTTCCTACCTTGATCTTATTTCTAAGATCGGAAAATGAATTTGTTATGCCTTCCTCAGTACATGGTGATGGTTAAGAGCAGAGGTGTTTTTATTATCTTGCTGTAATATAGAGAAGGTTGACTCAAAATGTTCCTGCTATGCTGCTACAGTTATTTGGAGAGGAACATTTCTCACCCACAGGGATGCAACTACGTCCCTGCATCAAATTGAAGGTGAACCCTGCAATGTGGCTGTGGCACTTCAAATAATATAGGCGATCGGGAGAAAAATTAAAAAAACACACACACAAAAATAACGATTCCAATCTAGTATTTATAATTACATTTACTGGTCATCTGAAATATGATATTTCATCCCCTGAAATGATACCACGTGTCGCATCAATTTCTGAAGAAACTGCCCTCTAAACAATTTTGTCTGCCTATACATTTATGGATTTTTACCACAAGGCTATGTCAGATATGAGCACTTAATTCAGAGCAAACACTATGTGCGTGTGTGTTTTTAAAGGCTTCTAAACCATATTAAATTTTCATTCATATAGGTACACAGAGACACATATTAAATAAACCTTCTACAAGAGTAACCTGTCCAGAAATGCAGCAAGAGGCTTCCAAAGGGCCGAATTTATTACAAATTAATCAAATAGGTAAGATGGATCATAATGGATATTCCAGCCAATGTAAACCGAGAGGAGAAAAAAAAAGCTCCGGCAGCAAGTCAAGAGCCAAATGCTTCTGTTTTGATTTATTTAGCATTTCCGAGATGTTTCTTCTGTGGGGAACAATATGCAAGGCATTGGAAATTCAGAAGGCACATCTTTTGTGTACCATAAAAATGTGCTGCTAACCTACAATACCCTTATAGAAATACAATTCAATAAGAAACTCAGTTGGGAAGATGTCTCAATAGAACAACATGAAAAAAATGGTCAATACAAGAATGATTTACTTTACTTTTACAAGGGATTTCGATGCCACGAATAGAAATGCCTTTGGAACTTATAAAATAAAATCCAGATAAACAGAGAGTCACATTTTTAATTCTTACACATCTCTAATGTGCCTTTTTTTTTTTTTTTTAAAGTAGATCATCTCTCCAAATCATCACTTCTATCAAGCCTATCGCTTGAGCAGTGTTACAGCACTCAGCCCTCGGGGCAAAGATAAGTCTTCACCATTGTCACATGTAGCACACACACATATTCAGCCATATCATGCTGAATGGGAATACAGCACTTTGTAGAAACCGAACTGATTCCTGCAGAATATCCTGAGATACTTATCAAGCTGTTAAAGGAGACATCAGTCTTTTGTCTGTATTGCCCTTGACACCTCCTCAAGGAAAGTATCTAGAAATTCTTTGTCTTCTGAAGAACTCTCAGACCTCTTAGGTCTAATGTAGGTTAAGTGCCCTGCAGATCTCCGTAGAATAGAAAAGCACCTTGAAAACTGTAGTCTGACTTAATAGACACAAATATAATGAAAGCACTAATTCGTAAGATCCTGTTATTTGAAGGAAAAAGCAGCAAAAGGCACAAGCTTCAGATATTGGTCTTGCACAGGGAAAAGCTGGAATTCTACCCTAAAATTTATCAGATACAACAATGACCTCTAAAAATCCAACAAGGGTAAAATGTATAAAGGTAAATTACCACATTATCATCCAATTATCATTGCTTGTTTTGTCAAGGGTAAATGACTATCTAGCAGCATTCAGCGTTTGCTTATTGATTAATGCGTACAGTACCAGCACCTCTCTACACAGCGATCCTCGCCTTGCCTCCCACTCAATAGCTGTGTTGAAACTGACCATTTTATTACAGGTTGCAGGCTGTGCATAACTCTCCTTGCCCATTTTAGAGGCATTAAATAAAAACGGATAAATTATTAGAGATTACGGGGCACTGCAAAAGAAATAATTGTGTTGCTTTTATTCCTGAAAATACAGAAAAATCACTGTGTTTAACTGTTGTCATAATTGAAATTTGATTCCATTCACAAACTCAAAACGGCACTTTTATCGCTTCTCCATCTCTCCTGCCCATTTCATTCTCAACATCATCTGACAGAACTTTACACAAATCTCCTAAGGACAAACATTTCCAGTTTCACTTTTTTTTCTTCCCCCAGATAAATCACAGCAAATGTGGTGTTCTTATTTCATCGCAGATTTTAAAAAAAGAAAACAAACCTCCCTCAGCAGATGAAACAAACAACCAAACTCAGACAGCAAAGAGGCACACACAACATCTCAGATTAATAGACCCTATTTTGTCTCAAAGCGCTTTCTTGGTATAAACAATACAGAAGGGTCAACCCACACCACTGAAACGTAGCCCCCTCTGGGGCACAGAAACTACACAACCTGGAGAAACACTCTCTCCTTCTTGAGGGCAAGGGGAAGTGACCTTTTGTACTGTGGTAGCTCAGAGCTTCACCTCGACCCAATTTCCTTCAAATCTTCTGCAAGCGGAAGATGGAATAAAGCAACTGCTCCAGAACCCCTCTGGGTTCAGCAGATCAATCCAACAACGAATGAAACCAGAAACAGGGGAAAGATGCCACAAGGATAGATGATGGGCAGGGGTGAGGCTTCAGATCTGGCTGGGCCTCACCTCTCACTCCCTATTCTCCAAATACAGTCTGGACACACCAGTGTAGGGTGAGATTCTGAGATGGGGTCAGCTGGGCCCCTAACTTAGAAATGGACATCCCAAGGAGGTAACTGTGCAGCTCAGGGAAGGCACCTTGTGTCTCTCAACGGGGAAAAATTAGTATTATCTGGGTTCAAACACAAATGTGGGTGTTCATTTTAAAATGTACAGTCTGCTAAAAGGAATGACTAGGAACGCGAATGTGTATTGTAATTGTGAGGAATATGTGATAAGAAGCCATGCTAATCAACTTTCCAGGTGTGTGTATTTCTAGTACCTTACATCTCACTTAATCTGCCAACAACTTTACAAGCCATGTATTTGTACCGTTATTTCCACTTTACATATGCACAAACCGAGGTTTGGAGAATTAATCTGTCCCACGTTACAAAAACAATACAAATAATACACGGCAAACCCTGAATTGGCACCCAGATGGCTCTGACTTCAAATCCCATGCTAGCTTCTTCTCCTGTTCTACCCATGAGTGACATTGGGGGAAGCTGGCAAGACTTGGAATACTTCCTGGATCTCTGGAAGGCAGGCAACTAATGTTTGAGTGTAATGAGAGCATAAGCAGAAAAGTAGGAGGAAGAGCGTAAGGAAAAGTAAGAGGGAAGCAGAGGGGAAACTGGGGACCAGACAAAGCTCAGAGAAGGCTTGGGAGTTCTGAGATGGCAGAGTAGGATACTGAGAAGTTTGATGAGAAGGATCAAAAGGGAAACTTGCACAAAAGGAGGGTAAAATCAAAGGATGCCAGCAAGACAGTTGAAGCTGGTAAATCTGAGCTGAGAGAGCTGAGTAACTAGAAACCGCAACTGTGAGCTGCTTAAACTCTGTTCTTCACATTCTTTTGCCTGTGGCCAATGTCACTTGTATAGAGGGTTGTGTGTAATAAATAGGTACAAGAGTGGTATAGGTAGGGAGTCAGAAAGTCTACCAGGTTGGGACCAAAAGGATATAAGGGATTTATTTGCTTAGTCTACTATGGGCTAGACCCTGAAAATAACAAATAAGACCATGATATAGCTCCTGTCCTCCTGTTGATTCCACTGTGGTTGAGTACATGGACAACTGTTCAATCCTTAACTGATTGTTCTAAGAAGGAGGAAATATGATGGCAACACTAAAGAGAGGCCCCCAACTCTGTTAGGGTGAGGCTGGTCAGAGACTTGACTTGAGCCCTGACTAATGTGTAAGAGTTAACTAGAGAGATGAAAGGGTGGAAGAAGGAGGATATATTCCAGGTCAAGGAAATTTCATTTTTAGCAAAGGCATGGTAACCCACCAAAAAAAAAAAAAAAAAAAAATCCTTGATGTCTACATATACGGTGTGAGCAGAAAGAGAAAACAGATATACTGCAGAGTGATGAGGCATTGCAATAGAGCAGACAGCTCTCTTTGCCTTTTTCTCTTAGAGTTGGAACTCTTGGTTGATCTCAAAGGAATGGAACAATGAGGGTAAGTCAGGCTCAAGGGTTATCTTGATGCACACTTACACAAGCAGCTCCAATTCTATTATCAGATTCAATTATTCACCCTGAAATTGAAAATCCTCCTTACCTTGCCATCCAACTAGAGGAACTGAATCCTATCTCCCCCACCCCCACCATGAGTTACCTCTTCTCTAGGTGTTTACCTCCAGGGCCTCTGCATCAATTTATGAGCAACCCATCTCAAAACCTCCCATCTCAACAAGGCTCCCCCGCTGCCTGAGCTGCCTGCATCCTCTTAGCATGCTTGTACTGAATATACAGTGAACTTAATTGGTATTTGATATGTCATAGCATGAAAGCATTCTTCAGCCATTTCATTTATTACCCTTCAAGTTAGTCGTATCATCTTTTGCTGTCAGTCAAGCATTGTTTCATCTGGTTTTACCTTATAGCCTCTGGTACGTGGTGGATGTTTGGAAGGTGCTGGAGTCTGGCAGGAGGGCACCTATATTGGTACAGGGAGGGTGTTGCGGAGAGCCGAGGATTTGGAATCAGATTTGTTCAATATGTTACACATTTACTGAGCACGTATTGCATGCCAGGTGCTGTGCTATGTGTTAGAAATGAAAAAGTCTATGGAAAATAAACAGCTTCTCTGTGTAACAGGTGCTCACAGTAAGGCCTGGGGGTGGGAACTAGATGGGCAAATATGTAAATATGTAATGGTGATTTAATATGGTAAATGTGCTAAGAGACCTGAACAGTAGGTGCTGTGGGGGGCATGATGAAAGCACAAAGAAGGAGTGAGGAGCTAAAAGGACAGGACCAAGAAGCTGTCAGAACTTTTCCTAAATAAAATGATGTCTGAGTTGAACCCTAAGAGAGAAGCTTTACAGGTGTAGGAGAAGAAACAGCCTAAGCAAAGGACTTGAAGCATAAAACAGCAAAACACCCATGAGAAACTCCTTCCATCTACAGTTCAACTGCTATATTGTCAGGCAATTCCCTCAAACTCCTAGATTCCGTAACTCCAGGATGTTGCAAAGATCTAATGACATAACTCATATGAAAGCCATGTTGTAAACTGTCGAGCACCATGCAAATGTAATGTATGTCATGACTAACATTTCAACAGTTTTTTGGTGAATAGGGTATAGACTTCAGGGAATGTCTGAGCAATGGAATTGAGCCTGTTTGCCAGAGGTTGATGACCCCCACTTTAGGACAAGTAGAGAAGAACCCATCAGAAATCCAACTGAGATAAGTAAACTATAATCACCTGATTTAGAAGTTGGCCAATATCATGAACATTAGTGTGTTGGTTTACTCTGTCAAAACCACTGGGGGTTTTCAGTGAATATAGGATGCCAATAATGAATACCTAATCCAAGAAGCCACAGCATTTTCTTCATCTACCATGTCAGAATTGTTTAATATTTATTTGCTGCCTCCTTTATGTTCAATCCAGCCTGTTCATCTGCCTCGGTAGATGGTAAACTAATCCCATGCTGGGAGACGAAGATGTAGTTACAGAATGCGGAGGGATGACTTCAGAGAATGGAGAAGTTTCTTCCTCAGCCATTGCCCACGTCACCTATGCAGTCTCCATAATAAAACTCCAAAGGCCAGGCAGGGCGTGGCAATTGGTAAGACTCCACAGGAATGCTTTATGAGAATTCTAAATGTCATCATCATCATCATCACCACCACCATCACAATTTTTAAGTAATATTATTGAGAGCTCACCAAGTCCCAAGATCCATTTTAAGGGCTTTGCATAGATACAGATTTAATGCACACAATAACTCCAGTGAGGTGCTTACTATCATCAGCCCCACTTTCAGGATAAGGAACTGAGGCTCAGGGAAGTTATAGAACTTGCCCTAGGGCGTGCAGCTATTCGATGGTCAAGCTGGGATCTGAAGCTAGATAGTCTGACTCCGGTGCTCCACTCTCTACACTTAGTTACGTTTTCCTCCTACTACAGGAAAGAATCACGTAGCTATAATCTATTCCACAGTATGTAATTTCATCACGCAGATGAGGAGGGAACAGAAAAACTTGTATTTAGCAAGTGGTGGAAGAATGAAACCAGACTAAGCAAGTAAAGAATGCTCCCTTTTAAATCTAAAAGCCTCCCTTGAAAGCTCTCCCTGAAAGGAAAGAGGAAGTATTTAACTGAAAGATTTTCTAATTCTCTATCTCACTTTATGATCTTAAGTTGAGTACCAGAGGAAAGTAAAACACATAGGCTCGAGCGGAGATAAAAGACTTGTGTCAAATTCTAGCTTTCCCACTGACTGCTGTGATTAGCTGTGTAACCTTAGGTGAAGGTACTTAACTTTAGTTTACTCATCTGTAAAATGGGCTCTATAAATACCTATTCAGTATACTTAGCAGAGATGCCATGAGGGTTAAGAGTGTGTGCGCCTATGTGCATGTGTGTGGAAGTGTTCTATCTTATCTCATAGAAAGTATTAAATAGGGGTTAGCTACCATTATTGTTCCATTTCCTTTGTGTTTAGCATGCAGCAAAGCATCCATGTCAGTTACTAAACAATAATGTTCTTAATGTGCTATACCATTCTTTGGGGACATGTGAATAAAGTACAAAGTTGTTTAAAAGCAGAAAGAGAAAAAGGGATCGTAAAGGTGTTAAGAGGGACAAGATCAATGAAGAGCAATACATTCTGGAAAAGTTTCTAGAAGGGGCTTATAAGCAATGGTGTCCAGTGCTGTTGAGTGGTTAAGAACAACAGAGTAATGCAAAAAGTATGACTGCATTCCTTGAGTTGGAAGAATTGTCTAATGCAGGGATCAGCAACCCTTTTCTGCAAAGGACCAAATAGTGAATATTTTAGGATTCGCAGGCCATATGCTGCTGTTGTAGAGTGAAAGTGGCACAGACAATACTTACACAAATGGGTATGGCTGCATTCCAATTAAACTTTATTTGCAGAACAGGCAGCAGGCCAGATTTGGCTGGTGGGAGTTACAGGTTATAGGCCCCTGGTCTAACAGAAGTCTCATTAATAACTGCCATTAATAAGTGTTTTAGTAGCAAGGTATGGGAATGATTTTATATACATACATGCATATATATTTATGAATGCAATCCTGCCCATTCAAAATAACCCTCATGATAATGCTGTTCTTACTCATTCTTATTCCATGTACTTTCTTGAGCGGAAGGGGAAGGGAGATGAAGTTGTAACTGGAACGCTGGGAATTGTATGTATCCCTGAATATAACCTAGGGGTATGAAGTAACTGTGGAAGTAGTCAGGCTATGTGCTTGTGTGTGCACACACAGGCATGTTACAACTGAAAAAATACGAGAATAACTACCTCGATAGAACCAGAACTAAACTAAAAATGAAGACACCTGGATTTTGGTCACAGGTTCGCTGTGTAACATTGGGCAAGTCATAATCTCTGTGACTCAGTTTCTTCCATATAAAATGGAGTTAGACTAAATAGGAAGTCCCTTTTAGTCCTAAACATCTACGATCCTAAAATAATGCGCAAAAGCATATTAACTGTTGGGCACTTAATTTATTCCACATTATTTTCTACAGATGATTTAGGAGACTGAATTGAGTCAACTAGAACTGTCATGATTTTAATTGGATTAAAAATGACTTCAATGGGTAATTTATCCAGTAGTTTATAATAATCATATAATTAAATAATCACAGGCATGTCAGTTCAATCTTAAAGGTTTTTATGATACAGTGGCAAGTGTTTAGGATAAGGTACAATACGATCTTTTAGTTATTTGACAGAGCTTTATTTCATGATATAATTTATTTCCTTCATGTTCTAATTTCAAATTTAATTTGTTAAATTTTGTGGAACTTTTTTGATGAGATTAGATAAGCTTAAATTATTTTTAACTTCTCAGGAGATTTTGCTTCCTCATCAACTTACTTATGCCTTTTTAAGAGAAGAATATTCACCAAGGGAAGCAACGCAACCAATTTGTGCATCACAATAGTCTCAGTAAAGGTTATGTATCCAAATCAGTCTAAGTGTAAAGCAGGTATAACTGGATGGCCCTTATTTATGACTCAGATAACCTCACTTGGTGAGAGGCTGGAAACTTACAGTGTACACCATTTATCTACTTGAGAGGGACAGGAGGTTGGATTTAGAGACAAAGAGGTATGGGACAAGCTGCCCTGTCTATGTGCAACTCCGTTGACAAGGCACTATTCCTTATACCATGGGTTGCCTCTGCACACCTTCAGACTGACCCAGAGCCCCTTGCTAATTCAATTCTGAGCATCTCCTGAGTTGAAGCAGACAATAATGCAGACATGGACAAAATTGTACTGCAATTGTGTAAGTGAACTAATGTCCAAGGGGGATTATGCTGAGACCACCAAAGTCATTTCACTTGTGACCTAATCATCTCTCAAACTGGCCCCCTGTGGCTATGAATATATTAGGAGGAAGAATTATTAAACAATTACTCTTGCACCTGGGGTCCATGGTTTTTATCAAGCCTGGGCATGCAAGTCTTCTCCTCCAACTTCTTCTAACCACCTCACCCCTCTCAAACCTTTTTCCCCCATGGGGGAAAAATACATTCATTGTGGCTAGTAAAAAGAGTGACTTTTTATAACAAGTCCCCACAAATCCAGAGCGTGAACTTTTTCTTTGCCAAAAAAACTCTGCAGCAAATCCTAGGAGTCAAGAAGGAAAACACACTTGCCCATTCAGCTTGAATTTGTATTCAGCTCTTCATTCATGAGAACATAATCCTTCTTACTCCCTTGGAAGGTGGCAGAATTTAATAGATTGAAATGATGGAAAGACCTGGTTTTAAATCCTGGTTTTACTACTTCACAGCTGTGTGAACTTGGGCAAGTTACTTGACCTCCCTAAGGTGCAGCTCTGTTTTTACAGGATGGAAATAATAATAGCACTTACTAACATTATATAATTATGGAACCAATACTTACTATACTGAAAGGGTAGCTGTGACAATTAATAGACAACAAATCATACAAGATGCTTAGCACAGTGCCTGACACATAAGGACTTAATAAATAATCACTTTTATTATTGTGGTATTGTTAGTGTGACAACCTTATAACAGAATTCTAATTTGTACCAAGAAGAGCATTGCAGATAATTATGTGTATAGTGTTCACTAGAATGTATATGTTCATTAGAATCTGAACAATCCACTGTCTCATGACCTTAGCTCATGAGTATTAGAATGAAAAAATGTTTGTTAACTTCATGTTAAACCAGATGACAAGAATACTTACTTAGTCTAGGTACTACATGGCTGGGTGCCCCACAACCCTTCAGTCAATGAGTGAATGGGCCTAATGTTTCCTTTTTAAAGTTCTGTCACCCACCAGAGAGAAAAACAGTTATGCTAAGGATATTGGCTTTTCATCCACTGAATTCGAGGTAAAACCTCTTTTTGCTGGAGAAAGAGCATCAAAATTGCAAACACATTGGGTGTTACCAACTAACTTCCTTTTCATAAGGACCTACCTTGAAATTAATTTTCAAAACCTTCTAAATTTAGAAATAGCACTTTAAAAATATACGGTGATATAAAAGTCACTGAAGTGTGTTTTTTCTCTCATCCATAAAATAAGGACTCTAAATCAGATGTTCTTTAAAGTTGGTTCCATCTTTATATCTACATAGAGAGTTCCACATCTATGAGAAATAAATTCCTTGCCAAGCCACACAGGCTATAGAAAATGCAGGCATGTTTGGTTCTGACCTTGCCACAGAAGAAACCAGAAGTTCTACAAAGAGAGAAATACTTAGTACACACAGAGGCACGCCAGAATGCAAACCCCACATCAAAATGCTGCTAGAGTTCATAACTCAAATTTCTTTATCCTGTAGCTGCTCAGGGACCCCATTAAATTGTTTTCCACAAATGCCATGAGGCTTGAACCATTTGTTATAACATTTGAGTCATTTATAAGATATTTTGATCTGACAAATCTGGAAGTAGCTGTCTAAAGTAAAATACATGACTAATGTCAGCTTCTTCTTGTTTCAGATCAAAGCAGGGAACACCGTAGAGTCCAACATAACTTTTCTTGGGTGTTGAATGGATTTCTTCACTTCTGTGAGTTGGCAGGAAAACAACATGCCATGTCACAGACTATGCTGACCTCAATGCGGGGGAGAAAAGATGCTCTACAAATTTGATGTGGAAAAGTATTTACAAACGCATTGAGCCAACTAACTTGGATCCAAGATTAAAAATTAGTATGATATTAAAAATGCTATCAACAAATGCAAATTAACATAGGAAAAAAGATTCAGTCTAGTTTTTCTTTAAGCTTGTGCTGTTCATCTATGGCAGAGGCATTTTTTCTGTCCATTTTTCTGTAATGGACAAGCTAATAAAAAGGTGCAAGACTGTTCAAAATTGGTTCCTATGTAGAGTGGTGCTACTCAGCCCATGCTGTGTGGACCAGCAGCAGAAGCTAGAAGCTTGACTAGCCACATCCAAAGCCCTAAAGGAATCAGAATTTCTCCAAGATTCAGCAATGGTGTTTTAACAAGATCTCCAAGGTGATTCTGATGCATGCTAATGTTTGAGCCACACTGAAGTAGAATGCTACAAAACCAAAAACACCTGCTATCATAGTAAATGTCCCATGGGAAAAAAATTCATTCTCTCTAGACAAGAACAAGTAGTCTTGCTACCAAAGCATACTTCAATCTCTTTGTCCCTTCTTAAGTTCAGGAGCTTCATTTATTTCCCCTAAAATTCTTGGCAGAGTTCATTGCCTACCAGTGAGCAGGATTCTGTTCATTTTAATCAAGTCTTTATCTATCACATTCATTTAATGCACAAGAAACTGGTGGCTTTCATCTATCTAACCACCAAAGAGGATACAACAGCACACACATGCCAAAAATGTCACTAACTGTAACTTTTGAAATAAAGATAAATTTTTGTGCTGTTTTATATCCCTTGATCTTGTTTAGAAATTTGGCCCTTTCTCTTTATTGATTAAATTGTAATTTTTCTAAAACAATTTGTAATTGAATTATCTGGTGAAACCTGCCGAAAGGGATCAAAAGTGATGGAAATAAAAATAGGAAGTGGTATAATGTATAATACAAATGATTTGGTTGCTGAGGTTTTAATCAAATCAAACAGAGCCATAAAATAACAGGTGATCGAATTACATGGAAAGATAATGCATTTGGATTTGAAAAGTCTGATGCGTTTCTGTAAAGTCTGTTGAATTCACAACTGTGCCATCTGCATCTTCCTTGGGAGATCTTGCTGTCAGGGTATTTCCCCCAACACAAGGGACCTGAAATGCTGTGCTGAGAACTTTCTTCTTGAGGAAAAATAACATTTAAAAAGTAAAAGAACCATGAAACTAGGAGTTTCTGGTAAATTATCCACTCAACAGCAGCTTAAAATAACACAAACACTCTCAGAATTACTGGAGGTACCCACCTAAGAAATTGCTCAGGTAAGAGCTTAAAGCTCATTAAACCCCCTCTACCTATGCCTAAGTGACCACTGAAAAACATAAAGGAAAAAAGATTATTCAACATGCTGGTAAAGAGGAGCACATAAAGCATCAGTCATTTGCCGAAGGAGGTATGTTTCGCCTTGCAACTTTCTAAATATTTTAATAACACTCTACAAACCTACACCATGCATCCACGTTCACCTTAGAAGGGAAAAGTGGTAGTTTTCCAGTAAGCACACGTTATATAAAAAGTCAATGTAAGAATTTAGCGTAACGCACTACACCTGAAAAACTTAAAAATCCTCCAACACACAGAAAATGCACACTTTTCTTTCCTCATTCATGGCTTTCAGAAACAGACAATGGCATTATTAACACCTTAACCATGTATTATTTTGAGAAAATGAATTCCTTACAACGTAATGCTGTTAGTCATGCTTGTGAGGAATTGTATGTCCTTTTCAAAGTTGTTGTGGACACCTAGGCAAGGCCAATCCCCGCCCCCGCCCCCCACACCCACCCTGGAAACTGGAAGTGATTTAATTTATCACTGGAGGGAGAAGGAGGGAACTTTTGGCTACTGAACTTTCCAGACAACCTCTGAATCATAGCAGCGACTGTGAAAGCGCTGGTGAGAAATAGAAGCCTGAATTCCTTTCCCGGGGTCTGGTTTTGATGGATGTGGAGGCCCCTAAAGGGTGGTGAGACAAGGTTTAGGCAAACACATTTTAGGGCACAGATTTTGAAAATTGAGTACCTCTGTCCCACCTGCTGTGCTTCATTTCAGTATCCACAGCTGTCATTAGCAGAGAACAAACTGCTTTTCCAACCACACAGCACATCGCACTGCTCCAACTCGCGCTGGAAATTGCAAGACTGTTATGGAGGAGCATGTCCTGAGAGCTCTCCTCCTTTCTCAGATCTTTCTGATTTTTTATTATCCCGGAGCGTGCTGGGGGAGGGGAAAGAAAAAGTGTGCACGCACATAGGTTCAGGATATAAAAGCTTTGGAGGGTAGACTTTAGATTTGATGCTAGGTTCCCCATTTAAAAATAAATGTACAGGCCAGCTCAGGAATCACAACAACTCTTAAGTTGAATTTGGCACAAAAGAGATTCTAATGACAAAGTCATAAACATAGTCTGATAGCGTCTATCTATATAGGCTCTATGGACTCAGAGTCATAAAGAGCTTTCAGAAGTCATGCCTTAATTTCATGGTTAAGGCAGGTTTCCCGACATTAGTTCAGTGATCTTGCTAGTACACTGAAGACCAGAGTAACCGGACGTGTTACTCTTTCCTTCCAAGTACCCAGTGAATTACGCAAGGCCCAGATGAAGTCCCACCTCCTCCTCCAGATCTCCTTGATGGAGCCTAATGCACACCCTCAGTCACTCCAGTCTGAAACTCCAGGTCACAAAATCCACATAACGAAGTATTTAATTATACAGTCATTTGTGCAAGAAAGAACTAGAAGAGAAGGGTGCAGAGGACAGTGAGATTAAAAGTAAGATCCAGGCCTTAGCTCTGTCTGCTACCAGGTAGCTACTGGATCAAGGCAAGTCATTTTATATCTCTGGGTCCTCAGCTTTTTCATCTGTAAAATGGAATAGAGGAGAAGAGAAAGAGTAGGTCAAATAATTGCTCAACTTCCTTACAGCACTTAGATTCTCTTTTGTTCTTGCCCTAGAAAAGTTCATAATCTGTATGGCAAAATCACAGATTAAAATGTTAACAAGTTGAATAAAACAAAGGCGCCATCAGTGTAATATGATTTGCCAAGTGATAACACAAAGCAATATATATGATCAAGAATCAATTATAGCAACAGAAATCATAATGCTAATAACACCACCCCATTAAGACTACTGAATCCTTTTACTTACATATAGGATATAGTCTCAGGTTAAAAAAAAAAAAAAAAAAAGTAAGTTGGATAACCTTTTAAGGTTAAATTGAGTAGAGCCACACCTTTCTTGAGAAGGACAAACAGGCCACCACCCTCTGAAACAGTAAAATCACTCTTAGAGCATGAATAGAGACCCCACGCCAGAGACCGCAGGGCAGCTAAGGGCTCCCATGGGCCTATCAAGGGATGAAGGCTCAGGGAAGAGAGTGATGTCAAAGTCTGGTCATTCCCACACTCGTTCTAGTCCCCTGACCCCATCTAGATGTGAATGTTTTCTTTTCTCAGCTCTTCCACAGTTAAGGGAGGCGTAGGAAATTGTGTGGGTCATGAAAACAATCAAGTACACCTTAAAAATGATCAAATATACTCTCACACGGGCAGTAAGAGTGTTACCTGGCTCTCTCCTTCCTGGCTGTAAGCAGCCTCTGTTTACCGAGCCCCTCTGAGGATAATGGAGGGTGACAGCCAACCAGGCGTTTGTGTGAGCCCTGTGTGCGGCTGGCTTCCTGGATGCTAAGAACTCACCCCGGAGTTATTTGCACTTTTCAGAGAAAGAGAAGGTTACATTCTGGAGTCTTTTGGATTTACATGGTGTAAAACAGCACGTTCAATAAACCTGGTTTCGTCTGGCTATCTATCCCTCCTCAAACTTTACATCTTTGTACTTAGTATCCCCCTACGCCCCCTTTCCAGCATTGCTTCACTCATTCATAGCGCTGGGGAAAATCCAGGCTTCACCTCTGCAGGCATTTGGTAATGCATCTGGAAGGGATGATTTGTCACGTAATTTTAAGAACAGATATGATTTTGTTCTGAATTAAACAGCAAGCACTGTGTGTGCAGTTGGCTCCTTTGCCCAGGCAAACTGCTTGTAAATTTTATTCTGCTTTGACTGGGAAGGTTTCTCTGCTGGTTTTGCCATAACATAGGAAACATGGAAACCTGAATGCAGGCTGCTTTTTCCTGGAGAAACAATGGCAATATTATTTGCTATGGAGACTAGGAGATTGAATGGCACCTTAGCAAACTTTTCCATGGCAAGTTGAGTGCTCTCATGGAAGAGTCCCTTGGCAGCAACTTGAGCCTCTCAGAGTCTTGATGAGGGTAGGGGGAGCAGGGAAGGAGAGGCTTAGTCTTAAAAAAAATGATAGAGACACACCCATATATACCCACATCCCACATTAAAGATGGAAACTAACTGCACATCAAAACCAGAAAAGTGTTTATGTGTGTGTACCATGAACAAGCAAAGACAAAGTACAAAGATACAGACTCCAAACCAGAAGCAAAAGAGAACAGCATTGTCAGAGAAAAATTAACTCTTGATATTTATTAGACAAAGAAGCTTAGCAATAAAATTTTGCAAAACTGAACTGGATAATTTGAATTCTGTAAAATTAGACAGAAATTCCATGTTCCATGGTCAGGGCACATTCCAGAATGAGGGAGAATAGTAGGCTAAAACTGAATCGGAATTCCATTTGAAAACGAAAATTGTCAAAACTTCTTTCTACTAGTTATATAATAAAATGAATAACTTTACTATGCTTGGGAAAGAACAACAATGAACAATTCAGAGAACAAAATATAAGGAGGGAGGTGGATGAACATCTTCAGGATCAAAAAGACTGAAAAGATCAAGCAGGTTTCAAATGCCACAAATAAACAGACATAAAACTCTTCATATTTACTTAAATGTCCTGCTGTTTTACTTCCTGCACAAGATGGCAGTCTAAGGTATTTATTTCTCTTTCTATTTGATCACGAATAGATATTACCAGAAACGTAAAGGAAAACAAACAGCAGCAAATTCTGAGATGAGACATTTCTCCTCCACTAACTTCCCTCTGGTAACCAAAAAACTGCATTCTATCCTTACGTTCTCTATTTGGGCTAATATTCCAAATATATCAGAAATATCCTTAGATCTTTGGGTTGGGGTGCGGCAAACTCCACATGATCATTAAATTCTACAAAATGAACATCACAGTCCATCACCCACAACATTTCATGTGTTGAGGTAGAGATGGCTCTTTTATGTCACTCCTCATGGAGCAATACAATTTTTTTTTTTTCCAATCTGAGTTTATTGTTGATCTCCTTTGGCCTGATTAGAATTTAAAAGCTAATAGTTGGATTCAAAATGTTCAATGATTCAAAAGTTTACAATTGAGTAGGAGGGAATTTTAAAAGTCAAGAAGGAGTGAAATAAGACCTTCAGCAGCAGTATGGAGAAAAATAAATTTAAAAAAATACAAGTTCCTACTTCAAGTGTGAGGAATTAGCGGAGAGACTGTCTTCCTACACAGTAATCTACCTAGACCTGAATTTTTATTTCCTTGTGATATGCACAACAGGATAGTCAATAAATATTTAATGCTTATGATAATCATGATAAAGGGTTAACTGGATCATAGCCTATGGCTTCTGGCTGCTTACCATACACTAACATTGTCTACAAAGATCTCTTTTAATCATATCAATACAAAATTTGTGGATTTACTTCATAGAAGATGGTTTAGACGGAAAAATGTCAGACTGTGATGTTGTAACCAGCATATAATTTGTTACCATTTAGTGGAGAGCGTTTGACAATGTAAAAACAAACAAAAAATGAAAGCAATACATTTAAATATGAAATATAAGGAAGGAGTCTCTTTTTAATCCTTTCACTTAATCACTTGGACAGTATCTTCCACTTATATATGGGCAGCATTGCAAATTGCAGAAAGTCATATATTTATATACCTTTAAGGAAAGATATCTCCTGCTTCTGTAGTTAGCTTTTATTCATTTAACAAATATTTACTGAGCACTTACTATACGCCAGGCTCTGTTCTAAGATTGTTTATTGAGCAATAATAACATAAGCAAACATCCTTGCTTATAAAACCTGTATTGTGTTTGAAGAGACAGACGATGAACAATAAGTAAATGTATAGTATTTCAGCTGGCACTATGGGACATGGTGAAAAATAAAGTGGGGTAAGGAGGAGGATAGGGAGTGGCAGGGCGGCATAGCAGGGTAAGATGGAGTGTTCCTTGTTTATACTGACAGGAAGGGAGTCTTATAAGATGTCATTTGAGGACTCGAGGAAAGAATGCATGGATATGGGGCTGGAAGAAGTACTTTTGACAGAAAGAAAGGTGATGTGAAAGTCCTGGAGAAGAGTAAGCTTGGCATATTCCAACAAGGTCAGTGAGCCAGAGGAGGGCAGACAAGGGAGAGGGTGGTGGGAAGTGAAGTCAGAGAGGCAGCCTAGGAAGAGGGGAGATGGAGGCCAATCATGAAGAATCTTGAAGGCCACTGGACATCAGGGCATTTGAGTGCAACTGCCTATTGGTGTTCAGCTGTGTATCTTTGACATGATGGTGATATGAAATAAATTCCCTAATTTGGAAAGTTCTATTCTTCCAGTTTTGAATAAAGAAACAAATAAGACAAATATAGCCTGCTGATTTGACTATGGCTCAGTTATTTTTAATTTAATTTTTGGTAAGTAATTTTTAACCCATATACCAAAATTCCATTTGTGTGATAAGGGAGTGCAGATGGGCTCCTGAGGGATATGGAAATTAATCCCAGTTCTGCTGAAAGACCTTTTAATAACTCATATGTTATTTTACCTCATGTGAATTTCTAGCAAGTGGGCTTTCTTCAAAACTTTCGGAGGAACATGTCTGTAGGGTATCAAAACAGAAATTGCTAAAGTTGGAATGAAGAAACTTGATTTTTTTTCCCCTAGAGAGTGTACAACTTTTCTCCACTTTCTTCCATTAAAAATTCAACCGCCATCAACTGTGGACCTATTATGTGGCTATAATATTTATCTTGAGCTGCCAGTTGAAATTATAAGGTAAGTTCTGAGCTGTTAATAAATATTAAATCTCTATAGTCAATGTTTTGCTGGCTGATATGTATTCTTGTTCTTAACAAATTTTTGCCAAAAATACTGAGAATGCTCTGACCATGATACATACGTAAATAACTGCTGTATGTATTAACTTGTGATCCTTGCCAAACTTCCACAGTTTTTATGTAAAGCACTGAAGCAAATATTTGTCTAAAATACTCATTCAATTTATTTGAGAGAGACATAAATTATTGGCCAGTGTTTCCATATGTTCTCCCATTCATTTGAAGCATTTTCTCTTCCCATTTCTTTTGCCTAATTCCTATCTGTCTCTGTAGTTCTCAGCTCTCTTCCAAGTCTGGTTACTGGGTGTTCCTCCCAGAGAATCCTATAGCATGCTGGTCTTTTGCTATCATAGCACTAATGGTAATTGCCACTTGTCTGTTACTTCCTCAAAGGCTCTAAACGTCACCATAGCAGGAACTGTGTTTAGTTTGCACTGTTTTCCTGACAGCCAGAACAATTGCCAACACATAGTAGGTGCTGAATAAATACTTGCTTAAACCAGCCCTTAAAGATGCAACTCTGAATAGGGAACTAAAGAAAAATACATCAATTCATAAAATCTTCTACTTAACAATTTAATTCATTTAATTCTACTGCAAAAGGGCTGTTACCTTTTAAAATGGCCAGCCAATTTAAAATGCTACAAAGGGACTGTTAGAGAATTTCCATCCCATATGCCAAGGAAGCTAAAACCAGTTTGTTCTGCATATGATTAGAAATATAAAAGTCTTGGGAATCACATTTCTTAAAGCTCATGCCAGCTTTTATTGTTGGTAGTTTTGTAAACGCATTACATATTCTATGGTATTTGTGAAGTCCTCAAAGCACATGCAATATAAAACCTTCTGCTAAGCACAGTAACACACAACATAAGAAAAAAAGGCCTGGCAATGTAAGTCAGCTCACAGAGGAATTCAAGATGGTAGCCTGCTCAGTCCATGCTACATATAATTGGGTCCTCATTTATGATCAAGCATGGAACTTGAGATCCACTGGTAACTCTCTCCCCTAAAAAGATTAGACTTGAAGTATTAGGGCTCTTAAGCTTTTCTATACTTAATGTGTGTAAAATTTTGGAAGCAATGGCCAACATCCTATGTGGTGTTGTGTCAGTAATTGTAGTTTTGGACTGATACTAATTTTTACAACACTGGAATAATAATCTAGATAACATAATGTCCAGATAAGGTTGTTGTGCACAGGACCTTTTCTAAAAATGTTTAGTTATTCTTTCTACCAATTAGCTTTTAGCAGAGCAATTAATTCTTTACTATTGAGTTATGAACGTTTCTTTGTACACTAAATAAATTCTCCCTCTAAAGGGAAAAATGAAAGGTAAAGTAAAAGGATAAACAAAGCAATGTAGGAAAAAGACTCAGTTGGGAGTAATTTCCTTCCTTCAGCTTTCCCTTCATCTGTTCTGGCAGGGGCTGCATTTTCCCCATGTATCAAGTCATATTTCTTCTCATCAAGCTCTCTAGAACATGCATTTTTTTAATGAATTACATTTTTAATGAGGATCAATAAACTATATATGAGGATGTAAGGCTTTGCCCCATTGCCATGCCATTTTTTTTCAAAGAAGCAAGAAATAGCACAACATGGCCTGGAGAAGCTCTGTGTCAACTGGATTATATAAAGCACACTGGTGCTGCGGAATCCAAAGGTATCATTCGATTTTACCAATTAGGGTCTTGCTATTTTCTTTTCTGATCACTTACCGAGCAACTACCACATGTAAACATGTTTTTATACATTATCTTCATCCCTAAAACTATTCAACGCCATTAATATTATTACAGTCATTTTAAGTATTTTGTCTCTGAGTTACTAAGTGGTTCAACTGGCATGGGAACTCAAGCCATTTAGAATATATGACTAATATTAGAGTATTACATAGTGTGCAGTAGCAGCTACTACTATAATTGTTGATATTGTTATATATTCCAGTTAATGTCTCACTTATATACTTAAGGAGACAAGGGCAGTTACTTTTGGTTTTTGCATTGATATTTTTTTCTGCCATCATTTAATGTGTATTCCTGGTTATATTCTGATAATTGTAGAAATTTCACAAAGAATAAATCTTGAGAGAGCTTAATACATGCCATTTTTTGAAGTAATTGCTTAAACTATACTCATGAAGAATATGGCAACAGGGAGAGTATAGACGGTGTAGCTGCTGTGTGAGTAGTTGAGTTTGGAGTGTGTTAGTTATTCCAGATCTGCAAGTTTCCATAAATCACTGAATGAAAAGTTCTTACTTCAAGCAAGACCCAAAACACAGTGATTCAATCTGCAGCACAGAGATGGATTGGTAAGAAGTAGAAGCAGCTTATATGGGTGAGGGACAGCTTGCAGTAAGTTATTAGGATAGACTATAAGACAGAAGAGAAGGAAACTGGAGGAAGGTTTTAGCACATGATATTCTGAAGATTTAAGGAAAGAGGCTTGGAGATGGTACAGCAGCAGTAAAGAGAAGAGATGGAGAAGATTACGGGGAAGAAGTAAAACAAAAAAACTACTCCATAACAGGGGTAAGCAGAGGTATAGAAAGGAACCTATTTGGAGGAAGTTCTCTGGAAAATGAGAACAGAATTTGGCTTTGCAATCATTTTATTTTGGGCAGAGAAAGAAAGCACATGAAGTCAAAGATAAGACTAAGACTACTTCACAAGTGAACAGAGAGCAGAAGTCAGGTCAGGACAGGGCTCTCCCCAACAAAGAGCAGAACAGGAGCTCAGCTCTGGCTAACGGCAATGAGGATGAGTAGGAAGCTAGATGTAAATGCCAGGGCACTAACAGAATAGAAGGATTCTTCTCCACTGGGAAGAGGGAAGAAAAGGGGAGGAAAAAGACAAAGTGTTTAAAAAAATGGGGAAGGGCGTTGAAAATGCACTTAGAGCTAGAAACAGAAAAAAAAGAGGTGCTTTTCATAAATCACCCCCGTTTTCACTAACCCCAGCTGCCATTTGCTTTTAGTTAGCAGACTTTTAGTCTATTCTACCTGTGGTGTTAAAATAAGTACAAAGATCATTTTTTAACGCTGCTATAGATTTGGGAACCCATAAATCATATTTTATTTTCTTGTATTACCCTCATGGCTTGAAATTAATTTTTGGATGGGGAGCAATTGGATGAATTAGATGAAATAATGATACTTGAGCTCATTAGAGGGTTTACTCACAGGCTCCTTTCCCTGAATAATGATTCACTTTTTATCTTAACATATAAATGTGCTCCAGAGAAAGTTCCCAATGCAGTTATCTCTTTGTTTTGTGACATACAACTTCCTGAGACCGTGACACCTAGCACATGAAAGTCTAACACAGAAATTAGAAATCAACATCAGATCTCTTAAAGGAGGTCTTAGGAGAGCCTTTCTTCCCTGAGCTGCTGCAGGCTATACCTGCTGCTAAGGTTCAGAAGCAGCTCAGGACTGTTAACACCCTAGTCATGAACCTGAAATCTAGACACAGGAGCCGTTTTTGAAGGTAAAAAAAAAAAAAAAAACCCAGATTCTAGAAGGGAGACTAATACAAAATAAGAAATAGGAATCTGAAAGATTCTATTCAAAATATCTGATGAGAGAAAGGAGAGAGGGTAACAGGAAGGTTGCAACATGTTATTTTGTTGTGTGTTATTGTTGTGAAGGAGAGTGGCCAATATTCAGAATATATTATTACATAAAACTAAATTTTTAAAGTAAATGTTAAACGTTAAGGAGAATAACAGATTTGGATTTCAAATTCACCTTTTAATACTATTGCCCCTAATAGACATTAAATCAAGCTATTTATAGATTATGCAAAATACCTATTACTGAGCTGTTCAGGCTACCACCATAAAGAGGGATATTGTTCCTTTTATTATTGACTTTAATCTTCAAATATACTCTGTTTTACTTTTTGTTTTTCTGTGTAAAGAAAACCTTTATTAAAATAGTGCCTAATAGAATGGATGGACAGATGGGATATGTTTAGCATACACCCTCTAATTTATATCATTTCTGCAAGAATTTATTTTTAAGGAAATATACTGATACGACTTCTAGTAGCTAACATTAAACATTAGAATCACAAAAAAAAATTCTCTTGATGTATATAAAAGAGAAAGACAACATTTTAAGTATGAATATTTTTTAAATACACATTTTCTAAAGTTTTTATTTTATAAGTTGTTCCTAATTAGCAAGGAAGCCTATTCCCATCTTGTGGAATAATTCAAGCAATTTTTCTGTGTTGAATAATCTTTGGGCCAAGAGGCCAGTGATGACCCACCAGCTTTTACAATGGCCTGCTAGCTTTTCCCTTTTCATGGGAGACATTTAAATCTAGTTCGGATTGCACTTAAAACATGTTTGGAGATCATACTCTACCAAAAACAACAAATTCTGTTTATGGTTACCCTGCCTGACAGGGATTTGCCTCAGTAAGTTTTAGAGAGCCCACAGCTGAAGAGGTTTTGTTTTGTTTTTTAAAGCTGATGTAACAAACATCCAAGCCAGACCAGAATCATATCTAAAGAAGTTTACATAGTATTTCTGTGGATGAGGCCCTATTCTCCTCTGGTAACTCTTTTCTTGATGGAAAGAACAACAATAACAACAACTTGGTCTCGGGAAAAAGTGCCTTCTGCTGGTCCAGATCATTTGGGTCATCTTCATGTTACTTAAAAACCACACTCAATTCATCTGTAGCAGCCTTCCAGATGGTTCCACTGCACTGATTAGATGTGGGAAATCAGGCTCAGGGACTTCCTTGTTCCCCTCATCTTTTCCTCGGAGCATATAAACCTACTTTGAAAGACACACCAGAGAGAAATTCATGTGGCTTTACATTCAGAGAACTCCAGCTTCAAACTAAAAATGCCACTTCTTGGGATTCTTAAAACTCCTAACCCCGCCCTTTCTAGATTCAAAAAATAAACCTCCCTTTATGTGGTATTGCATTTCTTAAAGAAAAATCCCAACTGAGACTCTGTGGGTTTGACTGGTTGTATATGGCTCAGTGATTGCTGGACACCAAATTGTTAGGTGCCTTCCTCAAACTCCCTTCCGTTTTTGTCTTGTCTAGGGTACTCTGACCCTGAAGCTACCATTTCATAAGAAATCAGTGAGGAAGGGCAGTAACAACGGGGAGAATGTAAGAGGAATGCAATGAACCCTTGATTCCTTCATTTTCTTCCGTTCAGACTTCACAAGACAGAAACAAAACGAAGATTGGAGTTGTGCAGAGGAGAAAAAGAAACACAGACCAGGCATTCTTTTTCCTATGCCTCACTGCGAGAAGGCTGCCAGAGATAAAAAGTTGGAAATAGCGGGAAAGCAAGAAAAATGAGAAAGAAAGCATCCATACAACAGAAGCATCAGCAAGTTTCAGTGTGTGGGGTGCTGTTCAGCCTGCAAATATTGTTACTAATATCAGAGGGCTGTGCATCATCAATAACCAATTAGAAGGTTTCTATTATAATTGCATCAAATCTCTGCCCCATGGGCAAATGCTAGATTTAAGCAAGTCGGGAGGCACACCCAGATCAAAAACATGCTGATGTAGCTTCATGTGGCAGCTAGGCACAGGGTTACAGAGGATTTCCCAGACCTTGAGGTGTGCTGGAGTTTACAAGTGATCTCAGATTATTTTGCTGTCTTCCTTCAGTTGGCTGGGGTGGTACAAGGAAATGATATCTTTAAGCACTGTGGGAAAATAGGGGTCTAGACTCATTTTATGTTCTTTCTTCCTATTTGTTTTAAAAAAGTGTTTAAAGCTTGAAATTTATCCTCTAGGATTTGAAGGGCATTCACAAAAGGAAGATAGTGTACTAACAGCTTTCAAATTTAATATTTTATTTTCCTGGGGATACATTTATAACATTAAATCAAAAGGTTCCCAACAGTCTCTGAGGCCTGATTTTGAAAAGAAATCAAGCCTGAACATAGTGCTCTTTTTGATAATATTTTTTGGAGAAATTAAATTTCTAAGTAAGTTTTAACTAATTGATAGTTACTTGTTTCAGGGCTTTTCCTACAGTGTTAGTGACTTGTGTTTAAAAGAAAGTTTTTCCTGTGTAATTACACAACTTTTTTTTTACCCATTACAGCCGTCTCTTTCATCTGTAGGTCTATACACCCCCCTTCCCACCACACACACACACACTCTCTCTCTCTCTCTCTCACACACAGTCTCTCTCTCTTTCATTCATGTAACCCTGCCCATCCCTAGATTTTAAAAATAAACCTTCCTTATGTGGTACTGCATGTCTTTCTTTTTTTAAAATTATACTTTAAGTTCTGTAAATCTTCTCCCATTCTGTAGGTTGTCTGTTTACGCTGATGATAGGTTTTTTTTGTTTTTTTGTTTTTTGCTGTGCAGAGCTCTTTAGTTTAATTAGATCCCATTTGTCAATTTTGGCTTCTATTGCCATTGCTTTTGGTGACTTTAAGCTCTGGGATACATGTCCAGAACGTGCAGGTTTGTTAAATAGGTGTACACATGCCACGGTGGTTTGCTGCACCCATCAACCCGTTATCTACATTAGATATTTCTCCTAATGCTATCCCTTCCCTAGCCCCCCATACCCCAACAGGCTGTGGTATGTGATGTTCCCCTCTCTGTGTCCATGTGTTCCTCAATGTTCAACTCCCACTTATGAGTGAGAACATGCGGTGTTTGATTTTTTGTTCCCGTGTTAGTCTGCTGAGAATGGTTTCCGGTTTCATCCATGTCCCTGCAAAGGACATGAACTCCTCCTTTTTTATGGCTGCATAGAACTCCATGGTGTATATGTGCCACATTTTCTTTATCCAGTCTATCATTGATGGGCATTTGGGTTGGTTCCAAGTCTTTGCTATTGTGAATAGTGCTGCAACAAACATACATATGCATGTGTCTTTATAGTAGAATGATTTATAATCTTTTGGGTATATACCTAGTAATGGGATGGCTGGGTCAAATGGTATTTCTGGTTCTAGATCCTTGAGGAATTGTCACACTGTCTTCCACAATGGTTGAACTAATTTACATTCACACCAACAGTGTAAAAATGTTCCTATTTCTCCATATCCTCTCCAGCATCTGCTGTCTCCTGACTTTTTAATGATCACCATTCTAACTGGTGTGAGATGGTATCTTATTGTGGTTTTTATTTGCATTTCTCTAATGGACCAGTGATGATGAGCTTTTTTTCATGTTTGTTGCCACATAAAAGTCTTGTTTTGAGAAGTGTCTGTTCATATCCTTTGCCCACTTTTTGATAGGGTTGTTTTTTTTTCTTGTAAATTTGGTTAAGTTCCTTGTAGAATCTGGATATTAGCCCTTTGTCAGATGGATAGCAAAAATCTTCTCCCATTCTGTAGGTTGTCTGTTTATGCTGATGATAGGTTTTTTTTGTTGTTTTTTTTTTGTTTTTGTTTTTTTTTTGTTTTGCTGTGCAGAGTTCTTTAGTTTAATTAGATCCCATTTGTCAATTTTGGCTTCCTTGCCATTGCTTTTGGTGACTTAGTAATGAAGTCTGCCCATGCCTATGTCCTGAGTCCTGAATGGTATTGCCTAGGTTTTCTTCTAGGGTTTTTATAATTTTAGGTCTTACATTTAAGTCTTTAATCCATCTTGAGTTAATTTTTGTATAAGGTGTAAGGAAGGGGTCCAGTTTCAGTTTTCTGCATATGGCTATCCAGTTTTCTCAATACCATTTGTAAAATAGGGAAGCCTTTCCCCATTTCTTGTTTTTGTCAGGTTTGTCAAAGATCAGATGGTTATAGATGTGTGGTGTTATTTCTGAGGCCTCTCTTCTGCTCCTTTGGTCTATATATCTGTTTTGGTACCAGTACCCTGCTGTTTTGGTTACTGTAGCCTTGGAGTATAGTTTGAAGTGAGGTAGCATGATGCCTTGAGTTTTGTTCTTTTCACTTAGGACTGTCTTAGCTATACGGGCTCTTTTATGGTTCCATATGAAATGTAAAGCAGTTTTTTTTCTAATTCTGTGAGGAAAGAAAATGGTAGCTTGATGGGGATAGCATTGAATCTATAAATTACTTTGGACAGTATGGCCATTTTCACGATATTGATTCTTCCTATCCATGAGCATGGTATGTTCGTCCATTTGTTTGTGTCCTCTTTTTTTTCACTGAGCAGTGGTTTATAGTTCTCCTTGAAGAGGCCCTCCACATCCCTTGTAAGTTGGATTTCTAGATATTTTATTCTTTTTGTAGTAATTGTGAATGGGAGTTCACTCATAATTTGGCTCTCTGTTCGTCTGTTATTGGTGAATAGGAATGCTTGTGATTTTTGCACATTGATTTTGTATCCTGAGACTTTGCTGAAGTTGCTTATCAGCTTAAGGAGATTTTTGGCTGAGATGATGGGGTTTTCTAAATATATAATCAAGTCATCTATAAACAGAGACAATTTGAGTTCCTCTCTTCCTATTTGAATACCCTTTCTTTCTTTCTCTTGCCTGACTGCTCTGGCCAGAACTTCCAATACTATGTTGAATAGGAGTGGTGAGAGAGGGCATCCTCGTCTCGTGCCAGTTTTCAAAGGGAATGCTTCCAGCTTTTGCCCATTCAGCATGATACTGGCTGTGGGTTTGTCATAAATAGCTCTTACTATTTTGAGATACATTCCATCAAAACCTAGTTTATTGAGAGTTTTTAGTAATGAAGAGTGTTGAATTTTATCGAAGGCCTTTTCTGCATCTATTGAGATAATCATGTGGTTTTTGTCACTGGTTATATTTATGTGATGGACTACGTTTATTTATTTGCGTATGTTGAACCAGCCTTGCATCCCAGGGATGAAGCCGACTTAATTGTGGTGGATAAGCTTTTTGATGCGCTGCTAGATTCGGTTTGCCAGTATTTTATTCAGGATTTTTGCATCGATGTTCATCAGGGATATTGGCCGGAAATTTTCTTTTTTTGTTGTGTCTCTGCCAGGTTTTGGTATCAGGATGATGCTGGCCTCATAAAATGAGTTAGGGTGGAGTCCCTCTTTTTCTATTGTTTGCAATAGTTTCAGAAGGAATGGTACTAGCTCCTCTTTGTACCCCTGGTAGAATTCGGCTGTGAATCCATCTGGTCCTGGACTTTTTTTGGTTGGCAGGCTATTAATTACTGCCTCAATTTCAGAACTTGTTATTGGTCTATTCAGGGATTTGATTTTTTCCTGGTTCAGTCTTGGGAGGGTGTATGTGTCCAGGAATTAATTTCTTCTGGATTTGCTAGTTTATTTGCATAGAGGTGTTTATTCTCTGATGGTAGTTTGTATTTCTGTGGGATCAGTGGTGATATTCCCCGTTACCATTTTTTATTGTGCCTATTTGATTCTTCTTTCTTTTCTTATTAGTCTGGCTAGCAGTCTATGTATTTTGTTAATCTTTTCAAAAACCCAGCTCCTGGATTCATTGATTTTTTTTGAATGGTATTTTGTGTCTCTATCTCCTTCTAGGCTCAAAATAAAGTGAGGGAGGAATATTTACCAAGCAAATGGGAAGCAAAATAAAGCAGGGGTTGCAATCCTAGTCTCTGATAAAACAGACGTTAAATAAACAAAGATAAAAAAAGACAAAGAAAGGCATTACATAATGGTAAAGGGATCAACACAACAAGAAGAGCTAACTACCCTAAATATATATGCACCCAATACAGTATTACTCAGATTCATAAAGCAAGTTTTTAAAGACCTACAATGAGACTTAGACTCCCACACAATAATAGTGGGAGACTTTAACACCCCACTGTCAATTTTAGACAGATCAACGAGACAGAAAATTAACAAGGATATTCAGGACTTGAACTGAGCTCTGGACCAAGAGGACCTAATAGACATCTATAGAACTCTCCACCCCAAATCAAAGGAATATACATTCTTCTCAGTACCACATCATACTTATTCTAAAATTGACCACATAATTGGAACTAAAACACTCTTTAGCAAATGCAAAACAATGGAAATCATAACAGTCTCTCAGACCACAGTGCACTCAAATTAGAACTCAGGATTAAGAAACTCACTCAAAATTGCACAACCAAATGGAAACTGAACAACCTGCTCCTGCTCCTTTACTGGGTAAATAATGAAATTAAGGCAGAAATAAAGAAGTTCTTTGAAACCAGTGAGAACAAAGACACAACATACCAGAATCTCTGGGATACAGCTAAAGCAGTATTTAGAGGAAAATTTATGCACTAAATGCCCACAGGACAAAGCAGGAAAGATCTAAAATCGATGCCCTAACATCACAATTAAAAGAACTAGAGAAGCAAGAGCAAACAAATTCAAAAGCTAGCAGAAGACAAGAAATAACTAAGTTCAGAGCAGAACTGAAGGAGGTACTGCATGTCTTAAAGAAAAATCCCAACTGAGACTCTGTGGGTTTGATTAGTTGTATACGGCTCAGTGATTTCTGTGCAACAAATTATTAGGTGCCTTCCTCAAACTCCCTTCTGTTTTTGTCTTTTCTGAGGTACTCTGACCATGAAGCTACAGTTTCATAAGAAATCAGTAAGGAAGGGCAGTGACATATATTTTTTTATTTCTCATATTAATTTTGGACTTTATAAGGAATGTTGTTCACTGTAAAAAGAAAACAAATTAGGGAAACAGAAATATATACCTATGGTTTAAACAACAGTAATAGCAATAAAAATAGCTTTTATGGCAGAAACATATTTCTGACCTTTGAAACTTTACATCTCTTAGAACAAGTCTCTCTCAGAGTCTGGGTCCCTGTAGGTTCAGGTCTGACTCCAGTCCTGTTCCCAACCTCTGTAGATTTCCCCAGCTGAAACATCACTAGTCTCACTTCACAGCCTGATCCCCAAATTGGGAAGTAACTTGTTCTGAGACACTGAGGCACCAAACACAAGACCTAAGACAGAAACCTCACAGTCAATAAGTCCCATCATGCTCAAGGGGTCATTTGTGGAAGGTATAGCCTTCTGCTTTGGTTTCACACAGCAACACTGCATGCACATTAAAAAAATGGACACACCACAGCTAACAGGTATTTTTCTATGCTTGCAGAACACATAAAATAATACAAGCATCCTTGATGAAACTGTTGCTTCAACTTTAAATATTTCTCTAAAGCTGTTTTGGAAGTGCTTGTTCTCCTAGTGCTTGATGTGAAACTGAGGTCTCTTCTGAGCCCAGGCACTGAGCTGAGCTCCAGGGCACGCCATACAAACAGAGAACTCAGCTGACACAATATAATTTGGAGCCATTACAATGTATTGTATGTAGGACACTACTGTGGAGCTCTTAATATGCAGAATTTTGCATAGTATGAATGCTAATCATTTTTACGATGATGCTATTCATATAATATGTAATACTTGCTAAACAAAATTATGAAACATAATTACTGCTCAGACACAGTTGCTGCTTTCAGTCCTCAAAAACCCAGTCATTTAAAATTGTGTTTTCTTTAAATAAATGGCAACAATCCCCGCTAAAGACTATGTGCCTAGATAATTTCCTTTTCAAAAAAGGAGCCGTTTTATCTTTAGTGAGTGACAAAACATCCTTTATGAAAGGTTTATAACTCAGTCATTTAAATTCGCTTCAGGCTGAAATTTGGCATGCGACTTCTCATCCTGGGAGCACAGTTTTTATTTTACTAAATTTTAGTGAAATTGGTTTGGCTGGTTTTTAGTCACAGGGAAGCAAAGGGGCTAGCTCCTCCCTCTATTTTCAGCTAGATAACCACGGAGCCTTAATTACACACCATCTCTTTGCTTGCCTCTCACAGCGGGCTGAGGTAACATGGGGCACGCCTTAATACACATCCATGTGTCCTCATGTATATAACATGTGGGTACACAAACACACACAGGAAGATGGGTGAGAAAGTTCCTTTCATTCTGCCTGGCGTTGAACTGAAGAGCAAATCTATGGTTTCAGAGTCACAAAGCGATGCCCTTGTATTGCTCCCAGAGGAGCAGTGCAGAGACAAGACAATTTCTTCCCTCTGGCAAGAGTATAAATTAGGAGTGTGAAAAAAAAAAAAAAAAAAGACTATGAGAGCAAATAGAACTTTACCATAATATCTTCCCCCGATTGTGAGAAAGTATTTAAAGGAGTTTTTCAGTTTTATCAATGTGTGAGAGAGCAAAAGAAAGCAAATTCACAAAATACCATAAAAACCGCCTTGCATTTTAATTTGCCACCAAAATGATGATGAGAAGTTTTCTGGGAAGTATGAACTGGCTTGTCAAATGAAAGGAGAAACAGAGAACCGAATGGTTTTTGAGCAGAAAGCTCACGCAGTGAGAATGTAACTTTAATTGTAAAACTCCCCTCATCAGGTCAACACACCTTACCGGCAATTTTTTAAATAAACAAAACGCATATCCTGAGTGCTGAAATACCATAAATCAAGGTTAAGGGACAGTGTAGTTCTAACAAATATAGTGACAGGTTAAGATCAAGGGATGCCTTGACATTCTCCTCAAAAAGGTCAATCTAACTGGTCTGCAATGTAAAAATGAAGAGCCTGCCATCATTGCCATGGTGAAAGGTCAGACACCAGCTGATTGGTGATAGAATTATCAAATTAACCAATCGATGTGTGTGAGTAATAGATGTAAGCAATCCTCTGGGAGGGCCACAGGGCAAATGCCAGCTCATCAATAACACATCGCCGTGGACGGGAAGCTCCTTGCTTCAATCCATGTCCCTTCTGTTACCAAGAGGAGCCAAACCATGTCCAATGTGTACCCTATTTACATATTACATTCCAAACGGGATGAAAGGCCACCGCTTTAAATACTAGTCCTTCCATGAAATCTTCTATACATCTTTGCAGAATAATTACCATCCTGGGTAGGAAAAAGAGCAAGTGATTCTCCTCTTTGCATGAGAGAAACATTCACGTCCTCCTAAGTAAATGCAAAGAATAATCTCTTCCTCTGCCCGCTCTTATCAGATTCAGGCCCAGACTCCCTTAGTAAAAGCATGTTACCTGTGACAGTTACAGGTATATAAATCTCATGCTTGATTGTGTGTCAACTTCCGCAGTGTTTAAAATATTCTTTTTTTACAGATGTGTCTATTATCACAGCAACATGAAAATCTTTCAGAGGTATTACCACAGTGGGGGTGTTAACAGTTCTCACTGCTAATTAGGGATTTACTCTCCATCGATATGTGAGCGTAAGTCCTATTAATGTTAATGGGGTTGCACATCTGTATTGAAGGCAGCATAGATCCCTAAGTGAGTGAGATTATCACCCTGCCTGTGAACATCTCTGAATGTTTGCATAGCACTTTGGTTATAGGACTATCTTGACATAACCTCAAGAAAAACTCAAATTGTAGCCTCGCTGACCCAATTTCAGTAGTTTTCGTACAAAAGAGTGAATGGCTTACCCAATTTCAAGAAATCTGGGTGAAAAAATAATTTGGTCAACAATTTGGATGTTTGTCTGCACATACCATACATTTGGCTATGTGTCCATTTCAGCAGAGATAATTAAAACACACATACACACACTCACAAGCACTTTCAGTCATATATGATAATATGCAGATACTGCCATTACTTCTGACTTATAAATTAATATGCTTAGCCATTTACTCCCACAAGCAATGCTTACAGGCTTAAGTAGAATAAAGTCTTATAGTGCAGAGTAACATATTACTGTACTTTCTAATACAAAATATATTATCCTTTGAAGGTGAGCCAGAACAACTCAGTATACTTATTTAAAGGTTTAAAAGTTTTGCAATTATGATACTACAGCTAATATGGTAGCTACCAACCATATTTGCCTCTTCAAATTAATTATAATTAAAGAACATCTAAAATTCAGCTCCTCAGTTGCATGAGCCGCAATCCTGGTGCTCACGCCACAGGCGGCTAGTGCCTACCATATTAGACTGTGCAAAATAGAATGTTTCCATCATCAAAGTTCCACTGGACAACACCGTCCAGAGGCCTCACACAGTCTTGACCCACTCAGGACCAGAATGGTCTATTCTGAGATCCAGAAGCCTGTGTCTGAATCTTGGCTTTATGTGTAATCCCTAATACAACACTGAGTCAGTTATTTCTCTTCTCCATATCCCTTATTAGACATTGAGGAAAAAAAAAAAAAAAAAACTTTAAGTGTTCATCTCTCATAAGAAATGCAGCAAAAGGACTAGCTTTAGAAATATCAAAAAATGGCTTTTCTATTTGTAGCTGTCTTCCTTTTACTTGTGGAGGTTTGTTCACAATAACTTTTTACCCAGCTCCCCAAATATTTTGCTACTAAATTGTTTATGTTTCAAACTTGAGATCATGGTAGGGTTGAGGAATCTGCATTGAGGTTACAAGATAGAAAAACTGAACAGATAAGGAGATGCTGCCGTTGCTGTTGCTGCTGCTGCTGCGAAAAATTGTATTCATGCTCTGTGGGCTAGGGGTTCAGCCCTTTGGGTCAGCTCTAACTGGTCTCTCAGAATAAATATGCTTTAGGGCTGCCAGGCCTGGTGGTGCTACTGGCAGCAGCATCTGAGGCTCTCTAGAAGAGGAGCTTGCTCCTGGACATGAATTCATTCTCTGCCAGGTATAGAAAGCAAACAGGGAGGTAAACAAACACAAAAGGACTTGATTTGTTCCAGCACAGTGCAGGGTGATGGAATGACTGTGTATGTTGTGTGTGCCACTGTGCCTCTCCTCCTGCCTTCAAAGGCTCTAAGTTCATGTGCATGCCCTTCCATTTTATCAGTATTAAAAATGACATGACAACCAACGAGGTCTGGTTACAGAAGCTGTAAGTAAGCTGTCACCCTTCTCCAAAACTCCATGGAAATATGGAATATCTAACCATCTCTGAACAAGCTGGAGGTTCTAGATTAATGAACGGCATTAACAAGGCACTGATGTGAGGAAGTACAACCCACTTACAATGTCACTGTATACTGTTCAATGGATCCTGAAGAAAAATTAACAGAGGCAATGATAAGAAAGAAAAAAAGGAAATATAACTGGGTTTTAGATGGTAATTTCCAATGGCATAAACATGCTTAGCAATTTTCTCTCCAAGTGTCATAAAGTAATTATTTAGTAATATAAAACAGAAAAGCTATGAAAAATTGATCAGGCAGATAATGGGTCCAAAACTTATAGGCACCATGTCTCCCTATTTAATATGAGAATGTTTACCTGCCCATGAAACAAATGAATACAGGGTAAGTCACTGTCTTCAGTGATGCTCAGACACAAAATCTATAAACCTCTTATTACTCTAACTTTGCCTTGCACAAAGAGAATTTTTTCTTAATAAAAAGATCCTACTTCATGAATATGGTAAAGCAAAGCCAAAAAGCAACAAAACAGCTTACCATATTTTAGTGAAAACAATGCATTTCTAATTAAAACTCTTTCACTGCAACCTTTTGCTACAATATTCTTGAAACAACCTACCAAGAACTCCAGATTTGAACAGATGAAAAATCAATAAAAAGCAGATCAACAATGCTGAGGTATTGAATTGGACCTACATGTTCTGTTTGAATCTCCGACTCATAAAACAGTATTACAAAACAAGCATGTACCACTCAGCAGGAAACTCGACAATCTAATCATCTCCCCCTATTCTGAGGCCAGCCAATTTATAATATGTTCTGGAGGTTACTCTTCTTGCACTCGAAACAGCAGCATTCATATCTGCCAAAATGTGCCACAAAATATTGTGTGTCAACTAAAATAAAAGACTAATAAGGAGTTATGGTTTTGAAAGCACAACCACTTTAATTATATTTGCTAAATATTAAAATACAAGTTTGCGTTCTTTTAAAGTGGAGGAGTATATGCTACATTTTCTTAGACTAGCTTTTGCTGATATATTTCCTTTCTCCATTATGGGAATGGATGGTTCTTATTGAATAACTTTTTTGCTGTTTTTTTTTTAAATATCAAATATACAACATTTTCTATATTGACACAGTCTCTGCCTTCAATGAAACCAATCTCAGCCACAGGATTGTATCAAAATCCCTTCTGATATAGGCATATTCCTATATTTAGTACTGTAGTTATTGTTTACCATGTACTAGTGTGAAGTCTGATGTCATGGAAACAAAATCCCTATATTATATTGACTTTCCTTTGGAGTCAATCCAAAAGAGTAGAAATTGTACACAGATTATTTGTGTTCGGTCTGTCAATTTACTAAATTCAATTCCACTAAAAATAAAATAAATAAAATGTAATTCTAGTCCACTTCTGTAATGCACATCAGATAAGTATCAAAGAAAAAACCCCAAACCCTCACTGTCTCTAAATATCACTGGCGTATTCAAAACTTAATTTAGCAGTTTTGTCACCTTCAAAGCGAGTTAAGGGCTTACTGCTATAGCAATCAGGGAGAATGGGTACAATTTTGAGCTTGCCTGCTTTGTAATGTGAGTATCTTTAAAAACAACAGTAAAATCGCTGCCCATTTTCACACTTCCTGCACATGCTGGTGTTTTATACTTTCATACGGCTCCTCAACACGGAAAACACTCCTTCAATAGATATAGTATCAATGGGTAAGAATGTAAACTAAAACTAAAGCGCATTTCTCCAGTTCTGCCAGCTCTGTGCACACCCAGAACTGTGCCAGCGAGACGGTAGGGAAGCTCTCCACCCAGCTTACCAGCTCAGGCTAGCATCCAACTCACAGGCATAAAAGGGAACAAATATTCCCATCATAGGAGAGACAGTCCTGTTCAGTAAAACCCCAAAACACTCTGAGCCAGCTCTAGGAACATGATGAACTCATTCAAGGAAATGTTATTTTTTAATGTATTCTAACAGAAAAAAAATACTCCCTTTGTAAGGTATGTGTTCATTTTGGGTTCCTAAAATGGGATTTTGGGGAGCTTCCTGGGAAACAGATAGGTTTGCTCTCGGACTGCTCTGATAGAACTAGTGCAGAACTGAAGACCTGGAGTCTGTGCATGGGGCTGCGTAAAAACACATTCATGCTTTCCATTGTACATAAAACTCAGAAGAGTTGCCAGCCCCGTAAGACTCTTGGTGGGCCATCTCTTTCTCCAAATTATCTCATGCCACCTTCCTGCTTGTTCACTAAAGTGTAGTCACACTTACTTCTCTTCCATTTCCTAAAACCTCAAGTGTCTCTTCACCTTTAGACTATTATCAATGCCGTTTTCTCTCTTAGAATCCACTTTCTCCACTCCAATGCCTTCTTACCTCCTTCAGAGCTCTATCTAAATGTTCTTTTCTCAGAGAAGTGACACCACCTCATCTAAACACATTTTCCCTTTTGAGTCTATCCCAGCCCCTTACCTGCTCTGTCTCCTTTCATAACCCTGTACCACCTTACAGTGCCTCATTAAACATATGTATATGTTTAATACATATACATATATATGTATTAAACATATATAGTGAATGTTTAATACATTACTGTTGAGTTAAATTCATTCATTCAACAAATACACACTGCTAGACATGAGAGATCCTTCAATATGAAAGACAAATATAAATGTATCAGAAATAATTATTCAGTAACTCCATGGTTAGCTCATGAGCCTCATTTTGGAGCCCAAAATCTTTAAAAATAACACTTACTTGGTTCTTTTAGTAGCATAGCAAAAAGAAGTAGACCAGCTCCCACCCTTGGCTTTACAGGAAATTTCAAATGGAAAATTACTTAGAACTCACATTTTCCATGAAAAGCTTACTCTGCTAGCTGTATGGTAGAACCTAGATGTTCCTTGCTTATAGGTAGGCTGTTTTCTAAATAAGTTGAAGAGGTGACTATAAAAAAAAGCATAATTCAATAACTGGCTACATTGGAGGAAAATCTCAGTACACTCATATTCTAAGCCTTTTAAAAAATGACTATAATTTGGCTTTAGCAAAGATATTTAAATATTTCCCTCTAGCCTATTGTAAATCTCATTTCTAATCTCCAAGTGCCTGTAATCAAGTCCTCGATAGTTTAAATAAAGCCTCCATTTGGGATTAAACTGATATTGATATACACACTTATTTCTGATTTTATGTGATACATGGGCGAGTTTGCCTGAAACGCTTATCAAATAATCATAATTAAAATGTATAATTTCAGAAAGATGATCCACTAATTTTAACTATTATGTCTGGGACTTGGTTAAGAGAATGAAGAAATATGAAACAAAAATTTTAGTGGGCAATTACATTACAAAATAATATCTGCTATGCATGTTAAGAAAGAAATAAGCACCTTTACTTTTGAAGATAAAGCAAATTTGTTCCTTCGTTTCCCTGGCCAAGAATTCTGAAAAACTCTGCTGTTAAAAAGAAATGGGACTTTCTCTTCTTTCCTCAGATGTAAGAAATACGTACCAATTATTTTAGATGCTTCCTAGGCAATATTGGGGAGAGTTTGACTTTTCTTCACCTCTTCAAATTTACCCACTGGAATAAACACCTCAAAACTGATTCTTCTGAGAGTATAAACAAACCAAGCATGAAGGCTCCCAATAGGAGGCCAAAGCGGCTTGAAAATTGCTGAACAGGATCAGGAAAGTGATATTCTCTGTCTCTATTCTTTTTAGTGAAATGTCTACTGACTTGGGTCTGGATTGATGAGGTAACTAATACTATAAAGTTTAAAGGTGAGGTGAAGAAAAATTACATTCTAAAAGTAGGAGTCCCAAGGCCTGCCTGAGGAGTGGCCAAGTCCGTCAGGAATCTGCCAGGCCCCTCAGCATGCTGGGTCACTGGTGTTGGGTTGTTAGAATGCACTCTGACCGAGTTGACCAGCCAACTTAAATATCTAGTCAAGCAAGACTACTTGAGAGCTTCTTCTCAACTGAAAACTTGGGAGACAATTAACTTCCCTTCACGTATAACAGGGGTTATAGCTAAGAGGAGTTTAGCACATCTACGGCCTAGAGTTACAATAAAACTTAGTGGCTTCCCCTGTTAGCCCAGGGTTGCTTCCGGTTAGATAAGTGATTTGAGTAATTATTTAAGTAAACACAGACAGCTTTTATGTTAATTTAGTAACATAGTCTATTCTGTGAACCTTAGTGGTTGCTGAAAAAATAAGGCATGCTCAGGGCTGAGATAGGCTGAAGGAAAATCAAGATAGATGAGGACGCCGGAAGAAAGAAACAATCTATGCAACAGAAATTTGGGGACAGTTGGAAAATGTTATCACAATGGGCTGCTATTAGACTATCTGTTTCTCTCTATGACTTGTGTTGGTACCAGAACAGCAGCCAGTCCATATATGACTTTGTGAGAATTAAAAAAAAAAAAAAAAGCATTCCCTCCATGGGCGAAAGACGTTTTTACATTAGTGTAACAGTGCAGGACTTGGACAACCATACAGTGAGGCCTGGTTGCTCTGCCTGGGTTGCTTTCCAGAGCTTACAGGAGGCTGCCTACACCAATGAACCTGCTCCCACTTCCTCTGCTCACATATACATCCAGAACCTGGGGAGTGCAGGCGGCCACTCACATTCATATACTATGACCTCCTAGATGTGGCATCCTTGTTCACTACACAACCTGAACACTCATATGTGGCAACCTTCCTTGGGGCAGAGAGAGAAGGTGAAAAAAAAATGCAAATTCAAATGTACTTTATGGATGCAGGTAAGTTCTAACATGGGGAGAGAAGAAACCAAGGAGATCTTGTGAAAAAAAATTCAAATTTAAAAATGAATGGTTTTTTTGGCTGACATTTTGTAGTTTTCCATTTTTGTGAGACAAAATATGTAGTATGTAGAAAACTGAGCATTTTTAACGTTCAAGAGTACTGTCTTTTAAAATATGTTGATTAGGAGAAAAGAGGACACGCTTCACTTCCAAATGTTAATGTAAAGCATGAGAAATGAAATTATTCTCTCTGAAGGTGGGGTGGTGGGGGGGACCACTAAATCCAGAGGTCTGCATTTTGCTGAGATTATCTAGATCCAAAGTTTTCAGAAGTTGACTTAAGGCCATGAATACTGGTGGCTATGTTTGTGATGGGATGGGTCCCGAGCAATCTTCCTGGTGATTACTCAAGTGTGGAGCATAAATTATTACCCCAGGCAAGCACCGACTTAAATGAAGTAGTTTTCTGAAAGTAGAATGTGATTAAACTATGCATTTCATTCAAAACACCTCCTGTTTAGCCAATCTCTGTTGCTCCTGGTGTCTCATCTTCGGGAAGATGGATTCTTGGTGATAATTTGGAATGCGGCAGACTTTTACACAAAGATGAGGCTAAGCACACGAGGAATCCATAAGAGATTCTTATCACAGACTCAGAAAGGAGAAACTGTCTATACGTGAAAAAGCTAGGATGAGTCTTGGGATTTTATTTTCTAGTTTTGTGTTTATACCTACCTACCTCTCCAAAGGTACTGTTTACTGACCCTGTCCATTAATCGGTTCTATTTACCAAAAGCAAGACGTTCCATCCACATATTAAAAGGTTCTTTCCTTTTAATAAAAGTGACGGAAGCGCCCGACAAGCTGGGTTTCCTCCCTCTGTGATGCATCAGGGGAACAAGAAAATGAAATCTGTGGAGGCTCTGGGTGTCAGGTGAAGTGTGGTTACAATCCCCTCACCTTGATTTGTGTCTTGCTCCATAGCTTTAAAGCCCCTGGACTTTATCTCTCTCAGTGACATGCATGTGCCAGGCTGGCCATTCAACAGAGATCTCTGGCACAAGAATCTTTTCCTTACACTGAACTGTGTTACTAACAATGTACCTTCCCTTTGGACAGTGGCTTATGGACCAGGTATTTTAACTCAGGGGATACTTGAATGCGATCTGTGTGGTTACTCTGAAATCCACATCTCTCTAAGCACGTACTATCTGTCTCCTCACACACATTCACACATGTGGGGAATCCGGTGTGAGGAACCACTATGCCTGTGTTATTATTCTACCAGACCTTTCTGGGTATTTGTATTTCTGAGTCAAGCATTTGGCCATTACTGAGTGCTTCCTGTCTGTCGACAGGTCAAGCCCTGTACAACACACTATGGGAAGAAGGAACAGTGTTAGTACCTCCCTGTCATGAGGTAATGCTCCGAAAGAAGAGAAAAAACCCAGACACAAAAAGATCAACTTAACACTCAGTAAATATTTAGCAGATACTAATGCAGTCTCTGGATTGGTATCTGGATTAGAAAGACAAGGGTCCACCCTCATAGTGCTTTCTATACAGTTCCTCAGCTCCTCCTCCAGATCTTTCACGAGGTCTTCCCTGACCATCCTATTCACAACTACAACCCTGCCATCCATAATAATCCCCATACTGCCTTATTTTGCTCCCTAGAATCTACTGCTTTCAAACATACCATAGGATCCTTTTATTTATTTGAATTTCTAACATCCCTTATCAAAAATATAAATTTCATGAAGGCAGTACTTTTTGCCTGTTGTGTTCACTGCTGTACTCCCAGTGCCTAGAAACAGTGCCTGGCATACAGTAGGTGCTTAATAAATATTTGCTAAATGAATATACAGCATGGAATTACATAGTGGAATTTGGAAAAATGTATAAATTTACAAAACCAGGAAACCTTTCTAAAAGGCTGTTTTAGGGGGGAAATGCAGTATTTCTGCTGGAAAATCTGGAAAGGTGTCAAGGTCCAGAGAAAAGGTCAGTTATAGGCTGACTTTGGATAGAGAAAAGGAGCATATTTCAATGGAGAGGAAAGCTGTTCAAGGGAGATGCTTGGCTCATGCAGTAGCCTGATGACAGAAAAGCATGTGAGGTGACAACTAGTTTCCATTAGCAGTCTCATAATCCTGTAGTCACTTTTCTAATGGAGAAGCTACTTAAGCCCCTATGACATGACAGTTCACCTGAAACCATGATCCCTCATCGTTTACCATTAGGTAACTGTCTGCTGCGTCAAGGGCATTTTGTGTGCTATGCGTGAACCATTCTGACTTAGCTTTTAGAGCTGAATGAAAACCCAGGTCCAAGTTATTTCACCAGTTTCTCTACATGTTGTGGGAGAGATCAGATGCATTTCGTGGTTCTCTTGCTCCAGATAGATAATAAAGGTATAACTGTGGAAATGGATAGTCCTAGTGAAATGCTATCCTTAGTTTTCTGTTCAAACAAAACAAAACAAAACCCATGGGTGGAGACAAGCATCCCAACACTGATTTAGGTAACTACTGTGTGTCCTAGCAGGATCAACAGCCCTGTGGAACTGACCACCAGGACACTGAGCTGAGCCACTCAAAGACAGAGTCATTTTTCTGCTCACTTGTTTCTAAGTTATGCTAAAGTTTCATAGTACTTGCAGAGTTGGAAGTTCTGTTTTAGCCTGAATTGACTATTAGCTCACCAGCTTTTCATTGTTACCACATTAAAGGGAGACTACATACATAGTCGACTAACATGGGACAAATTTCTCTTTCTCAGGTCTTTCTTTGCTTTCCCCACCCGGATCACAAAACAAACACTGGCATCTAGCATTTTCTTTCTTCTTAAAAAATAGTGTTTGGCTCCCTTCTTTTAAAGTGATCTGTATATTCATGAACATGTTTTAATTTACTGACATATTTAAAGATGTTAGCATATTTAAAAATGTTTATTACCAATACAATTCTTTAGTTGCAACTGAAAAAGAGAAAAAGTGAAGAGAGAAATTGCAGAAAGGCAGATACGGCACCTCCAAATTCCTGTCTGACCGAGGGAGATCATGAGTGACAAGCAGTGGAGTGAAGGTTGGGGAAAGAAGGACGGGCAGGGAGAGAGGAAGGAAAGAGACCAGACCTCCAGGTGTGGCAGAAGAACAGGGAGGAAGGCAAGAGACCGGAGAGGGAGGCTCTGAGGTGGGTGTTAGGTGAGGAATACTCTGTTCCTCAGCTCTCTGAAAATTCAGGTTTTAGAGGATTATGCTTCCCTATTATCCACTTCCCTTCTGAAATGTCATCTCCTATCTCCACCACGTTTCAACTTCTCTCATCTTTAAACTGTCTATGGAATTAAAGCTGGGACGATATTTTCCTATGTTCTGTAGTTATAGTGACCAGAAGATTATAATCCCATAGGTTAGAGGAATAAAGCTGAAGGGTTTAATCAGAGATTTCCCTAAAAGCCCATTGAATGAAAACATTTGAAAGATAACATACAAGAATTTATAGGACCATGTACTTATCTAAAGGTTTGAATGTGAACATCTATCTTAACATCTCATAATTTGTTTTTCAAAAAAGAATAAAATCTACTTAATTCTAGAGGAGACTCATTACTCACCTTTGGTGAACTAATTTCCTACTTTTACTTCCAGCCTTTGAAAATATACTTGAAGAACCTTTCATTTTCTGGGAATAATTTATAACTATTATCATTTGTGAGGTTGCACGGGTATCGTTTTTTTAAAAAATTTGCTTCTGAGTTCATGAATTTTCCACTGCCTGTTTTCAAAAGCAGTCTTCATTTTGTTGTGATAATCTGCATATTCATTACACCTTCCTTACCTACATTGGCATCTTTTATTTTTAAATTTCTTTCCTTGCCTTTTTACGTAGCATCTTTTCAATGAACTCATTATGTTTGTTAAAAATATGCCCACGGGGATACAAAACAAACAAACAGCCTTGTCCTCCCCCTCACTTCTCAACCCAATCCACCACTTTTTATTTTTTATTTTTATTTTTTATTTTTTATCACTGAAACACATGTCCTGGTGAAATTCTTTTATGCATTTCTGAATGTGGCCCTTTGATCACTGGTTCTTTGTTTATTTCCTTCACTGTGATATTTTTTCAGAGATTCTTGCTAAGTGCAAATTAGAACAGGAGTTTCAACCTCTTGCATAATGTTGTAAAATAAATAAATAACAGAATTGTATTTAAATAAACTATTCAAATCCATGTCAGTAAATGATCTAATTAATTACTCCTTTGGGGCTCTGTTATATGTTTGCTTTCCTCTTAGAGAGGTGAGGAAAGTGAAAATAAATTTCCAGCTGTTAATGGGGTAAATTCTGTAAATGGATAAGGGTCAAAGACACAAATTCTAATTTGTATCACATTTGTTTTTAGGCACTTAATTTACTCTGTGTCTTTAACCTTATTTGAATGTTCCTTAACAGTTCCTACTTGATTTCACATGAGTAGCACTGATAGATTCCGTTAAACTTGTGAAGATACTTTGTGATGTTTGCAACGAACGAAGACAAGTTACCCAAGAAGAAAAAGAGATGTTACCCCTTATAATTCAGTGTAGGATGCCAGATTTGAACCAAGTCTGCAGAGATTGGACAAAATCCAATTTGTCATTATTTATTCCTAAGCATTGTGCTTATACTCTGTACTTTTTCATTCTTATGCGCCATTTACCCAATTATATCTATCCTTATTAGACCCCTGCTGAAGGCAGCATTAGCCAGAGAAGTCCCATCGCTTAGCTTAATCCTATTATCTCTTGATAAACGGGGACGCATGAGGCTCTAGAGGGCCAAATTCAGCATTACTCTCCCTTCTCTCTCTCCCTCCTCTCCTATTCTCCCCCAAAGAAAAATGCTGTTGCTCATCCTTATGCCTGATGTAATTAAGATCTGGAAATATGCCCATTCTAATCCTTACTCAGTATAAGCATCACTGTCAATGCAGAGAAATGAACTGCAGTTATGATGTAAAGGGCTGACACCTCCATGACATTTTACTGATGTGTTGGGCCTCACTGCCACATTGACAAAGTGAGGTTTATGTCTTCAGGGTTTTAAATGCCTGCCAAAAACAGAGCATTGAACTTGGAGGGGAAAGGGTCACAGTGGGGAAGACAAGAGGCCATCCTGAGAAGTGAATTTGTAAGGTGTACATTTGGATGTGCACAGGGACAGCTGAGAGAAAGGGAGAGACAGAGGGATGGAGAAGGAGACGGAGGGAGGGGGAGGGAGGGGGAGAGACAGAGAGAGAGAGAGACAGAGAGAGAGAACGAGAATGAATTAACTGTCTTGGAAGTTCTTCAGGAATTCTATGGAACAGAAAAATCCGCCTTTTCAGAACTAATCCCAGACTGTAATTTGCCGTATGGAAGATTGCCTAAAGGCCATGATAGCAGCGCATGACTGAATCCTCACTGAATTTCTTTTTGTGCTGTAGTTATAGATGTATATCTATGTATCAGTAAATCACTCACACTGTATTAGAGGCAAATAGGTAGAACAACTGTCAATTCTTATTAAAATGCTTCTTAAAATACATCTTCTAATACTGCATAAAGTTACTAAGTGTTGACTAAAGAATAAGACCTACTTTATCCCAGCGACATCTCTCAGGCTTTGTGTTGCAATTACATGATCCTATCCCTTCTAGTACATATACTATTTATAACATCAAAAGGGCTTCGTGCTTCTTTTCAAAAGGAATTTATTATCCAAAAGGTTGAGTTTGGGAAGTGAGCCAACTCAAGCCTCTTGAGAAAAAGGGGAAAACAGTCTCATTTATTTAGAAACAAGTATAATTTTGATAATTGTTGGAAATGTCTTTCCCATACTTTTTTTTTTTAATTCTCTAAGTCATGTGAGGGGTTATAGAAACCCTGAAACCCCAAGAAATTCTTCATAAATGGAAAGAAATAAGTGTGTTCAAAAGTTGCATCCTGTCAAAAGGACAAGCACATTTCCTTTTGTCCCAGAAAGAGGGAGCTGGCAAAGAAGGAGATAGCCAGAAGGGTTTAAGCACAAGTGGAGTTTTGCACAAAATTGGAGATCAAGAAATATTGATTGGCGCTTGCTAAGATGGAGAGACTGACCGAGGAAAAGTGCCCACAGAGTGTTGGTGTTCTTTTGATGCTGCCAACTCCTATAAGAACTTTGCTGTACCCTCTAGGGATCACAAGCTGCACTTTAAAAACACAGCTTTAGAGCTTTTCTTAACAGCACACAACCAGAAATTCCTTTGGGGGTAACTCGTTTTATTTTATTGTCATCTATAACATTTGCATTAATGATGTGACAGAGTGACAAGTGGGTGAAGGGTGGCTTAGATAAGCATCTGGGTGACACTGACCTCCTGTCCTCACTAGGGATCTCACAGTTTGGGGGTGGGGTGATGAGGTGGTGAGGCTAGTCTACACTCTGCTGGTAGAGACTAGTGGTGATAGTGCCAATAATATACATCTAGTGGCAAAGCATATATATTTATTACCCTTACCAGAGCGAGCTATAAGTGCAGACAACATGCATGCATTTAACATTAAAAAGGAAAAGCATACTTTTTGTAAACATGCGTTTGCTAACCTTAGTTGGCATAATGAAATAGCTGAGGTATCTCAGCACAAAGAAATATTAGAGCGCATTGGTTTAACAATAATGTACTTTAACTGCTTGTTTATTTTCCTTTGCTTTTTATTGTCATAATGACACTGGTTAAGTTAAATAGAAGTCAGTATCATTTGGCCGGAATTGACAACAATTAGGAAAGCTGCCTAGCTGTGATGTTTCTACCTTTCCTGATAACTATGGCCAATGAACAAGTTATTGTGTCTAAAGAACTCCATGGTAGAAGAGACTTTAATGAGATTGGCAGCCAGTGAGTTAAAGGCAAATTAAAGGCCATGAGATTAAGGCTCAGGGTAAAAGGCTTTTCAACCCTGAAGCTCAGCCAGGATATCAAAAAAGAAGATAACACAAGTATGATGTTTTCCAATTCCCAGTATGCCGTTTCCAAATATTTGACTATCCTGTATCAATGTTTAAGTTTTAGTTCATGAGATTACAGGGCTATTCAAGATCATTAATAGTAGCCCCTGTTTTTCCCAAATGCAACTTCCTAAACATACAAAATTCATCAGGCCTGGTGGTGATCCTGCAAAACAGAGTGAATCCAACACAATAGATTTCCAGGTATGATATAAATCAAATTTTACTTCATCTGTCTCCAGGGGTGGGAGACTGGCAGAGTTCTAATCATATACATATTTAAATTTGTAATCAGACTCCTTGGGAGGACAGGCTGTTGTGTTTACCATGAGCTTATCCCTAAGGCTTCTGGGGACTAAGGATGTTTGGTTGTAAATCCTGTCATTTTGGTGACTTAATATTTTATATTATCATGATATTAGCATAATTGTGACCTCTGCATTGTAGCATTTTATGTGTTTCCAGTGTAACTTTTGATGCTTTACTAAAGTCAACAAAAATTCCCATTATTCCCTCTTTTAGAGCACATTTGGCATGAAGTATTAAGGTTGATTTAATGTTATTAGTGCTTAAAGTGGTGCAAAATCCATGAATATACACATCCATCTCCCAGTTCACCATAACACTGCCATAAAATGCTAGGAGATGAGTGATAAACATTTCCTCTCCATTTTTTCTCTTTCCCTAATTTTTCCTGCTGGAGGCTCTGCCTCTACCCAGAGGGCATGCGAGTGTTGCCAGTTCCCCCACACAGATCAATCACTAGGGCTTCCACATGCCCAAATAATAGCACAACAGGAGAGCTTGGCTCAGCTGCAAGCCTCATTAAAACTATTCTCAAAGTAACAGCAAGGTTTGGGGAGCACTCTACTTGGACCAGACTCTGCATATTTTCCAAGATAATGACCACAGAAGAAGCATTAGAGGACATAGTTTCTTTTATTTGTGATTTTGGCAAGTTACAAAAAATAGTGAAGCAAAGCTAAGTATTTCAAAGGATGTCCAATGGCAAACTCTTTTTTAAAATTCTTAGTGAAAAATTATTACTATGGTAAAACTACTGAGGCTTGAAGGGCTGCAAGGGGCAAGTGAACTTGGAAAGACTAAGAAGCTCCGATTTGCTGGCTTTGGGGTACAAAGTGTTTAATCAGAACTAGCAGGGAAACCCAAGTCTAGAAGTCACCCCATCATGGGTCCCAAAGTGTTTCATAGGCTACTTAAATGGTTGTGTGTGTGCTGTGCATATGTGTGCTATGAGTGCATGAGTATGTATGTTCTGTGAATGAGTGTGTTATATGTGAGTGTGTGTTTGTGTGTGTGTGGGCCACATGATCATGTTATCTCTGTTTAAAGTTAGGGATGGACAGTGAGAGCAGTGTCAACATCAAAACACAGGAGTCCCAAGTTGATTTTTCCCACAGATCCCTGTATCATATCCTCTTCTGGGTAGCTTTCATAGAGAATCTGTGAAGATATTCCATTACCACAGCAATCGAATGTGTCTACAATTTGGAAAGGATAAATTTAAAAGGTTCTGAGAAAAATAACCTCTCTTTCCACCCCATCCCCATCACCAAAAAGATGAAAGATTGTAAATAGGATCTATTTTTAAAAGATGAAAGAAGCTGAAATTATTAAATCCAGAAGTCAACAAAAGGCTAAAGGGTGAATTTATTATTGCATATGTGTCCACAAAATATTTTTATAAAAAGGGTGTTGACAAACTCTTTTCCATCTCCAAGGAAGACAGTGCAAGATATTAACATTGTAAGAAGAATTATTTAAATAAAAGAAAAAGAGAAAGAAATCCCTGACTCTTAAGATTTTAGAAAGAGATACTTTGAAATCACGGGCATTTTACTCCAGTGCTATTCTCTGTCAAACACTGTAATTTCCAAGTGGTTCCCAAAAGTCTGTGAGGGTGCAAAATGACTAAAGCAATACAAAGAAAGGCACAGCAGGCAAACTACCAATATACGACGTGGTTCCTGTAGCTCTGAAATAAATACCCCACAAGGTAAAGGGGCCAGGTGGAAAAGCCATGCAAATTGCCATGATCAGAATCCTTAAATAATGAAGTTCCAGTATTTGCTCATTCCCTACATTTTATATTGATGAAATAGAAACACAACTGCCCCAAAGTGGGATGGATTTGGAATGAGAAAATGAATAAAAAATACTCATAAATGTTTAAATTGGGTAATACTACATTGACAATAGAAGGGTGTATTTTTTCCATTAAGTAGTGTTCAAGTATGATCAAAGTTGTGTTGAAATACCGACATTCAGAGAGGGAAGATTAATATTTATTTGCTTCCACTTCTTATTCTAATGATAACTCTCTACTTAATTGGCCTAGTTAATTTATGAAATCAAATCTAGATCAGTGAAATTGACAAGTAGTCATTGAGGAAAGGATATTACAGTTTAAAAGCATGAAGGATAGCAGTATAAATGATATATGCTATGCTATTAAGCAAGTCACTATAAAGTAAATTACAATGAGCATAGAGGGAATGTATTTTACTGTGTCAAAAACACATTTTTATGCAATGTTCAAACTTTATGTTGAATGGTCAATCTTGACAACATGATTTCTCTTTCTGAAAGCTCATATCTATATTTGGCTAAAAACCAACAACATATTAGAAAGGAATTAAACTGTACATGGGATATAGCGCTAAGGAAAACCATCGTTATGTTTTTAAGTCCATTTTAACAGTACATTCCTTTGTGCCTTTTAGAGAGTCTGTAAGGTATGTCTTATTCTTCACCAGGGAAAGCACAGCCATGGCTACTAGCAAATCACTTAGTTTCTCATCAAATGGGAAGTGAGGCTCTATTCCCATCTCAAAGTAAGGATAGCTATGGTCCTTCTCTGGAAGGCAGAGAAGCCAGGCCAGGCAGCTGGCAGAATTTATTTCACTCTGGTCCATGCCCCCTCTGGTGGCAGAATGCCAGGGTGAAGTAACACAATGAGAAATTGCTTCCCTCTCAGTGGGAGGTGCATTGTTTTCTCTCCCATTCACAAAGGCCCACGGCATTTCCTCAGGCAATTCAGTTTACCTTTAACCCAAACTCTCCGAACCAGAACTAGAAATACTGTTGTCAAAGACGACTTCCTCAACAAAACATACAGCAACGGCTTGATGGAAAACAGGAGTGCATAAGGATTTCAGACAGTTCTTGAACTAGTATCTGCTCAAAGATCTGTTTATAAAATTATGCTCTTTTTTTTTTTTTTTTTTAAGATCTTAGTTCTTCCTAGCTCCATGGAAATTTCAGACACACAAAAACTTAAAGTAGGCAAGACTGTGGCATCGATATGCTTTGCACACAGTGAGCACTCAACAGATGTTCTCTAAGTTAAAATGACAAAATCAGACCTATGATTTCTGATGTAAAGAAAAATGCATTAGATTTGTTTTATTCTAATTCTTTTTTAATGTGCATTATTAACTGCATCAATAAGCATGTCAGGTATCCAAATACAACAAAAGGGGAAAATCTTTTATATATTCCATGCCATTATTCTTAAAACTTTAGTGATTAAGATCTATTAATTACAAACATTCTCCAGAATTCAATCTGAGATCTTCTCTTTTTGTTTCATTTATTCAGAGCTTATCACATTAGATCAAAATTTCTATGTTGATGACTCAATATGTCATATGATTTTATGTTTCCATCTACATAGCTTGAAATAATTCATTAAAGGTTGAGAGGGTAAGAGTGCATGTCAGCTTTGGAATCAACCAAATCTGTGTTCAATTCCCAGCTAACCCACTCACAAATCACATTACCTTGGGCAAACTACTTAATCTCTTTGAGGCTCAGTTTTCTCATCTACAAAAAGGGAAAAACAAAAACTCCTTCACTTGTTGACAGTCTAAATGCACTAAAAATGGGTAAGCTACAGTTAGCGTAAGACTACTTGTACTTCATAAGTAATCAGTAAAGTTGTTTATTTTTATTTTTATTATATTATTGACACCACAATTCACCACAGTTCCCCAAACCAAAAACCTAGGCATTGTAATTTTTCCCTTTTCTCTTCACCTCTCACATTACTAAGTTTTGCTAGTTTAACTTCCTCATCATTCTCAAATTTATACCCTTCTCTTTATCCCTCCCCTTCTCTGGAGGGGTCATGGTATGAACTCTCATTCTCTCTCTCTACAAGTAACTCTAAAAAGTTAAATTTGTTTGGTCTAATTAAAAAGCAATCTATTTTTATGCAAAAAGAGTACAGAAATATGTAAAATTAAAGGTGATAGTTTCCTGTAATTTTACCTCCCCTCTGTCCGCAAAAGACTTTTGACATTTTTCTGTATATTCCTTCATTTTTCTATGCATAAAATAACACATATGTTTTGCATGTTTGTATAGGCAGTTTCCTTGATTAGTTTTACTAAACGTATTGTAGTTATCTTTCCTTGTCCATATAATCCAGATATATCTCTTTATAATGACCATGTAATATTCCATTTCATATATTTATGGTCAAACTTCTACTCAGTAATTACAGCATAAATTACTTCTATAAACCTCCTAATAGTTTCCTTTCTAACAGTCTCTCCCTCCTCCAATCTATATTCCATGAAGCAAACAGAATAATCTATCCAAAGTTCAAGCTTGACTCTGTAGTGTCACTGCATACCCTGCATTGATCCTCATTGCCCTGGAGAAAGTGAAAGTTCCCTACGGCGTGCAGGGTCTCAATGATCTAGCCCCTGCCACCTCACCAGCTTCATACACTGCCATTCCCTGCCTTAATCTTTGCTTGTAATTCCTTGAATAGTACCATATGTTTCTGCTTTCTAGAATGCAGGTGCTGACCAACTTTTTGTAATGGGTCATGTAGTAAATATTTGAGGCCTTGTGGATCATATGACTTCATCACATCTACTTAACTTTGCAATTGTAGTGCTAAAGCAGCCACAGACAATGCTTAAATAAATAGTGCTGTGGTTCCCATAAAACTTTATTTACAAACACAGGCAGCAAGCTAAACCGCATAATTTCATAACTTTGTGTCTAGACAGTTTTTCAGTTCAGAAAACCTTCTCTATACTTCCATTTCTACCCCTCTTCCCATTACACTCAATGCAAGAACAACACATTGCCTTCTAAAACTGTCAATGTATGGGTTTGGTTTTCTCAGCAGATTATTAACTCCTTGAGGGCAGGACTATGCTTTCTGCCCATCTTTGTGTCTCCAGCACTTGTATGCATGACACTTAATAAGTACTCAATAAATATTCAGTAGATGAATGAATAAATCTCTGCAAAATTATTTTTTAATTATTACTTTGTTCTCTCTAGAAAACATTCCAATTAGGTGATCCACATTATCTGAAAGCTAATTAAATTAATCAACTTCTTTCCTCCAGCATCTTTTAACTAGGACTTGCATCTGAATCATCTGGAGGGCTTAAAACACGGGCAGTACTGGGTCTTCTGACAGAGGATTTAGACTCAGGAGGTCTGAGTGAGGCCTTGCGTTGATATGTTTTAAATACCTATTAGGTGATTCTGATGCATGTTCCAGTCATGACACTGATAGAATGCTAGCATCTCTTTGCCAATTTCCCAGTTTCAATCAGCCAGCCTCCCAGTTCTCCTTGACAATGTGGTATTCTCAGGCCAGGCCTACTCTGCAAAATCTCTCTTTACCACTATCTTACCCTCATATTTTTATTCTTGACCACAAACACTCTGCAAAGCTCAAGCAAACATGCTTATAGTTCCCCGTAGGAAATTTCTGTTTAGATCCATCACTGTTTGATTGGGTTTCGGCCGTTTTTGCTTTTTAAACGGTTTCCATCTGTATTCTATCCTACATTTTCTTATAAGCCTTTTCAAATCCTTTTGGAAAGTAAAATAATATAATCATATCAATAATAAATGCCTTTTTTTCTGCTTTGCACACATTTTTTGATTTCTAATCCACCCTCCACTCCACTCCATATACACGCATAGCCAAATCTGCTTTCTCACAGGTTTCTCTGAATAAAAGGCAACTTCATCCAGCCACTCAGGACAAAAACACTGGCGTCATCCTTGCCAGTCCTATGGCTTGACATTCATTTATACAGAATCTGATTATTTCTCACTAACCTCCACTGCTATCAGCTGATTCAAGTAACTACTCTCTCTAGCCTAAAAGATTGTAATAGCTTCCTAGTCTTCCAATTTCTAGTCTATTCTTAACCGTTTATTAGTAAAATGAGTTAGAGGTGATTTTTTTTTGTTTGTATTTTATAACAGCTTTATTGAGATATAATTCACATTAAAGGTATTCTTGTAAAGCCTAAGTCAAATCTCATCACTCCTTAACTCAATCCCATCCCACATGGTTTCCCCAAATTCCCCAAATAAAGACAAAACTCCTTACAAAAAGCCTTCAAGGCCCCCTACATCCTGCAAAACCCTCTTACCTCTCCAACCTAATCTCTTCCTCTAGCACATGCCCCTCCAGCCACACTGCATTGCATGGACAGCTCTTCTCCCAGATACCTACATGACCTCGGCCCCCTCCCTTCCTCAGGTCTCTATTAAAACGTCACTTTCACAGTGAGACCTTCCTGGATCAACAATTTGTAACTGCAGTCACCTCCAGCACTTCCTATTCCCCTTTTAATCATTTGACATACATATAGTTTGTTTGTTCTCTCCTCCAGCTAGAATAAAGCTCCATGAGGGCAGAGAGGGAGGCAGTGACAGATCATCAGGCATTAGATTCTAATAAGGAGTGCACAAGCTAGATCTCTCACATGTGTAGTTCACAATAGGGTTTATGCTTCTATGAGAATCTAATGCCATTGATCTGACAGGAGGCAGAGTTCAGGCAGTAATGGGAGTGATAGGGAGTGGCTGTAAATACAGATGAAGCTTCTCTCACTTGCTGCTTGCCCACTGCTCACTTCTTGTTGGGCAGCCTGGTTCCTGATGTGTCAGGGACCAGTACCGGGGGTTGGGGACCCCTGTTTTAACCTTATTCAAACTTTCTACTGGTCATTTCCCCCTTTAACTCTATTAGATAAAAATAATAATTTCACAACTTAATTTCTACCTACCTCCTTGATTTCTTTTAAGGACGGTGATATCAACCATCCTGGTTTTGCATTTATATAATATGGTATCATAAACATTTAGATTTGAAAGTAATCTCAGAAACTTAGCTAGTCCATCTCCTTCATGTTCCACATCCGGGGCAATAATGGATAATAGAGCCAGGACAAGAGTCACTGTCTCCTGACTCCCATGCCAATGCTTACTCCTCTGTACCACACTGATCCATCAGTTACATCCTTATTATAAGCACAGTCATGTGCTTTCTGCTGCCATGGCCTAAAAGAAGGGAAATCTTGCTTTCAATTTATTGGCCAGAAAGTTTGGTATAACTGAAAATCATATGGTTGACAAAAGAGGTGAATAAGGAGTAAGGTCATGAGATTACTGCCCCAGCTTCTCCAGCTGGCGTGACTTGCCTCTTAGGTCCCCATTTGAAAAATGGAGATAACAATGATTCTATCCAGATGACAGACTTACTCTGAGCATCAAATGTGATACTGGATGGGAAAGCATTCTGGAATTCACAGAGCACTGTACAAGCCTCAGTTTTGTTATCAACTCAGAAGAGCTACCTAATATACACAGAGTTCTTGTGAACGAGACTGGAGGACAGTGTATAACTGGATAGGTGCAATTCTATCACACAAAGGAGAAACTGCTCAAAGCCATGAGGTAGATTGTTGGTATCCCCTTCATAAAGAGAACATTTTTTTTTTTTTTTTTTTAAATATGCTCTACAAATCCTGCATCAGCTTGTGAGTTTCTCAAGGTTGGGGTCCATTTTGTTCTCAGGCTGGATGCTCAGTAAATAGCATATCTCTGAAATGGTCACCATCTTTCTTAAAGTGTGTCTGGTTAACTTAACTTAGATTCCACAGGAAAGGAACTTCATAAAAGTTCACTTCTATTGTTCTCATATTAAATAATGAAAAAAATCCAACATAGCTCTTTGATAGAAACTAGAATGTTAACATCTGGTATAAGATCCTTTGGCAACTGTTGAAGATGTGATCAGCCTAAATGAATCACCTCACATATGTTTGGGGAATTCCCACCTCTAAAGAATTTTCCTACGAAGTAGGAACAAGGCTAGAATTAACTTTAGAAGGTTTCCTCCCCTATTCCTTGGTTATTTCTACCTGATGTGAAATTTGCTTTCTAGCAAAACTTGATTCTTTGGACAGTTATTTCAGTTAAGCCTATGGTTCAATACGGACCCTATTCTTATAGTAAAGGGATTTGTTCAAGCAAGACATTTCTTCATACTGATGGTCCTAAATGCTTAAGAAAATATAAACTCTAGAAGATTGTGTTTTCCAAAAATGGCAGAACCAATTTATGCATCCCCCATGCTCTTCTTACAAAGCGATGTTGACACTTCTTCATCAAGCAGTAGGATCTATGTTCCCTTTCCTTGCACCTGGGCACAACTTTGTGACAGCCACTTCCAATAAAATATGTTATAAGTGACATTATATGACTTCTGAGGTAGGTTACTGCACCTGGCTTTCTTTGTCTTAGGACCTTGACTCTTGGAAGTTAGCCACCATGCTGTGAGGAGGCCAAATAGTCACATGGGGAGACCACCGGTAGGTGTTCCAGTCAAAGTCCTAGATGAGATCTCAGCTGATAGGCAAGGTCAGTTAGCAGAAATGTGTTGGAGTGTGGCTGCAGACTATTCCAAACCCAAGCCTTTGAGCTGGCCCACTGATGCCAAGTGAAGCTGAGAAAAGCTACCCAGGCCAAAGACTACCCAAACTGCAGATTTAAAAGTCAAATAAACGATGTCACTAATTCATTCACTAAGTTTAAAGGTAATTTTTTAATGCAGCAACAGATAATCATAACACACACCTTCCTACTTTCACACATGCATTTCCATTGTTCTGTTTACCAGTATGTGGCCTGCTTACCAGACCACAGTTAAATTAAGGAGAAGAGAGTGTTCAGAACAGGAATGAAAATTCTGCAGAGGGTTATGAACAGCCTGTCTTAAAAATTCTCAGCCTAGGTAATTGGTGGGATCCATGCTATAAAGAAGAATATTTTTTCCTTATCCTAGAATAACTAGATCCCATTAACACACTTTAAGGACTGAGGTCAGGAAGCCATGGGGTCTTGGTATTTGCTGTAAATATATATTCACAACATTAGGGCTGATTTCTAATATTTTCATACTAGTTGTGAGGTCCCAAGTTATATACCTTTTTGTGTCTCACTTTCTTACCTCTAAAATGGATATAATTATACCTACCTCGTAGAGTTGCCACAAGAGTTTAATGAGTGGATATTTATAAATCACTCTATGACTAGCACATAGAACATATATATATACATTTTTTTTTTTTAAAGAAAACTTCCTCTTTATTGATCTTGGCTGTGGATAGGAAGGCATTTGCTGAATCACCTTTATCCTGTATGGATTGTAATTCTCAAATAAGACTATTTTTTTAAGGTTTAAACATTTATTTGTTCTGTCCTCATCCCTTGACTAGGTGCAAAGTTTGAAAGGGACTGATACTTCCCGAAACAGAATTTCAGAAAATGTCTTTAATTAGTAAAGGATAACATCAGTAATAAAGATGGATGGAAATACTGTACTATGCTCCTCTTGGAATGCTCTGACCAAATTACAACAACTGTAAGAGATACCAAGTTTTGTTGCTTGATTATCAAATCCTAGGTAACACCCCTGTAGATTCGGTCTTCCAGATTCCAACCAGGTCTTAATTGTAGCTCAGAATTCATTAAGAATGAAGTTTCACTAGAGTTAATTCAATACAAGGCAAGACTCCCTTTAAAGAATTGTGTGACAGTATATATTTTACCCCAATTCCTGCTGTATAAAAAGTGCATTGCTAAATCAATGCTTGATGAGGCTGATAATGTTGATACAGATTGTAACATCATGGGGAAAATAAGGGAAAAAATGAATGATGACCACTCTTGTAATAAGGCAAGACCTTGTACTTATAACAATACTTTGTGAAAATGCTCTCAGAATTGGGTCCAGCCAGAGAGGGTATGAGTTAAACCTGCTGAGAAGCAGTTTTCTCAATCTCCGGAATTAGTGCCTTCATTAATATTTAAAAAATAATTCTCTGAGATTCTCATAGAGAAGCATCCACAAGGCCGGTCCACATTTTTAGAGGAAAAAACGAGACCCTCCAAAGAATAAATGTATTTCTTATTAGTTATTTCCACATTGGCTTTTAAAACAGAAGACAGAATTATTTGCAAGAAAGGACCAAGTGGTCACACCTTAAGGGTTTCTGTTAACACATGGAGCTTGGCCTTTGTATTTCCTACAGATCGTTATGCAGTTATAAGTTTACATACTCATGTATTTATTAATTCAGCTTTTCTGCCTTCCATGAATAAATTATGCTTAGCTAATTTCCATATGAGCCTGGTGGCCTTCCCTAGGGCTTTAAATCAGAGAGTCTGGTGAAATTTTATGTACGTTCAACAGCAGTTTATAGATACATTCAAAAGCATTTGACGTCATCCATTCAACTGCTTATAATTCTGCTGGGAGGAAACGATTGCACTCGCATGCCTGGATGGGTCACACTCATACTCTTGGGCAGGCATGATGACCCCATCATATGGTGTGTCTACCGCTGTTAGGATCACTGTTCCCATAGTTCCAGTTTAAGGGTTTTGCTCAATTCAAGACTGAAATAATTAAGATGTTTGGGGCTCACACTATCCATCTCTGGTCTAGTTCAAGTCTCTTCTGATATGCATTTTATCTGTGTGGCAAGCCTGATGATTTATCACACCATCTCTTATTCTCTGGGGAAAAAAATCAGAGACAACAATGGCAACTTTGAGAGATTTTGACTTTTGCTGAACACAGAAAATCATTAGTTTTAAATCTAAAGGGTCCTTATTGATCCTGAGGCCTCGGAGCCCTGCCGCACATGCTCCACATTGCTTAGATTAGCTAAGTCACCGCCGCAGCATACAAAGGGCGCTGCCGCTCTGCCTAGACAAGGCCAAAATAGATGGGGAGTGACAATTCCAGTCACATTTCCAGGTAGTTAGCTCCCCCAAATGCAAAGCAGCTACATTCTGAAAACACAGATGCTTTCATGTTTCTCTTTTCTTTCAGCTGTTTCAAGTCAACTTTTAGAACTTCATGTCTAAAGTGAGTTCTACAATAGCTCAAGTTAAAAAATGAATCACATGATTTCCTCCTCCAGTGCATGGTAGTTTAACCTTTAAATGATTACCAGCAACATCTCAACTTTAATTACAACTAGATTATCTTCCATCTACTTCCCCCAAAGAGAGAAAGTTAGCTCTTTTATCAGCTTACACACTATTATAACAAGATCTTCTGTACATAAACATAAAAAGTAGAAGTCTTATGTGACTTGGCACATGTGCTGAGTCCAAATACAGAGTCTGGGCATCAAAATCCATAAGACTCTTTTCTTCCTTCAACTCACTTTAGGAAATCTGGCTACTGAGGGTGTTGCACACAAGTGGGCATGAGCACATCCACGGGGGGCAGTGCAAGCTCACAAGTCACTCACCTGGTTCTGGTTTTGAGGGGTAATTCCAACCAAGCAACAACTTTCTGAACACTAACATTATATCCACTCACAGACAGATTTAGTAAAAGACAACCAATAAATAAGAACTTCCCTTAATGAATACATTAGACATGAAACTTTCAGCCTAACCTTTCTTTTATCACCTCCTTCAAGGAGTGATATGGTTTGGATATGTGTCCTCACCAATCTCACGATTAATTGTAATCCCCAGTGTGGGAGGTGGGGCCTGGTAGGTGACTGGATCATGGAGGTGGAGTTCTCATGAATGGTTTAGCAGCATCCCCCTTTCCTAGTATATAGTGAGTTCTTGGAAGATCCTCCACCTCCCTGTCTCCCTCCTGCTCCCATCATATGAGATGCCTCATTCCCTCTTTGCCTTCCATCATGATTGTAAATTTCCTGAGGCCTCCCCGGAAGCAGAAGCCACTATGCTTTCTGTACAACCTGTAGAACTGTGAGCCAATTAAACCTCTTCTCCTTATACATTACTCAGTCTCAGGTATTTCTTTGTAGCAATGTGAGAACTGACTAATACAAGGAGTAAACAAACTCTTCAGTCTTCCCATGTCTTCTCAAAAGGTATACAATTGCTAGATGAATAACAGTGATCTAATGCTGACAGTATTTACTTGATAACCAAACTGGGGATGGCTACTTCCATTATGTGAATATTTGTTAAGAGGTTAAAACAAATTTTGCTAATCATCACCTGCTTTTTCTAGCATCTGTGTTTTTTTTTTATTTTTTATTCTAAACTCTAGAATGTGAGGCTCTTGCTAGGATAGGAAAGACAGGGGTCTCCAGCAGAATGACCCTGGTTTTGCTGCTCCAAGGAACCTGGTTTAACCTGCCTTTACCAGTTTTCACACCCTCAGGTTGGGCCACGGTCCATCTCTTGCTTCTCTAAACAGCTCCATCCTCGCTCCCACACAGTGTAATACTCCTGAACAGTGAGTCTCCTTGCTCTCCCCAGCATGCTCCTGAAACTCAAGCGCATGCTCATCGTGCTACTGTGGTTTTGCTCATGCTCCAGCCCCTCTCCCCATCTGCTATGTGTTTTGATTTGATCCATTCTTCCAGAGAAGCTTGATGCTCAACTACTCAGGCTACTTTTTCAAAACTGTGAATTTGCTTATTGTAGATACCATACAATTTAACATTTTATTATCTATTATATACCTGTTGGATCCCATATGATTCCACAAATGATTTGAGGTGGCTAAACTAAGAACAAATAAAACTGAATAATGATAAAAATTAATATATGCCATATATTATACTGAATTAAAGCAAGGGAAAACATAAATAAATTGAATATCAAAGGCATGTGTTGTGAAAGGAAATGAAAGAGCATAATGGCCATTTTTATTTAGTATATAGAAGTTAAGCATATTATATCCTATAGCACCACCATTTGTAAACTATATGACTTTGGTCACATGCAGCTTTTCTAGGCTTCAGTTTCTTCACTTATAAAACAGGGCTAATAAAAATAGATTTTTACATGAGAATTAAACAAGAGTGTTTTTAAAAGTGCCCGGTGTGTAGTAAGTGCTCAACCAAAGCCAGTAACAACACCAAGAACACTAAACATCATGCTTGAATCAATATCCTCTATAATCTTGTTTTTTGTTACCTGTACGCATGTGACTGACCTTACTGTGAAATGCTTAAAGACAGTAGTTACATTTCAAACTTTTTCACTCTGAGAATGCATAGTAGGCATTTAACTTCTTAAGCTTGACCACATAACTTCTTAATATTTTATGTGTTTAAAATAATGTATGGGGTTGACAGAATTAAATGATTCATTTGCTTATTTATTCATTTCATAATATTCAGTGAGCATCTACTCTGTGCAAAGTAGGAAAACTATGCCTTGGAAAAAACAAAAGATAGTCCTTGCCACCACAGATTATTAAAATTATAAGTGGATACTACAAATACATAATTTGTTTGATTATTGATCACTCAAGTAAAAAGAAACCTTTGGGAATTTAATAGTGAGAATAGTGAGTGACTAAAGGCAACACACATTAAACACATCAAAGCAGGATCCCTATTTACTGTTTCTACAGTGAATGGAAAGATAATCATCGTGGCATGATGATGAACCTGATGACGATAACAACAGCTAACATTAACTGAGTGCTTACTGTGCGCCAGGCCCCTTTGGTCATAGGTGTGGGGGTCCAGGCAACTGCAGAAGCTGCCAGAAGAGCCCAAGCCTCTCCATCAGGACCAGGCAGTTCTCTGAACAAAGGGCTTTGCACTTGGCATCATACAGGAAGGTACAAACAGCTCCCAGCTCCTCTCCCAACGGAGCCTATGACCATAAATCAAAGAACAATCCTCATGCACAGCCGATGAAAAGGGACAGCATGCCCCGTACAACTGTGTTACAGCTCAGCCACAGACAGGAAACGTTTTTGGAATAAATGGCTACTAACTTCATCTTCAACATTACTCAGGATCCCAGGAATCAGAGGGTCAGGGACTGCATTTGGAAAAATTAGGAGGGGTCAATCTCTCAAAAAACTTCATAGAGAAGCAGTGGCTTCAGGCTCTCTGCTATGGGTCAGCTATGTCACCGATGCTTTGGTATTAATTCAGAAGGCAGGACCTTGGTGCTCACTGTATAGCCAGGAGGGAGCTATTTCAACAATAGATTACTGTAATGTACTTGGCCAGTGCAGCCCTTACTGTTACCATGAGTTAACGCCGATTCATTTGAACCATAAAAATAAAAAAAATTAACAACAATAATAATGAACCTTTCATACACACGCTGGCTTCACTAGAGAGTCCCACATAGAATACGGAACTAGGGGCCAACGTGTAGATTTGTGGCACTGCCCAGGGGACTCCAGAGTCCAAAAAGCAATGCATGCATTAAGTGAATCCATAACTGCAGTTTTCTCATGTGTGACAGATATAATATCCCTCATTTTCCTTAACTGTTTTGGGATACCATGTGTGAATGAGCACAATGGAACAGAAAAAAGGGGCTTATACAAACTGTGTGCAGGGACTGCAGCTTTTGATGGGCTCTGGTTCCACCCTTGAGGAGGCAGGCACACTCAGCAGTAACCTTCTGGCTGGAGCACACATTGTGGATTTGCCATGCCAGGAATACAACAGGAAACCTCCCTCACACCTCAACTGAGGACTGACCACAAGCCACAAAAACCTACCATCCCCACTGCAACTGTTTTCATACAGATCCCATTACTCTAAATGAAATCCATGGGTCACATCACATCACTGTGACAGCAGTTAGTGCAACATAGTTTAACTCCTTGAGAGACTGAAATACCAATGATTCCACTGTGATGTCTTAGTTTGGTTGATTGTAGGTATAGGTAAGTAAGACAAGAATTTATTACTAAACATTCCTGACTCCAGACATATGTTCTTTGCCTCAGTTTATCCATTTGTAACATAAGATTAATACCGATGATGCATGAATGTTTCAGAAATGTTAGGTTCAAGACATTGTTTTAGGAATGGCAGAGCATACAGAGCTTTTACTTAATATTTATAAACCTTTGAAATCTCCTTATGTGTAGAGCTGTTTAAGTATAAATTATTATTAAAATTATTAGCCTTGAGAATTATAATTACTGCTTCATTATTTTTCTCATTATGCTCATTCTATGGGGGTTTTCTTGTAAATATTCCAAATGAGCTATTGCCTTTATTGTATAATCAATTTAATGTTTATTCGAAAGCTTTACAGACACAAAATGTCACACAAATTTGCAAGATTTGAGGTGATACAAATATATAATCTCTTTTCCCAAAGAAGTTTTTCTAGGAAAATATCACTGGTTGGATGATGGCTACTTAGAAAGGATTACTACAGATTCGCTCAGTGGCTCTGACTCATACTTTTGGAAATGGGCCGGCCAAGATGTAACGATCATACACTAATGGAAACTGATTCCCATTAGAAGCAGCTGGCTTACAGGGGCTAAGGTACTACTCCTTTTACTTTCTTCCTAAGCCACTGCCTATTTCCATATTTCTTATAAACTTCCTCAGTCCTCACAGTGAGCTCAATAAGAAATATAAAAAGAGAAGGAAATCGCTAACTCACAGAATGTTAAAACTAGAAAAACAAGAATGACTGCTTATTATATACTTACCTTTCTGTCTGCCAGTTGTTTTCTAAAATGCATTACACGTAAGATCTCATTTTATCCTCAACCTTCTATCAGCTCAATAAGATAATCAATGGTAATATCTCCATTTTCATACAAGGGAATGAAAACTCAGAGGCTAAGCGACTAGCATAAAGTCACACTGCTGTTGGCGTGTAGAGCTAGTGTTTGAATCCAGAGCACATACCCATGGCCACTAGGACTTCAAACATCGGCTCCTCCTGAAATCTTCCCTGATGCCTTAGGCTGGAAGGTACCAGTGACAATTGGCGTAAGTGTGTTACGCTGGAGAAACAAATGATCCCACGTTATGAGTGGTTTAAAAAATGGTAGCTTACTACCACTCAAATCCAACATGGGTCACTGGGATCTCTAATCCCCGCTACCTTTCCTCCAGGGCCCAGGACACAGAACAGTCACTGTCTATGTCATTAAGAAGGAATGAGAACTTCAGAGGGTCTTGTCATTAAACATGTCAGCTTGTAGGAAACATGTCATTTCCACTCACAGCTCATTGGCCAGAACTAGTTACACGGTCCCACCCGACCTCAAAGGGGCAGAGAGTTCAATTATCCTTGTGCCCAGAAGGAGAGGAGAATCAGAGGTCTGCCAGCAGCACTAATGACTATCATAGATAGCGCTGTGGGGATTAGCTGGCCTCATGCCTTCAGGCTACAGGGAAGGAACTGTAACCAGAAAGGTTTTGCGACTTGCCTAATGTTGCCCAGATAAGCTAGCTGGAAACAGGCGAGGAATGAGAGCCCAGGTTTCTGCAGTCCATCACACTTCACCAACAACACATCCTCTTGTGGACTAATTTCCAGTAATGATGGTTTCCACTTTACCTAATGCTCAGTCATGGAGAGTACAGAGATAAAAATAAACCAAGTAGGAGTTGCCATCATTTGTGGCTGAAAGGCAGGAAGAACTTCCTCACAAGTAGCCTTTCCCTTAGAAAATATTAGGACACATTCACAACCCTTGACTTCTACTGAAATCTCTATTGTCTCTATTACCTTATGAATTTGAAACTATTACCATTCCCATTTCACAAGTGATGAAACTGAGGGTCAGGCCAATTCATCTGCCCCCAGAGGAAATGGCAGAGCAGGGATTTGAATCAGGGGCTCTAGTTTAAGCCTGCGCTAAGCTACACTTCCTCTTAGGGGTTGCTTAAGAAGTATTATTTATCCTATATCTATAACCTTATCATTGGATACTAAGTGCAAGGTCAGATTTCAAACCGGAACCTGCTTTTGTCAGTTACTACAAACATGGCAGTGGTTCTGCTTAAGGCTAACAGTCACACAGGGAATACAAATCCTAACCAAATGTCACCTCCTTCATGAAATCTTCCCTCATGCCCATCAGGGTGTGATTTTCCTGTCGGAACTCATAACATCTTTTATAAAAACCTTTCGTGAACATATTTAAGATGTTTGACCCATACTGTCTATCTAGGTGTTAGCTATTATTATCTGACAATAACAAGTCTGTAGAATGCCATGAATGCAAAGATTTTTAAAAATACCAGGATAAAACTATCGTATTGAAATAGGCAGAACAGTTACAGAAATGATTTTGACAGGAATCATTTTATGCAACACCAAAATAGCCTTCTCAAAACATTCAAAATAAAACAGACATTCCTGTCTTCTGGCTAGCTCAGCACTGAATTCCTAAAGGCAAGGGAAAGGATCATAAGATAACTTGAGATTATTCCATGATCCTACTATTAAACAAAAATTGTTATTTTAAATAAAGACTTGCAGGCCCTAAGTAAATAAATAAATGGCAGCAGTCAGGCTTTAAACATATTTAATTATTAGCATTATTCACACCAGTTTTATTCCCAATAATACTAATAAGTTACCCTTGTAGAGTCTTTGATCTGGTGAGTAGTTCAAAAACGTCCTTGTTGTCAAGAAATAGGGGATGATATGATTAACAAAACTCACAGAAGATTGTTTTTAAAAAAGTTTTAGGCCAATAATGTTACCCTCCTCCTCTCCCATGTCATCACAACACCAAACTGATTTTGAGCATCTCAACTTCCTGGGCCCACTCTCTGGTTTATCTGTAAATCAAGTTTGTTGTTAGTTGGTTTGTGTGCTTTGCTTGCTGAGTTTTAAATATTCTTTGTGTATCTGAATAGCAAGTCCAGTAGGTTAAAAAAAAAAAAAAAAAAAAAAAACAATAAAAGGAATTGCTAAAGTAGAAGAATCAATTTGCAAAAGAGGGTGGAAATTAGGAGGGTAGGAGGCAGTAGGGTACACCAAAAATATACGTGATTATTCAATAAAATCATCATGAGCTTATAAAAATTTAGGATGCTGTAGAAAAGTTTAGAATTCAAAAAGGGTTTGATATATACATTTTTGGGAAGAGTCATAGCTTCAGGGGCATAACTGCATTCCACAAGCGCCAAAGCATTTACTTGTATAACATGGAGCTGCCTAGTTACCATATTTAGAAAATATAGTGCAAAATAAAACAGAGAGAGCAACTTGGAGTTATATTACTTCTTTTAATGTTGGTAGCCAGCCTACTTCAAACTGTGAAATAAGGATTGCCTCAAGGCTGTGCAATATACAAGGCACCCTGCCCAGAGGGAAGTGAGGGTTAAAATCCAGAGATCTCCAGGTTGTACTCCAACAGAAGAGTACAAAGAGACTGTTTAGACTTGGAGTCCTGAGGGCAATTATAAAACAACCTTTATTTTCATTGCCAATGTTACTGACAAGAAAACAAAAAACAGTATGCCCATAAGAGCTGTATGCGTACGAGTACTCTTATAATAATCCTTCTAGTCCTTTTGTGGAAGGCCACATCCCTGCAGGAAGGATCTAGCAGTTACCTTCTGTGTAATTTTCTATGCATTCATTCACTCATTCAGCACGTAATTATTGAATAACTACTGTGTGCCAAGCACCATGCTGGGCACTAGGCAGAAATAATCTCTACCATTAAAGAGCCTACAGTCTAGCAAGGATGACAGAGAGAGAAGAGATTATTATAATAGATAATTACATGTAAAGGAAAGAGGGTTCTTGGGCACCCATTGAAAAAATAAGGATTCTGACTCAGCCAGGGGGCAGATTATGCAATCAGTGATATTTAAGGGAGATTTGTACAATGTTTTCCTTCAAAATATGATATGCTGCTATAAGAGGGGCGGGTAGTTTACAAAATATAAAAGAATTAACTTTTGTATATCATTTTTACCAACACTCCTTTGATGTTACTAACAACACCATGAGAAAAAATTAATATTCCTCTTTTACAGATAAATCAGACAGATAAACTGACTTACCTCAGATTGCCTGACCAGATGACTTTGAGATGACACTGATTTTAAGTGCTCATGTAGTAATACTGTCCATGATTTCCACTGCAGATTTCCAGGATTATGTACTCAATCAACTAAATGTGCAGACCTTCTCACTGGTTAAGTGAATCAATAATAACACCTTACATTTGTATAATATTTTATAGTTTTCTTAGCCCATTGTTACATATGAAAGTGTCAGAGGCATGTGAACCAGAGCAATTCCATCTTGAATAGGAGCTAGGTAATATAAGGCTGAGATCTACTGGGCTGCATTCCCAGATGGTTATGCATTCAAAGTCACAGCATAAGATGGGAGGTCGGCACAAGATACAGGTCAGTGAAGAAGCCAGCCAAAACCCACCAAAACCAAAATGGCAACAAGAGTGACCTCTGGTCATCCTCACTGCTACACTCCCATCAGCGCCATGACAGTTTACAAATGCCATGGCAATGTCAGGAAGTTACCCTATATGGTCTAAAAAGGGAAGGCATGAATAATCTACCCCTTGTTTAGCATATCATCAAGAAACAACCACAAAAATGGGCAACCAGCAGCCTTTGGGGCTGCTCTATGGAGTAGCCCTTCTTTTATTCCTTTACTTTCTTAATAAACTTGCTTTCACTTTACTCTATGGACTTGCCCTGAATTATGTCTTGTGCGAGATCCAAGAACCCTCTCTTGGGGTCTGGATCGGGACCCCTTTCCTGTAACAAAACTCTCATATGTAATAATTTAATTAAATTTAATCAAACAGCCCAGTATCCTTTTCCTTTTGGTTACTTAATTACTGATTATTACTGACTTGGCCAAAATAACTAGCAGAAGATTTTTTTCATATAACACAAAGCATACAGTTTAAATTTTGCACTGAAAAACGACAGACAGCACAACTGCAACTGCTTTTTAAAGTCAAATCTCATTTCAAAGATGTTAAATTTCTGTTTCAGATATGACAATTAACATGCTAATGTTATGTTTCCTTCTTCAAGAATTTAACTCTAATGAAAATAATGTTTGCTGGATTTAGTAAAATTAACCTTTATTCATAAAACTTTGCTCACAGAACTTCATGGTATTTCTTTTTTCGCTCCATGTGACTTAAAAGAAGTTCTGAACATCAGGCATATATCCAAAAAATAAATCTGTGCCAATTTACTAATCACTATCAAAACAGAGAAAATTTCAAGTGATTCAAAATATCAAAAACAGCTTAGATTGTGACATGAAAGAAAAACTGATTATTTTTCCTTAAATGTTTTTGGAATTTCTTTCTAAATATTTCTATGTATTCAAATCTACATTAGGCAATTAATTTAATTCTAAGCCACTGAAGTTTTAAAACACAAAAGATTACTTTGAATTTAAAAGAGGAACTTTTCTTCAGCAAATGTGAAAACTGTCCAGAATTTTATTTGCCTAAAAGTAAACAAATGATGAATGAAAACAAAGTATTATTTTAAAAAAGGGGGAATGGATGTTGGAGAGTAGAGTTTACATGAATGTCATAAAAAAGTATTGAAGTAATTTGGACAACTGGGCAGGCCAGGGTGGTCTTACTACAATATTCAAACTTCTCGGATTAATAACTTAACTTCCACAACAGCTATGTCCTTGAAAGTATTTTCAATCATATGCCAAATGTAAAAACACATCAACCAATGAGCCTTTGGGAACCTGTCATGGTTTCCACTGTCTTATTGAGTTCATATTAAATTACATACAAAGACTTCAGGATACAGTGAGATGTTGATAAACACGGGTTCCTGCAAACAATGGGTGTCCAGGGGGTTGGCCAGGGTGCTGCCCCACCTTAGTAAAAGGAGACATCAGCTGATGAGAAAATCTGGCACCATCCCATAGTTCTTGTCAAGGCAAGCCCAGAGAGTGAGCCAGACTTACACACGCTAAGGGCAAGGGGACACTGAGGGGTATAGAAGGACCCAGTCATTTGGAGTGGGGAAGTATGTCTGGGACATGGGTTTATGGGGACCTCTTATCACTTTGCCTTAAAGGAAGAAGTAATGAAATTACTGATGGAAATCTGTATGGAAAAATAGAAGCAATTAAGATCCTCAAATGCATCCTACTGTAAGTGAGTTTCCGGGAATGTGTCCTCCTCAGTAGTGGGAGGCATTGCTCCTGCTATGCCCTCCTCAGCATGCACAGAGGATGCAGAAGAGAAACACACATTTCAAGTTTAGAACTCTGTAAATGTTGACTTAGAAGGTGAAAAACCCAAACCTTGTTCTTTGAGGTCTTGCAGTAAAATCTCTTTTCATTCTCTAACATGTGTTTTGTGGTTAGTCCTATTTCACTCTCAATTCTGTTGTCTGGCACAAAACCGCCCAATGGCACAGAAGCCCAACAGGAGGGTAAAAGAAAATTGCTGAGCTCCAGCATTTCTCTTGTAATCCTTGGAGAACAATTTAGTACTGAACTTGTATCCAGGATACAGAACACTTTTTCCTATGCTGAGAGGGAATGACACAACTGGGCATTGTGGTGTGACCTAAATTCACAGATAAATATTTGGACGGCAACTCGCCCTTCACCTGGCATTAATCCTTTGCCCTTCAGTTTCAGGAAGATATGACACAGCCAGGGAAGGCATCTTGAACTGTATTGCCTCCTGATGGTATAAAACACTTTTGTGGGACTGCGTTCGCCCTCATTATGTTACCTTAATGTTGGCGACTGAGAACAAGGCAGGTGAGGTGGAGGAAGTCCTTCCCCTGCTTGCGTTGCCTTTTACAAAGGAAGCTGAGGAGGCATCTGGTTTTAAAATTCTGATTTCTGAGCCCAGACTCAACCTTTACCCCCATTTCTGCCTTTCTGTTTGTTATCTTTTAAAAGAACAGTCGCACAGGTAAGCCTGAGCTGTGTGCCAGCTATGCCTCCCTTCCACACAGAGATCAGTAGAGTTGGGATTCCAGCACTGCTATAATTTCTAATTTACACCAATCACATGACAGCTGAAAACAGTGCAGTCTCAGCCTGTCTAACATATGAGTTGTTATAAAGCTTTCCCTGATTCACTTATTGATCAACAACACTAGCTCTTAAAAACTATTTTAATCAGAAGGGGGATGTACTTCTTCATACAGTTGAGGACTGGTCTTATTATTTTCTAATGTTATCTTGCCCAAAGAAATGGTAAATGAAAACATTAAAAGCTCATAATTTTCCTAATAGTCTTTTTCTGCTTAAAAGAGCTGCCCCCTTTTAAAATTTCATGCATGTTGCTATTCCTACAGTTTTATCATTTGTCAACAAATCAACTACCTGCTTAGCAGCCCTCATGAGGGATTTAAAATAGCCGCCATGAAAATCCTGGGCATTTACTATTTTTATAACAAACTTGATTGTCACCTATGATATTTCAAAGATCACTCCTCATATAGACATCACACTGGAAATTAGATGCAGGGCCCGCTTTCCATGGAACATTATGCAGAGGCACTCTGACTAATAAATCTTTGTAGCTAATGCATTCCAGATGGAAGCCATGTCTCACAGATTTAACCTTCCTAAACCCTTCCAAAAATTTCTCCCATCAAAAGCTCTCTGAATGAGATACATTTGATTGAAATGGGATCATCAATACATGACAACTAAGTAATAGTACAAATGATTACTGTCTGCAGAAAAACTACCATATTCCTTCCCACAAAGACACGGTTTTGGAGAACCCCCAGGACAAGAAGATGGCCCTGTGTGTCTTACTAGTTTAAATGCTTTCTTCTTGAATTCCCATTGCTGTTAACAGCTGCTTTACAGGGAACAGCCATTTCTGTCTCTTTAACTTTTGTACATGCATAACAAAGGCTGCTAAAAGAAAGGATCAAGACTCTTAGAGGAGCCACTAATTAACATCCTGTTTAATCATGTCACCATGTTTAGCAGTCTACATCATTAGTTTATGTCAGGCAGATGTGGTGAAACATCTAAACACCTACATGTACATCCTTACAGAATCAGTCATGTGCAATGGCGAGGGCAGCGTCATACAAGATTATAGCTGCATCTGTAATATTCAGAACCATTACAAATCATCCCATCACAAGCTCAGCTCACGCAGCCTTCAAGAAGTTGGTTTTTTCTTGGTAGTTTCTCAGACATGGGTCAACATACAAAACACGGTTTTCTTATAGTTTTACAAGGGAACTGAACTTCTAGGAATGATATGAAACTGCCTCATTCCACTCTCTGTTCTCACATGTGAGAGCTCTGCAAAGCAAGGAAGACCACCTTGGGAAATGAAAGCCTGAACAATTTCACTAGAAGGCACTATTGAAAAGTTTTAAATTCATAACAAACCTTTGCTTCTACCCACACCCAAAAACCATCTTAAACTTAGGAGCCGAAATACAATAAAATTCTACTGAGTCAGACCAATGAGAGGTCAAAATGAATTAGTGAAACGTCAGTGCTTGTAAACAAAAGCTTTATTTGTTTGTTTTGTTTTTACTTTCAACAATTGCAGATTTAGCCACCTGAATTAACTTCTGGCAAATATCATGGTTCATCTTAAAATGGAATACTATTTGCAGCAACTGTCTGGATATAACAGATTATCATGCTGCCAAAATGCACACAAAATGCTTATCTTTTTCGTCTTCCCTGGTGGCCCTCTGCGTGGTGGAAGCCAGTGTTGGGTGCCATTCAGAGACTCAGGTTTTGCTCCAGCTATATGTAAACACTGTGTGATCCTGAGGTCGTTCACTTAGCCTGGGGGATGCTGCCTCTTCTCACCTGTTAAAGGCAATCTGGCTATACCCTGGTTCCAGTCAACAGGTAGTCCCATCAGTATCCCCTCATTTTTCTCCCCAAATACACATACCTATTCTTGGAGTTTATGATGCAGTAGGTCCTAAGGCAGAATCAGTAATAGTTGAGCGGTAGAAAAGAACTCCCCAACTCCCCCGTTTATTTCCCAAATCCCCTGTGGTGAAACTAGATTAGAAATACCCTAAGACCCTTTGCAGGTCTCAAATACCATGATTTTACTGAATGCATGCCTATATTTACTTACAAAAATGATTTGTCATATATGCTTAGGAAAAAAGGTCTGGGATAAAACATCCAACAATAACAACAATAACCACCAACACTCATCAAACACTCATTTCATCCCTGCTGTTGTTCTGAGAACATCTCATGGAGTAAGATGTTTTATACTCACAGCAACCTTAGTGGGTGGGGCCTTATAGGTGGAGTCTGTTTATTATCCTCATTTTATGGTTGGGCCACAGAAAGTTAAGAAACCATAATGTTTAAAAGCAAATTACTTCCTGATTGGTAAAATTAAGGCTAATTTTTAATTTTTACTTTTGCTTTTCCACATTTCCTATCTTTTAAAATAATCATGCATTTCTTCTGTGACAAAATGTTTAAAGTTTTAAAACAAATTATATAAAGCTGACTTGACATTAATATACACTTATTGGCACCGTAAATATGGAAAACATAGAACAATGCATCTGTTGTTATATGGGTAAAAAGCCAGGCAATAACAAATGAAAAAGGGTACAATGCCCAGAAATCTAAGCTAAAGGAAGCAATCATAACTGAGCATGAAATTTAGTCCCTGGCAGTCGGGGCAAAAAGGGAAAACCTTTGTTGTTGCTTAATTTAGAAAAGGAAACAACAACAAAAAAAAAGGTGGGGAAACAAGGACCGGTCATGGTGGCTCACGCTTGTATTCCCAACACTTTGGGAGGCAGAGGCAGGCAGATCACTTGAGGTCAGGAGTCTGAGACCAGCCTGGCCAACATGGTGAATCCCCACCTCTACTAACAAAACAAACAAACGAAGGAAGCATATCAGATCCTTAGGAGGGTTAAATTGTTCCAAAGCTCTAAAACTGAGGAGGAATTTCCCTGTGGGTCTCCAGGTAAGGAGGATGATTTTATTCTAACACTTAAAAAATAGGTCAACAATGCAAAAGTAAACTTAAGCCCAGCTGGGATTGAATTATCTTAAAATCTGAACTGGTGAAATCAGAACCAAAGGACTGCAAGCTACCAGATTGCTGACCCCATTTTTCTTTGTATGTTGCTGAATTTGTGGATGACAAATCCAGAATACGCTGTCTGTCTAAAAGACTGATCATCATTATCAGGAAAGGCCATTTCTAGAACAGTTCTGGTTTCTTTAATCATAGCCCTTAAAAGGTCTTCTAGATACTAAATAATAGGAGATATTGGGAAGGACAAAAAACCCACAAAGCCCTTTATAAACTAGAGGACAAGCCTTGCTTGTAAGTGACACATGCAGAAACAACCCTAAATCATACAGTATAATTATCTTCTTTATGCTCTGGCTCTGAAATTCTTGAAAGCCCCTGCCCAAATGTCCTCCTCACTTTGATCTATGGTTGTAATCTTACATTAAAACTCAATCACACCAGGGAATGTCATTTTGCCAGCTTTCAGGCAGGTCTTAACAATAGACCCCTGGCTGAGATGAGCATGGGAGAGATCAAGCACTCTTCACCTCACTGAGCAGCAGGGGCTTGGTGAGGCCAGCACACCTGAACAAGGGTGAGCTTGAGCTTGGAGCTTGCCTGGCTCATTTCAAAATGAACCTGGTCCACTAGCATGTGTGAGAGAATAAGCAGCCTCTGTCACCTACGATCATGTCATTTAGTTGCTATCTCCCAGCAAGGGAAAAAGCCATTCTTGTATACCTAATTTCTTTTCATTTTTTTAAACAATAAGAAACCATGCTTACCCAAGCATAATTAGAAGGAGAGAGGGAGCTCACACTTGAATAGGAATACATACACTTAATTTTTTTTTAATGATCGAAGCTACTTGCCACCTTTGGTCACCCACATCATTAGGCTGTACATTATGACTTGTCTTTTTTTTTTTTTTTTTTTTTTTTTTGAGATGGAGTCTTGCTCTGTCGCCCAGGCTGGAGTACAGTGGTGCGAACTCGGCTCACCGCAAGCTTCACCTCCTGGGTTCATGCCATTCTCCTGCCTCAGTCTCCCAAGTAGTTGGGACTACAGGTATCCGCCACCATGCCCAGCTAAAATTTTTTTTTTTTTTGGTATTTTTTAGTAGAGGCGAGGTTTCACCATATTAGTCAGGATGGTCTCGATCTCCTGACCTCATGATACACCTGCCTCAGCCTCACAAAGTGCTGGGATTACAGGTGTGAGCCATGACTTGTCTTTATCAGTCTCTACATACTCTTTCTTCTAAAAGATTGCAGGAAAGCATTTGTCTACTTTTTGAGAAGTTCCTTTCAAATTAAACTAGAAAATTAGAGGCTTTTAAAAATACCTAATTCTGTTATGTTCATTAATAAATTAAGTTTGTCACTATGATTATAATAAAAGCAACTGACATTGTCCTAAAAATTCAACTCCTCCTTCACAGAAACTTTAAGCATGTAGGTTCAACCTCCTTTAACAAGAGTTAGCCCTATCTGAGAGTCCACAACCAGGAGCATGGGTGCTCTAAGTACCTTTCAGTTCCTTCATTGTCTGAATACACTTGTTCACAAGGCCACTTAAAATTAAACCAATATAGATTTTGACTACAGCTTCAGCCAGATTCTGGGATAAGAGGGCATCAACATTAATATGATGAGACAAAATGGCTTTTGTAACACATTCTCAACTCTTCTTTTTCTAAGAACCATAGATTTTTAATATCATTATGAATTTGAGGCAGAGGCTGTTAGCAGACTTCGGCAAAACACAGCACCTGAAATCGAAGCCCATACATACCCTGCCTGTGGTTATAAATGATACTTGAATGGATACTCAGAACAGTCTTTTTATAGGAAAGGAAGATTTTACTCAACAGTTTGAGAATCTTGCTATAGAACTTCTATTTCTTACTGTTTATAATTCTGAGTAGCCTTAAGGAGACTTACATCCTTTCTCTACTCCTTAACTTCCCTCTAGATGAAAATGGGCAAAAGATAATGTGCAAAGGTAACAGGCCCATGTGATCTATTCTCTTCAAGTGCTTGTAAATCTATGAAAGTGAAATGAACTTAAAGAAACCATAATAATGAACTGTATTTTCATAGCATATATATATATATATATGCTATGAAATATATATATATATATATATATATTTTTTTTTTTTTTTTTTTTTTTTTTTTGAGACGGAGTCTCGCTCTGTCGCCCAGGCTGGAGTGCAGTGGCCGGATCTCAGATCACAACAAGCTCCGCCTCCCGGGTTTATGCCATTCTCCTGCCTCAGCCTCCCGAGTAGCTGGGACTACAGGCGCCTGCCACCTTGCCCAGCTAGTGTTTTTGTATTTTTTAGTAGAGACGGGGTTTCACCGCGTTAGCCAGGATGGTCTCGATTTCCTGACCTCGTGTCCGCCCGTCTTGGCCTCCCAAAGTTCTGGGATTACAGGCTTGAGCCACCGCGCCCGGCCCATAGCATATATTTTTAATATTTGTTATATAAGTTAAAGCATTTTAAAACTAATAAAGTGTTTATTAGAGCTTATTCCAATATATGAAAATGACTGAGAGAGAGGAAAATAAAAAGTAACAGTTGTTGGACACCAAGAATGGGCAAGGCACTTCAGGATATTATTTCACTTCATCTGCAATAATTCTGTGCTGTCAGTTCTATTACTGTCAACATTCTACAAATAGCAGGATTGAGGTCCACAGACTTTGCCAAGGTCACATGACTCAGAAGTGGAGAAAGCTCAGATTTAAACTTTACTGTGCCTAGAGACTTTGAACTCAAGAACCTACTTTTTAACCACTGTACCATATTGTTTAACATAAGGGAAAATATGGGGACCGGCAGAGCAAATAAGGAGGCACAGCTATATCAATTGATGATTTGGGGCAAGTAATTTTCTATTCTACAAATATTTATTAGGCATGTATTTTTTATGTGCCAGAGACTAGAAAAGGTACTGAAAACACAGACATAAAATATCTCGGATCTCAAGGAGCTCCAAGTCTAGCTGGAATGATAAACAATTTGATCCACAATAATAGAGTATGACTACACAACTTAAGGTTGTAGCCATTTTCAGCTTTTATTAGGAAATGATCTAATACCATTATTTCAAATTGTAAAAAGACTTATGACAGTTACAGAGCTCCTATAGACATTAAAGACAAATAGACATTTGTCTCATGAAAAAAGAATATTTTGAGTTTTTATATAGTAATAAAGAACTTCTAGATCCAGTAATGCCCGGCAACCATGACAATCAATAATTACCAATAACATCTAGTTGTATTTGGGGATATTTGTAAACAACAGATGAAGAGAGTCGAGTAAAACCAATGGCAATTAAAATATGTATTTAAAGCTTCTCTCTCCAATTCACACAGATTCACATTTAGAAAAACGGCAAACAATAAAATATCATGGCCAACTGTAACATACAGTACAACTCAAACTACAAGCAATCTGGCAGCGAAATAACAACAGTATTTAAGGAAAGTTTCCATGAATAAATAAAGTGCCAGAAATTTAACTGAAAAATTGAGAACATATTATTCTACATATCATCTAGACCCAGATATATTTTTCAGGATCTATCTCATTTCATGAATAGTACAGCAATTAAAAAAATAGTTTGGGAGACTAGACACTGAAGAGCTGTTATTTGTAGGTGCTACGATTATGGATTCCGGGTCACTTTGCTTTTCTTTGTGTTTCTGTAGTCTACGACTTCTGCAATGAATACAGATTGCTCTTATAATCATATGGTTTTTTCTTCTTTTCAGATAACTGCAGATGCATCAGCAGAACCTACCACACAGCACCTACTGGGGCTCAGTTTTGCTGTAGAACCGAGAAACATCACATTAGATGCTTTAGCAACAACAATCTATATGTTGCATAAAGAAAAGTATCCCAGAAGAGCAGCCAGCTGTCCTTTATATGAAATTGTGGCACTGCCTGTAGGAAGTATATCCAATGAGAACTTGTCCTTGCGATGTAATACTTTTAATGGGCGAGCCATTTCAACACTTTACATACTGCCGAGTAAGTTTCTACAGAACTTTCTCATTGTACTCAGCGCTGTCTGTGCAGTTAATTTAGGCATCAGAAAACTCAGTTGTTAATTTTCTGACTTGCCTCTGGACTCTTAAATGCTATTGCTCCAATCATAACACGTCGGAACACTTACACAGATTTCAACAATAATATCCACAGCTGGGAATAAATCAAAGCAGTTTTATCACTGATTAAGTGCTATTGAAATATGGTTACAAGACAACATGAAGCAAAGGACAGATTTCACTTAGGAAGATTAAGACAGAGCCTGGGGGGGAATAAAAGAGGGTAATCCAAACAAAGTCTACGCAACATTTAAAAAATATAATTCAGAGTCAGAATGCAGATTGCATTTTTTTAGCCATTTAAATTCTCAGTTTCTTCTCTCTGTGTGTGTGCATGTGTGTGCATGTATATGTGTGTGTCTCTGTGTATTTATGCTGTAAAGTGGTTCAATCATATAAGATGAATTTAGGCACAGCTGTTTTTCAAGCTAAAATGTCTTCATACTAAGACAGGGTCAAAAAAAACCTTTCTGTAAAGGGCTAGAATGTAAATATTTTAGGCTTTGCAGGCCATACATCGTCTGTTGCAACTACTCAGTTCAGCTGTGGTAGTGTGAAAGCAGCCATGACAACACATAAATTAATGGGTGTGGCTGTATACCAAAAAAAAGTTATTTATAAAAAAAAAAGCAGAGCCCCTGGGATGTAGTCCACTGACTTTTGTGCTAAGATATAGGTTATTCCATCTACTCAGAAAACTCCTCAAATATGAGGATGGAGTTGGGGAGGACATGTAGGACTCAACATACTCAGTCATCCTAAGCCTCTGCCTTATTACTTGGGTGAATGTGCACCCTGTCCAGATCTCCTGCAGTCTCTTTTCTGTGGCCATACAGCAGACAATGTCACCTCTACTTGCTCCTTGAGGCCTATGCGGTTGGAGTGTTTAACTCTCCTTGAGTGTCTGCCCAGAGATTCTTCTTTTTGAGACATCCCCACCCCCTCCTTCACCTCCTTCACTTTCTCCTCCTTTAAGTGCCCTTCCATTTCCATTGCTAATTATTTTTGGCCACAGATATGTCAGGGTTTCCTCTTTATTATCAGACTGTTTGGGGTTTCTCTTGGACCTGGCTGGCATCTGGTGCAGACAGATTTTGGCCTGTGCACTCAGGCTGGGGCTGACCAAGCCAGTTCAGATGCTTGTATGCTGCTCTTTTTCATTCACATCTATACAAATGTTTGGAAGAGGGACAGCAGTTTTCGGTAACGTTTCATCCTTGTCTCAGGGGCACTTTGATATTTTCATCATGGATCCAGATGATGGCAGAGAGATGTTCCTCATTATGATGAAGACCACCAAAATTTAGGTGTAAATGAAGTTCTTTCTTGCAAGATGATCTCAGAATTTAAAATAATCTTGCCAAATATTAACAATGGTAATCAAAAACATCATTAAATTGGTAAGGACAACCACAGCACCATATATCAAGCATAGTTCATGGCATAAAGTAAGATGCAAACTGTATGCTATCAGCACCTAGATGGGCCCTCAGCACCACTTGGCCCTCAGCAACCCTTCTGCATGAACCTCACAAGCTTCTTTTGCAGTTGCCATGTCCAGTCTTCACTACTCTCTTCAAGATTCCTATTCTATCTTTGGACTGTCTTTTAGAGAGATGAAAACTGTTTTCCTCTTAAATTATGGAGTTCCCTAGGATTCTGGGCCCTTAATTTTCTTCTTTTAAAACTATACGTTTTTTTTAGATGATCTCATCCAAGGGCATGACTTTTACTAAAATCTACACAAATTCAAATGATGTTCAAATCTGTATCTCTAAGCCTCCTAACTTTCAGACCCTAATCGGTCCCATCTTTACCATATGTCTTAAAAGCACTTCAAATTTTTTATCTATCCAATCGAATTAATAACCTTCTCCATCCCTCCTTCTACATAATTCATACTTATCATTATCACTATCTACCCAAATATTCTGGCCAGACAGGCTGGAGGCTAACTGTTCCCTCTGCCACACATGTATAGACTCAGTCTCCAAATTCAATCTCTTCTACTTTCTAAATGTCACTTCATCCTTCTGTTTTTGTTTTTTTTAAGAGATAGGGTCTCACTTTTTCATCCAGGCTAGAGGACAGTGACACAATCACAGCTCACTGTAACCTTGAACTTCTGGGCTTAAGCAGTCCTCCTGCCTTAGCCTCCCAAGTAGCTTGTACTATAGGTGTGTGCCACCATGCCTGGCTAATTTTTCTTATATTTTGTAGAGACAAGATCTCACTATGTTGCACAGGCTGGCCTGAAACACCTGGATTCAAATAATCCTCCTGCCTCAGCCTCCCACAGCACTGACATTACAGGTATGTGCCACCTTGCTCAGTCAATTCTGTTCTCACTGCTGCTGCTACCTTAGTTTTAGGCCCCCACTATTTTCTTTTCTTTCCATAGTGGTCACACTACTTCTAATATCAAAATCCTCTTTCATGTTATAGTTGCATGTCTAAATTTAAAAAGTTACTGCTTAGAATAAAATTGTCAAACATCTTAGATTACCATTTGAGGTCCAATATCATTTCATGTTATGCCGGCACTCTTCTCCCTAACTCCTACAAATGCACATGCATGCACGCGCACACACACACACAGACACAAACACACACACACACAACACACACACTCCCTCTCAGCACACGCACAAAATCTAAACTCCAGCCAGGTTATACAACATGCTCTTCTGTGTTTCTGTGCCTTTGCACATTTCTTGCATTTAGAATTCTCTCATTCATGGGACATCCTACCTACTCATAAAAACTTAGCTTACAAGTAGTATCCTCTGCTAAGACTCTCTGAACTTCTACCACCAAGCTAAGATGTTCCTTTAGGCCCCAATGGTCCTTTGCATATGCCCAAGTGATAGCACTCAGCACAATGGATTGCTATTACAGGTCTACCTCTCTCTTCACAGATTGTGAGCTCCTTTAGATGAAGACACCTGCTTATCTCATAAGTATATCCCACCATTCAGAATAGCCTCTGGTGCATATTGCTATTTGGTAAATGTCTGTATGATGCATTATGCAATAGGTAGCTACATGTAAATGTAGTTGTATTAGTTAACGAACCTGCTGTAAGATTCACACATAGTATTTCATCTCAAATCAATGTATTAGAAAACATTAGGTAGCACAGAAAATATTATCTCATTTTGCAGCACTGGTCAGATCATACATGAATATACTTACAGATTTTGTTCTCAGTAACTAAATCTATAGAAAACACGAATACAACTGACGGAAAGTCATAAAAATTTTATAAAATAAATCCTGTAAGACATTAGGCAATAGAATAGAATTATGCAGTTAAAAAGAAAGAAAGAAAGAAAAGAAAAAGACCAAGAATGATTCAACACAAGCTCCTGAGCCATCTCAAGAATTTTCTGCTGAGACTGGTAACAAGTTTTTCTTCATCTCTTCTGAGGGAGGAGTGAGATAAAACTATCTAGTGAAGAACACGAAATAATTTGAGGAATATCTACGTATCTTCTGGCTTATTAGAAAGGATGAAGTGTTCCTAGAGAAGATGGAAAAAATAATCCAAGATCAAAACTGGAAGAAAAAGATTTCAGTGGGGTTGATGTTGAATCAAATGGAACATCAGAAGATTAGAGAATTGAAGCTATCATTGAGGAAAAAGATAAGAGAAAACTAGATTTCACTAAAGCCAGAATACCTGTAAATGGCACTGACCATAGCAGGTAAATTTGGATCTTCTGAAAAAAAAAAAAAAAAAAAAAAGTATAGCACTCCTTACCCAAAGAAGAGGCACAGGCCTCAGCCCAGGGAGGTCCCTGTGTACCCTCCAGGGAAAGAAGGCTGGTGGGTCAGCTGGTGACTGTCTCCTAAACAATGGGGTGGTTATTCAACATGGCTAACCAAGAAGTTCATTCTTGCTTAAAATGATATGCCATTGAATCTGCAAATTCCTATTCAAGTAGGTTGACTGAAGAGAGAATAAATGGTAGTTATAGAAAGTGCTCCAAATTGTCTCTGGAAGATTTAAAGCTCTGGGTCTGAAACTGAAGGCCTTGGGGACATGTCTTCATCCTTGAGGTTATGGCTTGATATGAGAAAGCTGATCAAGAGAATAGTGTCAGCATATTTTTTGTTATCGGAAATGTTTTTTACAATTGTATAACAGAGTTATATTTCACTCATCTGGCTCAAGATAGAGAAAGTATTCTAAAGATCAGGAAATATATATTTGAGATATAAAAAATGTTTCAAAGAGAAATTGGAGGCACATGTCCGAGTTGGGGTAAAACACAGGTAAAATTCTACAGGAGAATAGCTATAGTAGAAGACAGTGAGTTTCACAAAGATGGAATGATAACAGAGGTTTGCTACGAATACTTACAGGTTTTGAAGCACATATAGTAATAAGTAAAATGTTGACAATAAAACAAAATGAACTTAAATATTAACACAAAGAAGAATAATAGAAAATTTTTTACCACAAAGGAATAGGCAGTATATCAGTTGTACCTCAACTCAGAGTGATGTGACTCATGCATGGAGAACGATGACAGAGGGTGTGTATTGATCAAAATAAATACAATTAACCAAGCGGCGAAGAATAGTACAGTCTGTTGTGAACAAACACAAAAAAATGTAAATAGCCTGAGGAAAAACTAATCCTAGAAGGTAGGAAGACAATGGAGAATATTCTGGTTTAAGTAAAAAATACTTAAGTTGCTATGAGAGAAGATTGTAGCATGGGGGATAAGGAGGATGATTTCTGAAAGCAGATAATCAAATTGCGTAGCAGAATAAGATCATGATGAGGGAACCTCAAACATTAGACTCTCTGTTGGGAGTACCATTTGGGTAAAAGCAGAGCATCTGATAAATTCCTGCCTTATAGGCAATTTCAACTTTTAGAAGGAAAACGGGAAATGTGACTAGATGTGCACTGATTTTCATAGCGTTTCCTTAGATCTCTTTTAAACGAGACATAAATATAGAAGCATAACAATCATGGGATCTCAGGGTTGGAGGAATCATGAACACTACCCAGGCCAACCCACATGGACTCCATCTAACCCGACTCTGCCATGGGATAGCCCCAGCAGTCCTTGGACCCTGGACACAGCTGTCAGGAAACGGGTCATTCCGTGTTCCACCAGTTCAGACCAAGATGTCTTTATAATGACATTAAAATTTGCTTACTTACTGGTCTTAATTCAAATTTCTCTAAATCCGCAGACTCAAACTAACTCTTCTTCCTCAACTCAATGTCTTTCAAATGTTCGAAGATAGTCACTTTGTTTGCACAAACTTTCTTTTCCCCAGGCTTAACAGCCCCATGTCATCCCATCACTGCTCACATGACTGGTTTTGCAAGTTTTCACCCCCTACTTGTTCTCTTCTGGACAAAATGAGGAAGGAACATTGAGGAGATATAGACAAGAACCTTAGACAAAGTTGTAACACTCAACAGTGGTCACTATCATAAAGAAAGAAAAGGATGGGTATCCTCAGTCCCATGCCCTGGGTTTTAGGCACACAGATTCTTAATGCATAGTGAACAGATAGACATAATTCCATGACTAGGGATTCTACAATCGAATGTCTCTCAACGTACTTGAAGATTCTAAAAGATAAAGTACTGTCATAATAATCCAAATGAGGAAATACAGAAGTTAGAGACAGCAAAATACATGAAAATTGCAAAGTAGGCTTGTTAATGCAGATATTAAATACGTACAATGTGGAAGGAGACACAATGAGTAGGATAAGTTTAAAAAGTGGCATAAAAGTGTCAGAAAAGCTAGAGCCTAGAATAACCTCAGGTTTATAATCGCTTCTGGAGACAGCAAGGTAAGTATGCACCCACATACATACACACACACATACGGATGCATCTGCTATGAGAGAACACATCAGGAAGGGTTAATGACAAGATTAATTGGCAAGATTCTATAATGCTGATTCACCATAGGGGGTAAAGGAAAATTTGTAATTTTTCTTTCCAGCTTTTTTCTTTCCCAATTCTCTATCAAGAAAAAGTTAAAATTTTAGTTTTTACATATCCTTTTAATATCTGCATTTCAAAATGGTCAACAGCATCATCAAAAAGGAACAAAGGGGTTGACACAGGATGTGTGTGTATGTCTGTGTGGCATGTGCACATACGTATTTGTTACCCATCTGTGTATAACCATATATACGTGTAAATTTCTTCTACTAAAATGGAAAAAAATACAAATGTACCAAATTAAATAGTTCAAGTTCCATGAGATAGGCAAGCCATAATCAAAAGATCCAGTACCATAGTGGGTGCTTTTAATTTTATGTTGCCTCAGCATCTATTTTCACATAGAAGTTTAACTTTCTCATACCAGAGCCAGGTCTCAGTCACCCTCGACACAGTTTCCAACATTATACCCTACCCAAATGGTTCCAGTTGGCGGCCAGAGATGAAACTCAGAGGCATCTCTTCCACCTAGAAGGTTGGGCTTCCCACTTTTCTGCCACTTCCTTTAAATGGACCATTCAGACATTTGCCTGCAAACTTAAAGTGACCACTTCTTAGTCACGCATGACCTCCTGAAACTAGTGGCTGCTGCCTTAAACCCTGCAATTAAAGCTCCCCTGAAGGAAATCTGTTTGCATAATGCCCTGGAGTCAATAAAGGCTTTGGCCCACTGGTCCCCTCTCGGCCTGTGCTCCTTGGCGTGTGGGGAGCGAGTGAGCCCCTCCAGGTATGTCATGTATATTCCAGGACAAGACCCATGCAACCGGATCCCCTACTGCTGCTCTTTTGTTTGGGCCTCTCATCTGCTGGGGACAGTAGTTACCAGCTAAATGAATAGAGTTTCATTCGATACATCAAGTTAGCAATCTTTGGAACATTTTATTAAATATGATTAAGAATTAAGAAAACTCTGTAAATAACCAGTGATCACTGGGAGACAACAAGCATGCATTATAAATCTTGGTGAATTAACTTTTTTTTTCCTTTTTTGACAGTTTCTAGATCTACAGTCACATTTTCCCCTTAACTATAATATTGTTTTTAGCAGCATATTTGATAGACTTGAAATTGAGAAAAATGTGGTAGATGAAATATAGTTAAATGGAGAAATAACTATGAACAATGCAGTAATAACTTGAATAAAGGAATTCAGTGTTTAACTGAGGGAAGCTGGTCATTCTGTAAAGGGCTCTCTTTTCTACTGATTTCCTCTGTAATTATCCCGAATCATTCCACATTTTAAACAATGTTTTCACAAAGACATTTCATACAGATAAAATGTTTTTGAGAGAAAGAACTCAGGTAAGGGTAAAATTATCAAATTATCAGGATTCCACTTTATCTCTTTAAGTAAACAAGGTTCAGAAAACATTAAACTTAGAGTCAGCAGAACTAAATGTCAAGTCCTAAAATGAGGCTAACAAATTATTACCTTAAATACAAGATGGGGAAAACCTGGTGTATTAGTTTGTTCTCATGCTGCTAATAAGGGCATATCTGAGACTGCATACTTTATAAGAGAAAGATGTTTAATTGACTCACAGGTCAGTATGGCTGGGGAGGCCTCAGGAAACTTACAATCATGGCACAAAGGGAAGCAAACACATCCTTCTTCACATGGCAGCAGCAAGGAGAAGACTGAGACCCAAGCGAAGGGGGAAGGCCCTTACAAAAGCATCAGATCTCATGAGAACTTACTATCATGAGTATAGCATGGGTGAACCGCCCCCATGATTCAGTTACCTCCTACAACACATCGGGATTATGGGAACTACAATTCAATATGAGATTTGGGACACAGCCAAACCATATCACCTGGCTTAACTGTATGTATGTATGTATGTATGTATGTATGTATGTATGTATTTATTTTTTATGCTATGTTGCCCAGGCTGGATTCCAACCCCTGGGCTCACACAATCCTTCCTCCTCCCACCTCAGTCTCCTGAGTAGGTGAGACTGCAGGCAGGCACCCCCATGCCCGGTTGACTGTCATTCTTATGACTGAGATCTGGAACTTTAGTTCACCAAAAGTTAGACAAATAAATAATGAAGTGGCGGCTAAATAGCTAGTATAATTTTTAAGCCGTGTTAATACAAGTATAATTTTTAGATCAAGGATTTAGTCCTCCCCACAGTCTTCACCCTACTGAGACCACATAAGAATATTGGTACACTGAGTATGAAGTAGTACCTCAAGAAATCTGCAAACTACGTCATATGAAGAATCATGAAGTAGCTTAATTAAGGGAGAAATTGTAGAAGAGAGCTGATATGGTTTGGCTGCTTCCCCACCGAAATCTCATCTTGAATTGTAGCTCTCATGATTCCCACACGTCATGGGAGGAAGCTGGGGGGAGGTAATGGAATCATGGGGGCGGGTCTTTCCTGTGTTGTTCTTGTAATAGTGAATTAGTCTCATGAGATGTGATGGTTTTATAAAGGGGAGTTTCCTGGCACTGGTGCTCTTACCTGCCACCATGTAAGACATGCCTTTGCTTCTCCTTTGCCTTCCGCCATGATTGTGAGGCCTCCCCAGCCATGTGAAACTAGTGAATACATTAAACGTATTTCCTTTATAAATTACCCAGTCTTGGGTATGTCTTTATTAGCAGCATCAGAACAGACTAATACAAGAACTCTTAGAAATAAGAGATTAAGAAGTCAAAACTGGAACCAAAAAGTGAAAAATATAAAGAAGACAGTTTTTAAAATGCAAATAGTACAATAATAGGATGGGCTGCTTTGAAAGGAACAAGTTTGCTATTGTTGGAAATATTCAAATAGTAGTTGGATGATTTCAATCAATAAAATTTCAAAAGGGATTCTGACATTGAAAGGTAACGTTAACTGGATAATCTGAAAATTTATCTGCATTCTAAGATTATCTTTTTTTCTACTTTAGGCTATTGCTTTGAAATTAGAATATACATGGAATACTGACTAAAACGTTTGGATAAGGAATGTTGCAGAAATCACTCTATAAAGTTTTATATTAGGAAAGGTGATATAATTAATAATGCTAATTTGCATATGCATAAGCGTATAGAATACATCTGCATACTATATTTCTTAAAATTCTCTCGTAAGAAATTAACAGTGCTAAAAGTGAAACATCCAGAAATTAAGTAAAAGAACAACAATCTACTAACATTATTCCACAATCTTCTGGTGCACATGGAAGTTACAGAATCATAGCGCTGAAATGGACTTATGCAAATACAATGGCTTAACTTTATGAAGAGGAATCTAAGGACAGTGGGGTTTTATAACTTGCTGAATTCATTATTACTGTGGCACACTAGGAAAACATTTTTAACAAATATAAAAGATGTGCTTGTAAGAAAAACAGCTGTTTGTGCTCTTTGTACAGTCTGCTTTTTTTTTTTTTTTTTTTTTTGAGATGGAGTTTCACTTTGTTGCCCAGGTTGGAGTGCAGTGACGCAGTCTTGGCTCATTGCAACTTCTGCCCCCTGGGGTTCAAGTGATTCTCCTGCCTCAGCCTCCTGAGTAGCTGGGATTATAGGAGTCTTCCACCACACCCGATAATTTATTGTATTTTTAGTAAAAACGGAGTTTTGCAATGTTGACCAGGCTGGTCTTGAACTCCTGACCTCAGGTGATCCACCCGCTTCAGCCTCCCAAAATGCTAGGATCACAGGCATGAGCCACCACGCCTGGCCAAGACTTTCTATATTTCCTATCCCCTTGGAGTAAGAAAAGAATCGTGTGTTTCAAACTTTCTGTAAAGACAAAAAGTTGGAATTATAACAAATTTGTGAAGTTAACTATTAAGAAAGAATTGGTATAATCATTTGGCATTACCCTGAATCATACTTAGTCAATACCTTCTGAGGAATGAAACTCCATCGAAAGCAGTCAGCACCCTTGGTCTGGGGACAGGATTGCAGTGAATTGGACACTAGAATTTACTGCAGCTTCCCCCTCATCAGGCTTGAGACCACCCTGAGCTGGCCCAGAGGACCTCCTCCATTTCAGCAATCCCTGTGTATCATCAAGAAAAGGGACCATGGTCCAGTGACAAGTGCCTTAAATCAGGACCAGGTCTCTTCTCAGTACACTCATTTGTAACATGAGGAGCTGGGTAATTTCACAGGTTCCATGCGGCTTCAACAATCAGCCACTCTCCCACAATGGTCTTCAGTTAACTGTCATCTCTAGGTCACAGCTTGGCATAGTCTGAGCCTCGCTGACCACCAACTTTGCTGTCTAATGCCCTTTCAGCACCTCCACAAATGGCCTCATGAACTTGAGTAAGGAGTTCAACTGGGAAAAGATCTTTCAAGCACATGGATTCTTAATCGCAACACTAAAGTAACATTCCTTTTTTGTTGTTGTTGTTGTTGTTGTTTTTTCAGACGGGGTTTCTGTGCGCCGGCCCAGGCTGGAGTGCAGTGGCGCGACCTCTGCTCACTGCAAGCTCCGCCTCCCAGGTTCACGTCATTCTCCTGTTCAGCCTCCCCAGTAGCTGAGACTACAGGCGCCCGCCACCACGCCCAGCTAATTTTTCGTATTTTTAATAGAGACGGAGTTTCACTGTGTTAGCCAGGATGGTCTGGAGCTCCTGACCTTGTGATCCGCCTGCCTCAGCCTCCCAAAGTGCTGGGATTACAGGCGTGAGCCACCGCACCCAGCCATAACATTCCATTTTTTAATCTTAATCTTTTTTAATCATTCCATTTTTTAATCAAAGAGTAACAAACTGAGGAAATTTTTCATTCAGGTTGGTTTCTGGTCTCTTTTAGGCACCTAGCAAACTTAACTGTCCATTAGAACTGACTAGTTATTGCTTTCTGTCACTAACTGGTTGGGAATTCTGCAGGTTTTACATTTTTTAAAAATTATCTAATTTTTATTTTTAAATTTTTTTTTCTTTTTAAATTTAAAGGGTATTTAAAATTGTTTTGCATTGGAATTCTCATTTTTCAGTACTCACATTCTTCCTTAAGATTCACTGATTAGGCATGGTATGGCCACAATTCCGAATAGAAACTCAGCTCTGAGGAAGGTGGGTCAAGTTCATGCCTCACAATATGACCATGGTGAAGAGAATGATATCTTAGCCCAGAGATGTAGGACTCATGCCTTTATCTTGTGTGTTTACTACACTGAATTTTAAGATATAGTCACTCATGCAACTCTTTATTTTATCTAGACAAACCACATATTTGCCCCCTGGGCTGGGCAAATATGTATGAAATGTTTTAATATACACAAATGAATGATTTTTTTTTTTTTTGTAGCTTTTGCAGGCACAGCCTTAGTCTCTCTCTATAATAGCTTTCTAATCCACCACATAGAATGAATACTACCTAGAAATGTCCGATTTACTTCACAAAATTATAGTGAAGATGTATTAGAAAAAGAGTTTCTATAAAATGCTTTGGATTTTTTTTTTTTTTTTAAAGAAAGGTAGTATTTTCCTAAGATATGCTATGTATTGCTTTGTTAATTTGGGTAAGTTTGGAAATGGAACAATTGTGGAAATTTAATTCCTGCATGTATTTCACATGTCCAACCTCAGCACCACAGGCCTACATGGTGTTGAAAAATTTCATAAATTTTAGGTATGTCACTGACAGTCAACAACAGACTAAATTTCATTGCTTGTTGGAGATGCCAAAACAGAAGCAAAAACAGAAGCATTTAGTTTAGGTGTGACCATGCCTTTCATTTCATCTCTGTCATCTATTAACCAATGTGGAAAATTTTTACACATTGTGCGAATGATCGGTTTTTATTTTATCTTAAAGGTAAAATTGATGGTGAAGGAGTATACCATGTGTTTATTACCATAGTTAGAGGCAGGATAACTTAGTGATTCTGAGCATGGATTCTAGATGCCTTCCCCAAGCTGGTAGAATCATTGCTAATAAAATACCCCAGCTGAACCATTAATAACACAAGAATCCAAATAGGCAAAGACCCAGTTATCATGCAGGGGACTTCCTTTCCTTTTTGAGCAACTCTTCTACAACCCTGTAATACCCTCCTTGTCTCTGATTCAGCCTTGCAATTCAGCCTCCCTTTCACATGCTAATGTTTAAATATTGAAAAATCTTGCTACAATGTCTTTTTTTTCCCCTGTGCTTCCCCCATTCTGCCAGGAAAGGTAAGTTTCAGCAGTAGTTCGCCTTCCGTTACATTTCCCTGCCACTTGGAGAGCCTTACTGCTCTTTACTATGGAAAAACTGCTTACATGCAGCACTTTATTTCAATAAAACATAAAAATGGGGTAAGAGTATGATCTATCTCACTGCAATGCATGTCATCTTTTCTATGCTCAGTAACCACCAGGAATTCCACATGAAATCACATTATCATTTATGTTTTTTATGCTCAGTAAGCATCAAGAAATTTCACATGAAGTCACATTATCAGTTATGTTTTTTTAAATATCAAGACAATTTCTATCTTCATTTGACTGATACACATATATTATTTTCCAAATGTGATACAGTGTATTTTCAGCACTTCAATGCCTTCTGGCTTAATTTCCCCTTTACATCTTCATTATAAAATTCCTAGCCAACTTAAATGTTGCACACTTTAACAACTATAAACAGATAATGCTGGAAATATACTGGAAAATAAGGGGGAAGAAATAGGCTACACTGGAATGTATGAAGATTTTGGTGACAGCCTGGCAAATTCCCCTGGTCCTTGAATACATGGTCTACCCTGCCACATCTGAAAAGTTGTGACAGGGAAGCCCCTGGCTGTGGTCATTACTTCTGTAAGGCTATGCGAATATACTGGTGCATAATGTTGATTTGATAGTGTCTGTGTGGGCTACAAGTATTTAAAATATTTCGATCACTGAATAGTTAGAGTCAAAGTCAAATTATGCCACTTTCTCGTCTATTATTCAACCCAGCTCAATCCTGAAGTGGTTGTCCTCTCAAAAGGAAGGGCTATTTATTCCAGTACAGTAAAGGACTCTCCCTCTCTTTATCAATCTTGTGGGAAGATTAAAGGCCACTCTATTTGGGACAGTCAATTGGATTCCTTGAATACTCTGCTCTAGAATCCAGATGGTAGAAAACTATTAAGTGGATAAAAGCTTAGGGACCAAGGGTTTCAATTATAAGTCATGTCCTTCTTAACCTGACTTTCTCCATGGCCACAGATATATCAGGTAACTTCTCAGCACTGTTTCCTTTTCCCCAAGCAAGCAAGCTTGGAAAAGATGGTTCTACACCGCCTTAGGAATCTACATTAGAAATCACCATCTCTGTGCATTTTTAAAACCAGTTCCCTCATCAGACTGCTGATGAGATCAACTAATTAGAAGACATAACACAAAACAGAAACTGATCATGCCTTCTTACATAGCTTTGAATTATAGGAATAAAATAACAACAACAAATATCAATCACCTAACTCCTGCACTGCCTTTGTGCATGTGGTGGACTGCAGCCTGAGACTCACAGACTGTGGTCACCACTAGAGGCCGTTACTCCATATATGTTTTTCCTTCTCGTTGGATGATTTTACATGTTTTTCAAAAACTCAATAGTGTGCACAATTGTAGGGGTAGTGTGGGCCAGAACTAACTAGCCTCAAAATGAAAACATCAGAATAGGAAATTAAGGCACAGTAGCTAGAATTTCAATAAGGAAGAGTTGTTGTTTTTCCTAATTAAAAAAGTCAATGTCCTTGGTTTCTCAGATTTCTAACTAGTTGCAAGATAGTTGAACAGTTTCCATATATGCATCTGAATTGTGCCCCAAGAGCCTCAAGGGTATCCGAACCAAATATACATATTTATTCAGGAAAATTAATTGTTCACACTGATGAAATAGGTTGTAAATTGGATGAAAATACACAGCAATGCTTGAATATGCGGGAGAAATTTAAATACATGCACTGACCTTTGAGGAACACAGATACAGAATGGTAGACAACACTTGAAATGCTGCTTTATAAAAACAGCAGTTTCATTTCCAGGGTCGTAGACACAATGAAACAAGATAAAGACAACAGATTTGGGGAGAATTTTCAGGAAGCAACTTTTGTGGTTTAGCGTTTCTGTGATCTAACACACTGATGTGCACATGCCATGATCATTCAAATAAGCAGTTAATACGTCCAAAATATTAACATCAGCCACACTTGCCCCTTGATCCCCTTAATTAACTATTATGGATTTTAAAAAATCAGTGTATCTATTGAAACCCTTCTTAAAGCTCATGTCTATGTTTAATTTGTCTTACTTAGAGATAACATTTGCATGCATCTACTGGTCAGTGGAGAACTTGTTGGCATGATGGTAAACTACATGCACGAGAAGGGAGTGACCTCTCAAAATCACCCATTCTTCGTTCTTTCTTTCCTCCCCTCCCCTTCTATGATAAGATGACTCAACTTCAGGCATACTGTCATTTGTGTAACTGCAAAGAAATGAGCCAAAGGATATTTGGTTCTTAGAAATGTGCCTGACTCTGGCAGGGCACGGTGGCTTATGCCTGTAATCCCAGCAATTTGGGAGGCCGAGGCGGGTGGATCACAAAGTCAGGAGATCGAGACCATCCTGACTAGCATGGTGAAACCCTGTCTCTACTAAAAATACAAAAAATTAGCCGGGCGTAGTGGTGGGCACCTGTGGTCCCAGCTGCTTGGGAGGCTGAGGCAGGAGAATGGCATGAATCTGGGAGGTGGAGGTTGCAGTGAGCCGAGATGGCGCCACTGCACTCCAGCCTGGGCGACAGAGTGACAGCTTGTCTCAAAAAAAAAAAAAAAAAAAAAAAAGAAATGTCACTGACTCCTCTTTTATGACTGACTGGATCTGCTGCAGAATTACTGTAGTAGGACACCAGCAGTTTCTCTCAGACACGGTGGCCCTTTATTAGGCCAACCGGTGATGTCTGTGAGGCCTCAGAGGACATTGCTCTGTATAAAATCAAGAAGGTAGAACAGCACTTGTTCTATGTACATTGTTAATATAAATGGATGATGATGATGAAGATGAGCATGGCATTGGTAAATATAACATCATACTCACTGGCCATTATAACACTATGTACATTGAAAGGGACAGGACATAGTGGGGCAGATAGGACTTAGCATGTTTGGTTTAATTATATTCATTCATCTAGCTCCACCCTTGGGTAAAGAAATCTAATTTATGTTGTCCGAGGGCCTAAGCCATTGCCTAGAACTTGGAAGCCTATGGGCTCTGCATTAGCCAATATCTGATAATCATTTAACACAAATGGTGATTTAAAAAAATCAAGTATTCTATGTGACATAAATCCAGAATTCTATTATATTCAACATATTTAGGCAGGAAATTATCAAAATGTGTTAAAAATTAATGAATTGTCTCAAAGAGAAATATCAAAGATAGGACTTCACAAAATTATAAACTCTTAACTTGGGTTTTTTGTACAGGATGATCCCAGAACACCTGCAAAATAGAAAAACCAACCAAAATGACAGCAATGTGATTTTATTTTTAAAACACATTTACAAAAATTTTATTAAAATATCCCAAACATTCAATTTAAGGCTAGCCAGGCTCATCAAATCTAAAACTTTTTATCTAATCTTATTTGATCAGGTTTTGCCCTTTGATCTGTTCTCTTTCTCTCTAAATTTGCCACCTGATCCACATAATGATGGCTGACGGGTTATGACTGATGGATTTCACAGTGCACAAATATTTTGTAGATCTCACAAGTATAAGCATTTATAAACATAATGCCCATCTAAATTCCTAATGCTTAAACTTCTAGGTCTGATTAAAGGATTAAAGATCTACAACTTTCATGAAGCCTCACATGCAGACACTACTCTACAATGCTCCAACCCACTGCACCTGGAACTTATTAATCACAGTAATTTATATTTCCCCCTAAATGGACTATAAGCTCCTTAAAGACAAACAATGAGTCTTATTCTTCATTGTATCCCTCAGAGCATCCAGCAGAGTACTGGATACATAACTGGATATTTAATACACATTTTTGAATAAATTAAAACTTAATGTGTTTCTGTTCACATTGGACTCATAACTTTTGCTGAAATCTGAGAGACTAGGATCACTGAATGAAATATTTCCAATCTGCAGGTGAGTCTATTCCCTCCCAATAATTTTGAGCTTGAAAACATTGCTGCTGCTGCTATGTGTATAGGTTCCCACCTCCCAACTACACCCTCCTCAAAATGACCAAACTATATGACCCAATAGCTCTGTATTGACAATTTTCTTCCCAGTGCAAGTCTAGCTTGGTTCATCATCTACTGAAGAATATTTTAAAGTCTTCTGCTAGAGGAGTGAATCATCTGTTCATTCGTTCTTTTATTTATTCAAACAAAATTTATTCAACTCATACTATACTCTGGGATGCTTGTTTATGTTTCTGTTAAAAACTCATTTATAAGCTAACACAAAGTTATATATAGCATTTTTTAAAAACAGTGTTCAAAAGAAAGAATCAACTTCCTTCAGTGTGAATTTTAATGGGTGAATAACAAAGACAGAACAAATGAAGAGTGACTTAACAGTACTTTCTCAATCCATGCCATTTGTCATTCTATTTCATTATTAACTGTGGATTATTATTATTATTATTATTTTTGACATGGGGTCTTGCTCTGTCACCCAGGCTGGGGTGCAGTGGTGTGATCTCGGCTCACTGCAACCTCCGCCTCCTGGGTTCAAGCGATCCTCTTACCTCAGTCTCCCAAGTAGCTGGAACCACAGGTGTGTACCACCATGCCTGGCTAATGTTTGCATTTTTTGTAGAGATGGGGGGTCTCACCCTATTGCCCAGGCTGGTCTCAAATTCCTGAGCTCAAGTGATCTGCCTGCCTTGGCTTCCCAACGTGCTGGAATTACAGGTGTGAGCCACCATGCCTGGCCAACTATGGAAATTTGATTTATTGTGTCTGTTTGTTTATTTTTTTAGAGACAGAGTTTTGCTCTTGTTGCCCAGGCTGGAGTGCCATGGTGCAATCTTGGCTCACTGCAACCCTGCAAACTCGGCTCACTGCAACCTCCGCCTCCTGGGTTCAAGCGATCTCCTGCCCCAGCCTCCCGAGTTGCTGGGATTATAGGCGCCCTCCCACGCCCAGCTAATTTTTGTTACTTTTTAGTAAAGACAGGGTTTCACTATGTTAGCCAGGCTGGTCTCGAACTCCTGACCTCAGGTGATTCACCCACCTCAGCCTCCTAAAGTGCTGGGATTACAGGTGTGAACCACCATGCCCAGCCTAGTGTGTTTTATTAAACTGTTCTGAAACAATCATTTATATTCATTTTGAAAATAATTTTTAAAAAGATGTCTACAGTGACCAAAACTTTCATTGCTCATATTGGTTAGGCTGTTTCAGATAAAAGGCTGTTTTCAGGCTTTTGACCTAGAGTTAGGTCTTAACTCCAAAGTCTGAAAGATGAGCTATTGTGTAAAACAATTATCATACTACTCATGACTTCTGTTTCATAATACTTAGTGTGCTACATATAAATGAAGTCCAAGAGTACAAGGCCCTATCTTGGCTGCTACTTGCTAAGAAAAGCAATATAAGTCTGCCCTAAGAAACAAAGTAGTTGCCTCCAAATGTATGCAGAAGATTCCAGCAGCACATTTCAAAGTTACCTGGTCACTGTGCTAGGCACTTACGTCATTTCTCATTACCACAACTTTCTGAGACTGTTTCTGGAGATGAGGTTAAATAATCCAGGGTCAGAAAGGCAGGATTTGGACTCAGTCTCTGTAAGTTCAAAGACTGCATTTGCTTCATGACGGTGTGTGGTTTCCCTATGTACATGTCGTTATGTCAAGTCATTATTTATCATTGTCTTGAATAACAGCAGCTTTGAAAATATAACTGATAATCGTATGAGCCTACTGACAAGCTACTCAGAAAAACATACCATTTCTATAACCTCATGGTCCAGGATTTTTGGGTTGTGTTTATGTGTTCCTGCCTCATTTTATCAGAACAATTTTCTGATATTTGCGAGTTTCTTAAAATGTAGTTAATACTAACCATACATCCTCACAACTTGATGACACTGAACAAATAAACATTAAAAATCCCTTTGCACTTGAAAGTATGGTAAAAGCAAAGATTTCTTACATTTACATATGTAATATAGACAAGTAAAATCAATGACATGGAATACCTATGTAATAAAGTAATTGCTTTAGAAATGTGTGTGATAATTGCATATCAGCTGAATAATTCATTACTAAAATTATTGGTAATGAATGTTAATTTAGCACGATTATCTCATGTGTGGGAATATGCTGATGTACAGTGATTTACAGTAAACTTTAAGGATGAACATTTTATTTTTAGACAACTGCTTGTTCATTAAATATGAAAAAGTGATGACAAAACAGGTTTCAGTGATGCATTCAATTTGCAACGATAGAGTTTCAATCACAAATGGCTTTTGGGTTATATTAACCATAGCCTATAAATCATATATAAATATATGTGTGCATGTGATATCACACAGAGCTGTCCAGCAGAGGGCTCCTTTGAAACAGAACATGAGAAATGAGGCCACTGTTCAAAGTGGAGTCAACATGGTACTTTTAATAAATTATATTGAGGTTTAGCAAAGATTTATTCCAAACCAGCCAATGGTTTCACAAACCATTTTCCTAGAGATTGTAATTTCATAGATTTACAAGTGAATGAGATTTTCATAATACTTGTCCTATGAAAATATAAAGTGATTAAGGCCAGATATTCTTATGAAATGCAAGCAAAACCAACTAATAAGTCCTCACAAGCTGTGTAAATAGATGTGCATTTAATTACACTTATATAGCAACACAAACCAAATGTATAGGAACATTTTACTAAACGGAAACCAATTTTTTCCCAAAGGAATATATTGTTAAGCAATGACTGTACAAACTCTCTCCTTTTATCAGAAACTACAGTTGACATTGGAAGATTGATCCCTTCTTCCCAGTGGAGGGGTAGTAAGAGCTCTGTGGAATTTTTTCCTTTATAAATGATTTAGATGTACCTATACAAGAAAAATACTTTTCTCTTTACATAGTGATTCTCATTTCTATTAATATTTTTAAGAAATAACTATGTATTCTCAAACATAAAATGATATGACATTATATGCCATATTACATACGAGTAATATTAAAAATGCTATGGTTGATCAGACTGATAAATACTTTTCACATGGACTTCTGAGTGATATCATTTTTGAAAAATGGGAAGGCTAGGCTGTGTAACAATTCAGAAAATTGTATTTTTGCAATGGAATAAGTAATAAGTGGGGGTATGAGGAGGACCCACAGAGATGATCATGTTCTTAATTTGGGAGTTATTAACAGCTTCTAAAATATAAAAAAGAATCATCAAAATTGACTCTTCAGTCAGGTCAACCTTAAAGTTCACATTCAATTTTAATAAATGGATACATCATTTCACTTGATGAGAAAAGGTGAACTTTAGATCCCTAAAGAAGACACTGACATTTATAAAACAAAGGTGAGTGATAACAAATATTTAAAATAGCAATCTAAAATCCTTTGTAATCACTAAGATGGATTTTGTTCTGTGTCATGCAGCCATAAACTCAACACTCTAGAATCAGGATACATGAATCACATTGTTCTAGATTCGACAGCAATTCCAATATTCAAATAGTGTGAAATAAAACAAAGAATGTTTAAATGGCCCTTAAGTGAACAAAAGCTAATATGCACATTTTTTATGTTTAAGTAATTCTTATAACAAACAACTTATATGAATATATGTAGACCTTTTGCCAAATCAGAGCTACATCCTGGTATTCAGGGACACTAAAGACCAGGAAAAGTTAACACATGTATTTAAGTGGTGAGATGTTACCATGAGGAGCTGGAAAAGCCAGATGTGGTAGGACTTGTATAGTAACAAATCAAAAATCATGCTGATGTGAGTACTTATTATCTCAAACATGGAAAAGTAATCAACCAACACGGTATCATCTCAGAAAATAGCACCACTCTAATGGAACCCAGAAAAACAATCACATTATATAATTTTGCATTTCCCCATGTACATTTTAAAAGGCATTATTTTTCCTCTTTTGATTTTTCCTTTGTATTTGTAAAAGGAGCTTTCATCTTTGGATATGTATGTGGGGAGATGCATTGGAGTCTGCATGCTTTCATGTTTATGATGCCAACAGCCAGCCAGACTTTTGCAAATGACACAGACTGTACCAAGACAGTCGCATCTGACTGCTTAACCCCTCAGCTTGTGTGGGCAGTGCAGGAGCCCCTGCTGTGATGTTTTGTTTGCACATGTGCACAGATAAAGGCCACCACTCCTCTCATTAAACAAGAAGACATGTGGGAAAATTAATAATTTAATTTGCAGGGAGAAGATAGATGTGGAAATCAAATGTGTGTCTACAACCTTCCCTGGGCATCACGTTAGTGTCTGAGGAGATCTGATGCCAGTTCTGCTGCCTGACTTAAGTCTCTAGAATAATACCAAAGTGTCAGCAAAATCAGTGCTTTCAACCCGCTTGGTGAGGAAGAGTTGTCTTGTAACAGTGCAGACACCCCGGGAGTGAGAGGGTAGTTGGGAGAGGGGAGACAGAAAAATCCTATTAGAACTCGAACCATAACATGTGCTCTGCCAGGCTGCTCATGCTCTAAGAATCTGAACAAATCCTAGATGAGGACCACATGATAAATGACGCGAGGACCCAAGGAGTGCCAGTGCGATCGTTAACAAGTTACAGACAACTAGAACTTACCAGTTTATTCTCTATTCCTAGGAAAATATTTTACTCTTTTCTTTCCTAGAAAGAAATGAAGGAAAGAAAAAAATGAAGCAAAGGAGGAGGAAAAGAAGAATGGGGGAGGGGAAGGGGAAGAAATAGAGGCAGGAAACTAGGTCTGCTCTTTGTCCTGTACTACTGGATTTTGACCCTGGGTTGATCCGAGTGCTTGCAGAGCAATGACAAGTACGTTGTATTTTACAATCCTCATATCCTCATCAAGCCTCATTTTCCTGAGGTTTTTAAAATACCAAGCCAGATTATGCTTCAATTTTCTAAACCAACAGCTCCATAAATGACACTAACAACACCCCCTTGTATCTAAATGATGAAGGGGTCACATCCCTATTGAGCTGACCAGATGAGCCATTTCTCTGCAGATAATCCTGAGCTTCAGTCTGCCCTCAGACTCTTGATTTAGTACCCAAGGGCATCTGCAATAGGGAAGAAATTTTAGCTTTGCAATTTTCTACATAGAAACATGGAAAATAGAAACAATTTAGAACAAATGCTTTGAAGCAGTGGAGAGCCAGGCAGCACAAATCATCATAACGTCCAGCTTTCAAAATGTACCTTTTTAGTTCTGTTTCTTAAAGCTCATTCTTTTGAACTTCTTCATTGCTCATGCTCACAGGCAGAGATCCAATTACATCCATAAATATGGTGCTACTGGGAAACTTCACAACTTACCCTAAGATCAGTATACTGTTCTTCTCATATAAGGATGACATTACTCACTCATGGTCAAAAGGAAGTACCTTGTAAATTGCTTTTTCATTAATGGTGACACCTCGGTATATGCTCTGTTCCATTCTAATCAGCAGCATCAACTGGAAGATAGATGGCTAAGAAGATGATGTCGGGTATGGTTGCAGAATTGAATAAAACTAATTTACATATAGAAAACTAGGTCCTTGGGCTTGGTCTCAACAGTACAAGTTCCTAATCAGTTGATCTAAACTTCCTGAAGATGCAAGAGATAGCATAGGGTTAAACACCACCACCATCCTGGATTTAAGTGACAATATGTGGGTTTTGACTCAACCCGTAACCAGCTACATTAGCCTGGGAAGGACAGTGAGCTTGCTGGTACCTGGAAACGTTATTATGTATTTTACAGATGCTGGTTCTTTTGACTAATACCAAAATGTGACATCTTTTAACATCTACCTATTTATTTTTAATCTTCCCTCTGTGAATACAAAGGTGTCATTTCATCCACTTCTACATGACATCCTTACAAATATACTAGGAACACTCTCTTATCTCCAGTACTTTTTTGAAATCTCCTTAGCTCAAACATCTGTAGTTTCTCCAACAAACAGCAAAGGATATAATTTCCAATCTCCTCACTATTTTGGTTTCTTTTCTCCAAATAGTCTCTAGTTGTATTACTATTCCTTAAAAACAGTGAAAGGGCAATCTATGGATCTAATTCTACTATATTGTAGAGCTAGTATTTCCTATGTAAGAGCTGAATGATTTTAATTATTTAAAATACTGAAACCAATGAGCTATCCTGGCAAAGAAGATTGCTCATCTTATAGGAATCAATGACAATCATAGTACTCAAGGGATTTGAAGGAAGGTCATTTTTTCCATGTAGATAGCATAGTTTATGTTTACAAATGATCTGACGTCCACTCTTAGTCTAAGTCTAAGCTTAGTGCTCAGTGTGAGTGTAAACACCTGTAAACATCCACTTAAAGTGTGAATGGATCATTTTCATAAAGGAACATTTTCTAATCAACCAGATTAAATTAGTTGCTGGAGGAGGTAAGATTTTCATGTTTTAATCTATAATGAACATTAATGTTCAACATTAGCAACCTTGTAATTTACACTACTTTATTTGAATTTAGAACCAGCAAACATAGGTATGGATTTATATACATCTATAAACAAATCTGTAGGCAGACTTTAAGAACTAATTACAGCTGATAATAACAACTACCATTTATCAAGTACTATGTGCACTTGCTAAGTATTTTGTATGTAATATTTTATTCAATTCTAATAATGCTATGAAATAGATACAAGTATTTTCATTGTACAGATGAAGGATAACAAAGTTTAGAGAAGTTAAAAAATGTGTTCATGGTCACACAGGGAGCAAGTGGTAGAATGGAAAAATTGAACCCTGGTCTACCTAATTTTAATATCCATGCATTAGATCAGTTCTCTGGTATCTTACAGCAAAGACCATCTCTCCATGGAATGAAAAGCCTCTTTGGAAGGCCTCAGGTAGATTCTAAGTTATCATGTATTGAGTTGAGCCTATAGATTCTTTATCTTATATTCAACAAAATTTGTCTGTGACACAAACTACCACTATAACAAAACACCCAAACTGCCCTGCCAAGATTCTAATATCTATGTTTATATAAACATTCATAGCAACTGTATGTATTTTGCCTTTTTCTCATTCCCTGGGAATGATGGTCTCCATTACCAACATTACTACCAAGATATATGGCCTATTTTATTGACAGACGTGAGAATTTATATAAGAATATTGATCTGCAAAGAGTCACTTATTCAGTCAACAAATATTTTTTGAGCATCTATATGTGCCAGCCCTTCTTCTGAGTGTTAGGAATACAGCTATCAATGAATCAGCAAAATCCTTGCCCTTGTGTAATTTACATTCCAACAATTTTATTGACATTCAAAGTACTTGGCTCTTCTCTCTTGTAATCACTGTTAGAATCAGATTCAAAGTTCAACAAGAATATAGTCTCATTACGCTCTACTCCCATCGTGAATGTCTAGCTGCGGGCATCTCACTGTTCCTTAGTCCCATTCATGGAGAGGGTGATACTCCGGCACTAGATATTGTGGGGGAACATAAAAGAAGTCGACGACAGATGTTCCAAAACACAGCACCGTATAAAAGTAATGCCTTTCTGGTTGTGGAATCTACTTTATGATGTTTGTAACAGGAAATCTGTGTGCCTAATTATTTTCAATTAATACGATTACTATTGGTTTGTACTTTTTAAGGACAACCTAGGGAGGAACATGTCAGGTGGCAGAGAGAATAGGCTTGAGGTTCAGTATGGGCCACAGCTGAGATGTACAGTGACTACTTTGCACACACATAAGGAGAGAATCATCTTCCCAAAGACCATTCCATAGCTCTTAGCTTTTAGGAGACAGTGTTCATAAAAATAAAATCTTAATATTTTTCAAGTTATCAAGTACATTAAGAAATTGTAAGTATCTCTCTGCTAGGACAAGAGCACAAAAAATCCAGCTGGATAAAAGTCAGTGTTCTACCTTATATTATACATATGGCTTATCAAGATTGTGCACAGTCTATAAAATCATGTCTGTAAAAAGGTTATCCATCAGTAAAGAAAAATAGGTCAAAAAGCAGTCAAGGTAAGTCAAATGAAAGCCTCTGGCTTATTTTCCTGCATAAAGTCCTACAATTGAGGGGTAAGGAAAAATGTGCCACAATTCACTGCAAATGTGACACCTTCAAACAAATCTCAAACTTTCCATGATAAAGTGAGAGGAGGACATAATAGAAACGAGAATTGTAATTTTCTTAATAATACAGAAATCATTTGAATGGTTAGAATCGATTCAATCATTTGAATCCTCAGAATGGTTCTTACTAAACGTATAAAGAGGAAGAGAGAAACGTGACTTTGGGCTCACAGACTAACCCTTCCCAGTACCCCATCTGCACTCTCCCTCCTCTTCAGCACGAACTCCTTGGTTTATCACTTCAATCTCTCCCTTAACAATATCCTAAGAATCCTCGCTCATGATCTTCTGTTATACTCTTCTTGGCAAAGCCTCAACCCTAGAGTAATCAAACTATCTTCAGCTCCAAGCCTGTGACCTCTGCTGCATGTGACACAGCCAGGCAGCTCAGTCCACTCTGAACTCAGGTTTACCAAGGCGGGGAGGTCCATGATCTCATCTACATTCAGAGGTTTCCAGGTTAGCAAGCTTCCTGCTTCTCTGAAAACATTTAAACCTTCTCCACAGTCTTAGATCTTACCTCCGCCACACCTCCCTTCCTGCCAGCAGGCTTCATCTGAGTCCAATGCAAGAGAAGCTCCAATCTTGTTCCTAGCAGCCTATCTGCTTTTGCATCTACATTTTTCTTCACACTTTCTTCTTAACATGGAGGTGGAATCTGAGTTCATGAATCTCCTGCACTCTCATCTCCTTTCTCAGTTCATCCCCATCTTATCTTCATTCTCTCTTTACTGGCTCATTACTTGATGTTGAAATACAGTCAATGGTGGCAAACACTCTCCTGTGTCTGCAACAGGCATAAGAAAGCAGTAAGCTCAGTGAATATAAGTCCTCTCTCTAGCACCAGAAGATGACCTGATGAGTCTAAACCAATGGTTCTCAAATTTGAACAACGTATCACTTGCCTAGAAAGCTTGTTTGAAACATACTGCTAGGTCCCACCCTAGTCTCTGATTCACTATGACTGAGATGAAGCCTAGGAATCTGCATTTCTAACAAGTTCCCATGAGGTGCTGATGCTGCAGGTTCATTACCCCTGATGCAAACCATGTTTAATAACTGCATTCTCCTTTGTTAATTGTTCATTTAGAAATGGGCAAATAACTCAGTCTGTACAAGAAGATACAAAAACAAGTCTGAAAGAGTAGGACTGAGGAAAATTTGGGGACACATTTTGTTCCTGTATAAAAAGACAGAGCACAAAAATCATGGTCCTTGTTTTTGCTTTAAATGAAGTCATGTGGAACTGAAGAAGCTTGCTAGTGTCTATTACATGTCAAGCACATGAACACAAAGCCAACATGCTAAGAAAAAAAAAAAAGGGTGTAGTGGAAACTTAGGGAGAATCTGGCTTGAGTATATTTTTGAGGTCCTGCAGCAACCTTGAATCCACTCATCTTAAGTATTATTACATGAGATAAATAATAAAGGTATTTAATAAAACCACCACTAGTTAGGTGTTCCATTACTTGTGATCACATAAAGGTAACTAACTCATCAACTCCTGGCCATCTAAAATCCCATTTCAACTCTGTATCTTCCTCTAGGCAGAGCTCTATTTCACTCATTCATTTAAATATAAACTCTTCAAATGACGAGTGCCCCCCATCTCCTTATCGCCTATCGGCGCGTCAATCCATTTCAATATGCCTTGCATATTTTGCATTCCACCAAAAATGTTTTCACCATGATCTCACCATAATACTCTTGATTATAATAGATGTTTTCATGCCTAGTCCTACTTGATTTTCCATAGTGTTTGATGCTGTTGATCGTCTGTTTTTCCTGAAACACTCTTTTTCTCTTGGCTTCCATGGCACTGACATTATCCTCTCTTGGTTTTCCTTCTACATCTCTATCACTACTAATTCTTTCCCACACTCAATCTTTAAGTAGTAGCATTATTCATAAATCAGACCTGTTCTCTTTTTACACATAGTCCTTCAACCTTACCCAGACTCTGAGTTGCTTCAATTCCATCGATCTACAGATGGTACCCATACCTTTATCTGTTCACCAATCCCCTCTGTGGGCTCCAGGCCTCTATGTCCAAGTAATTTCTCATCCACTTGATGTCTCCAGACACTTCAAACTCAATATGATCTAACTGACCTCACTATTCCTACCCACTTCACACACTTCCCCATCCTCCCATATTCCCTAACTTATAGATTGGCATCATCTTCACTTCACTGTTCATTTCACTGATGGAGAATGTGGGCATCATCTATCACTCCTTCTTATCCTTTATCCCTTGTTTCCAATCAGTCAGAAATTACATTTCTAAATATTTCCTAAGTTCATTCCTTCTCCTCATTCTTTCACCATTCCCCGGCTCATGGGGATCATCACGCATTGCCTAGGTAACAGTAGCCTCCACCCCCAGTTCCCTGACCTCCAGGCTTGCCCCCATCTAATTCCTTCTCTGACTATAGTCAAAGTGTTGCATTTGATCATACAACCTCTGCCCGAAACCCTTCAAGGGCATCTTGGTCTGCAATCTGAACCTAGCCATCAAGGTTCTACAGGTGTCCTCACTAAGCCTCTCATCTTGGTGCTTCCGCTTGCTCAGCTTTAGCCACTTTAGCCTTCTTTTAAGTCTAAGTCATTGGGCCCCTGCACGTCCTATTTTCTTTGCCTAATATGCTCTACCCTTCTTGGATTTCCTAGTTAACTCCAGCTTATTTCTTGGATTTCAGCGTGAGTATCACTTTCTCAAGGAAATCTGACCTTTCAAACCAGGCCAACTCAATTCATGCTCATGTGGCACCATTTGCCTCTCCTTGAGAGCACTTGTTATAGCTGCAATTTTGTTTTCATGTGTGATTGTTTAATGAGGGTTTTGTTGCCTTCATGCAACCTATATTTGTTTTTATTCACCAGGGTTGAGTACTTTGCTGGACACATGACAGATATTCAATCAATACTCAATTTTTGAAGAAGGAAAAAATGGAGGAAGGAAGGAGGTAGGTAGATAGGTTGGTTTCTTTTCACTCTCTCCCTCTCACTACATCATAACTTTCTAGAATCTGTCATTCTCTTTGACTTGCTTTTGACCTAAGTTAATGTACTTTGCTATAAACTTCCATAGTACCCTTCTCTGAACACTTACAACACCTATAGTTATTTGTTTCAAGTCTGCTTTTTCCCCTTGACTGAAATGTATATGAAGAACTTTACTTGTTCTTGTTCCCAATGAATCTCTCACTGCCTGGCATATAATAGGTGTTCAAAATATGTTTCTTGAACTAAAGTACATTTGTCTCCTTTTAAATATTTCTCTTAAAACACGATATATATATACATACATGTTTTGTACCAGCAATAACAAAATGGATATTAACATGTATATTACCTACTCTGACATGTATCAAGATGGGATCAGAACAAAAGCATGCATTTCCTGTCACAGATTCTGCTTTCAGTGACTTTTAGCAAGGTATATTTGGGTAAAATTGTTGTACTGAAAGACAATGTCAAATGCAACCAACTACATCTCACAAGTCCCTGTAGTGAATATACTGAGAGTATATAAATTAAACAAAATTAAATAATTTGAATCCCATAAAAAAGCGAAAAGACTACCGTCAGCAGGGAGAATCAATTTAAAAAGTCTTGACCAACTATACTATTTATGTCCTTCTTCATCTCTGGCTACGTAGGTGTGAAATTGTAGCTCGAGACTTGTTCCGACAACCCAACTCATCCTCAAAACTGCTAGTGGAGAATTCCGATCCGCCTTCAAAATGTCCAGTGGATTCTGCTCCTCAAGGAGACAGGTAATGTTATAATTACATTTAGTTATTTTAGAAAAGCACTAAATATGTTTTTATCAAATATGTTCATTGCTGGGTAGTCCCTCCACCCCACTATGTATTCCACACTGAATAAACTAAGTTGACCTGATCATTATGGGGTCCTTTATCAGAGGAAGAAGACAAATTCATTCAACCGAATTTTAAAATTCCACTATTCCATTTCTCTCCATACATCCGAGACAGCACGTCTCTAAGCTAATATGTGCTCCTTTGCATCATTCTTTGTGACTTAAGTATTAACCAAACTAACACTTTAAAAGAGAGGTCGGCCGGGCGCGGTGGTTCAAGCCTGTAATCCCAGCACTTTGGGAGGCCGAGACGAGCGGATCACGAGGTCAAAAGATCGAGACCATCCTGGCTAACACGGTGAAACCCCGTCTCTACTAAAAACAATACAAAAAACTAGCCAGGCAAGGTGGCGGGCGCCTGTAGTCCCAGCTACTCAGGAGGCTGAGGCAGGAGAATGGCGTGAACCCGGGAGGCGGAGCTTGCAGTGAGCTGAGATCCGGCCACCGCACTCCAGCCTGGGTGACAGAGCGAGACTCCGTCTCAAAAAATAAAAAAAAATAAAAGAGAGGTCAACAGATCTATAATTGCTTAGATAACAGTAGAAACATATGGAAAACCATGTTCTTTTTTTTTTTTTTTTTTTTTTGTTTGAGGCGGAGTCATGCTCTTTCACCCAGGCTGGAGTGCAGTGGCCGGATCTCAGCTCACTGCAAGCTCCGCCTCCTGGGTTCACGCCATTCTCCTGCCTCAGCCTCCCAGTAGCTGGGACTACAGGCGCCCGCCACCATGCCCGGCTAATTTTTTGTATTTTGTTTAGTAGAAACGGGTTTCACCCTGTTAGCCAGGATGGTCTTGATCTCCTGACCTCATGATCCGCCCGCCTCGGCCTCCCAAAGTGCTGGGATTACAGGCATGAGCCACCGCGCCCGGCCAGAAAATTATATTCTTAATAAATTAATTCGTTCATCAAATATATATTGAGTGTCTACTCTTACAGGTAATCTTCTAGGTCCTAGGGATAGATGTGAATAAAAGGGACTCAGCCCTCATGAAGCTTTCATTTTAGTAGGAAAAGGTACATATATATGATTTTAAATATGTACACACACACATATTTCTAGCATATCTGACATTTTCTATATCCTCCTTAGAATCTCCACAGGGACAGAGTTATAATCAGTAAGGAAGAAATATAATTTCTCTTTATACCAGTATCCCTTTTACTTTTTCCTATTTCTGTGTCTCTTCATTCTTTTTTCTTGCTTATAGTCTTTCTCAGATCTTCTTGTTAAATTTCAGGAGTAAATCTATGTTTTATTTAAAGGAGACAAAACACTGCCATCTTTACCTATCCCCTACAACATACTTTTGAATTGGGCTCATCTTAGTTGGCAAACCTCATATATACTATTTGATATTTCCCCATCAACTCTCAGATGAGAATCTCAAAATGTTATCGTGTAACACTTACTAAGAACTGACAATGTGTGAAATGTCATACAGAGCCGAGAATTAGTCTTGGCCGTTGCTCAGTGGGTTCACTAATGCAAACTTTAATTCACTAAGGACACCAAAAACAGCCTGAAAGAGCTATTAGGACAACTATCAGAAAGTTCAATTTGCTCTCTCAAGATCCCAACAATGGCATTAGTGCCAAGAATGAAAAGCCAACTCCAAAACCCATCCCTATTTTATGTTACCTATAGAAAAAAACTCAAAAATTAAAAACTACTCCAGTTAAAGAAGTGGTTTCATTTACTTCCTATCCATAGTATCTACTTTCAATCTAGTCATTTTTCTTCTTAATACCAAATTACTCTCTGGTTGTTTAAATAATATACTAGTCTTTTCAAGATATAACAGAGTCCTCTCAAATTTATTCATTAACAGTGTCATTGACTGTAAAAATCAAGTTCAATACAACTTGTCTACCCAGTGTTTAAGATTTTAAAGTATCTAGCAGATCACCTTGAATAGTGCCTAAACCTTCAAACAGAGAATCATTTACTACCCTTTAAATTTCTAGCAACAAAAAGACAAAACATAGCTGAATTTCACATGATATCATTCTCAACCTGACATACAAAAAGCTTCTAAATGGGAAATGCTTCTATGATTAGAACTTACTTGTGTTTTTAAAGGCAGCTTTCATTTACAAGCCCACTTAAGGTCATTAGAAATCCAGATATATAGAACAATTGCCTTTCCTCTCTGCTTTCTCCCCCATCTCACCCCAGCAAAAATTTAGGAACCAAATTAATTTTTTCCCTAGGCAAAATTCCTTTGTTGAAGAATAGCTCGTAAGGGTATTCTATGAATGTGATGGGCTGTAGTGAGGTTCAAAGACACACCTTTATTGGGATGGTCCTATACTGGGAGCACAACTTTTTTTCTAAGAAAAGACAACAATGATAAACCACAGTACTGACAACTTCAATAAACAAGGGTTCTGAAAAATTCAAGGTACATCTTGATTATATGCACCTATGAATCCAGTGTCTCCTTGAGGCTTCAGGTATAGTTAAAAGAACCAAATGGAAAAGAGGAAAAAATGATTTGCCAATTTACTGCTTAGAACTCTATTTTAACAACAAAGTAATATAGCATGAAAACCTGGTTATTCTTCAGCACTTGGCTACACAGAGGATGGCTCAATGAACTCCTCTTGCCTGGCTTGTCACAATGACTGACACTTTCTAATATTGAGCTGGAAATAATATGGATATTTAATACTGCAGCATTTACATCAAATAGAAGCAAAGCGCTATTGTTTATCAGCAATCTACTTCTGATGGCATGAATCTATATAGACATAATTATTGTTGAATGATGAGCTCTGATTTTCACATTATGGCATAAACAAATCTGCAGAATATTCACAATGTTTCATCTTGTGTGATTTGAAAAACCTCATAAAGCCAAATTCTTAAGTATTTCCTATGCTTTCCACTTGAATTTTGACTAAAATTTACCTTTTAGATCTGTTATGCCACTCATGAATTTTTTACAGTATCCATCTGTGCTTTGCAATCTCTATTCTCCATGGTTCCACATTGTTTTGGCTAACTAACAGGCCCATATGTTGCCTTAATGTATTTCTGCACAATGTTTGTGCTTTAAAAAAATAAAAAACACAGGGAAAAACCACAGGTCTAAATAAGCTATAAAGAGCATCCACATACAGTTAGACTGTCTTTACTGAGTCTGGAGACATTATGATTCTGCTGCGACAAGCAGCATTTGTCTTCATTTTGTCTGACTGTCCTCATGTGTTATTATTAGTGGCTGTCAGGCTGAGGCAGAAAAAAATAGCATCACTTGAGTAAGAAGTTGAATGCATAAATGCAATACTACACATGGTGGCTGAGGGTGAAGAGTCTGTTTGAAATGCCTAAATGCAAACACCAGGATGAGGAAATTTAAAAGTAAAAATCCTTACTTGGCAAATGTGAGGAGAAAAAATATGACTTCCTTGTCTATAAAGCAAAGTGAAGGCTAATTATTGACAAAAATTTAGCAGCCTCTGAATATCTTTGAAGACCATCTTTTCAACATGTCAGCTTAACTTTAATTGTAAGAAAACAAATATGTTGAAACATTTGCCTCCAGTCCGGTGTTTCAGTTAATGTTGACAAATACCTTGCATTTTAAAGTTAAGCTTTCAGTGTTCAAAAAAAGTAACTTGAAAGTCTATTTTCCACGCATACACCTTCAAGCACTTAGTATATTCTGTCACTCTGAACTGGCTGCACTTGGGTATCAATTGCTCCCGCAGTCTCACTTTACCTACTTGTCTCAAGAGCTCTTTCCCACACAGCCTCTCATAATTTCAGCAGCCAGTTTATTTTACTTTCTTTTTCCTTCATTAATATAAGACAAACCAGATTATCATAAGACCCAGAAACTGTTATACTCAGCTCCTTATCAGATAGAAATACTTTAATTATCCAGAAAGTAGGTTTCCTTCTAAAAATAAATTTATCTTTATCTTCTTATTTTTCTATCTGAAAAGATTATCTTCTCTAGTCTCATTCATGGTCATTGAACAAGGATGTTTCACCAAAAGCTTTAAAAATGCTTTTAAAGAAACAATTCTTACATATACAAGTAAATAAGCATTTACCTTTCTCATCAGCAGCATCGGATGAAGAACTACGTAAAGATATTTTCAAGAAGTCTGCCTCCTTTGGCTTTCTTTACCTATCACGCACAACAATCCCAGTTTTTATGGTTTTATAATATCAAAGCATGCCTCTGTATAAAATATACATAATTTACAGGTATACAATAAAAAATGGGTTGATGTTATACTAATATATTGCAACTAAAATAACATCTTGATTATTATTTCTTACCTTTGTCTCTTCTATAATGTTAGCTATTACTCTTTCCCCTTAACTACTCTTTCTTCTTAACCATGTCATCCTTAGTCTTCCTTCAGCCTAGATGCTGTTCCTTGATGAACCAGTCATACTAACTTATTTCTTCTTAAACCCTTTTTTAAAAAACTATTTATCATCATCAGATTTTAGAGCTTCATCTCAGTTTCCTGTAAGACACAATGTAGTGCCTTACAGTATCAATTTAAGCTGGTGTTTAATATAACACTACCTATTAATTTTGCGTGTATCTGATTTGTCTTTCCAACTAGACTGTAAGTACCTTGTGGGTGGAGAGATTTTTATCTCATTCTTTATAATCCATAGCACCTGGCCCATGGTAGATGATAGTAAAGTAACTGTTAACAGATGCACAAAGGAGAGTTTATGCTAAAATAGCTGATTTGCATATAGTAGAACAAGCCTCTGGTAACATATTAAGAAACAGAACCAAGAGCAGGGCTGTCTAACGTGATAAATGGAGTCCTGCATGGAAGATCAATGATCGCCGAAATATTCAAATGAAAGTGTTTCAACTCCAAAAGGAATTTCCCTAAGCATTTCTCTCCCATCTACACCCACTTAAAAATAAAAATTAAACATGGAGGATATTCTAAATAGAAAACTAAAATTGCAAGTATATTAACATATCCTCTTAAAACTCATCACAGAGAAATACAAATATTTTTATAGAAAAGAATGTAAGAGAGGGGAAGCAAAGAGTTCAAGAAAATGTAAAAAATATTTGACTGCTTTGCCTGTCCCTTAAAAAATAAACATCAGTTTATTTTCAGTGCCTTAGGAGATACCTCTGTGAAAATTTTCTGGTTTGGTTGTTAATACACTGCCTGCTACCAGTAGCATACAAGCCTAGGAGGCTTCCCTAGTATCTATTAACATTCTTCATGGCAAACTCAGGATTCTTTCCAAAGCAGGTATCCAGGTGAAAAGCTGCTCAGCCTTTGGCCCCTCTTCTCTTGTTTGCTTATAAACTCACTATTTATTAGCCCTTTCCCTGGGAGATTCAGGGCAAATGGGGGATGCACACCAATTACTTTACAGGTTAGGTAGGGCCCTATCAACAAAGTTAGGTGGGGACATGCTCTTGGAGGACATAAGCTTTAAAGTTGTAGGTAAGTATCAGCTTCCATGGTTCATCTTAAACTAATTTTTGCAATTAGAAGTAGATTTCTGAAAATAAAAAAAATCTTGCCTTGCTTTTGTTCATTGATCTTTTAATATTTATCTATGTCCTTACAAACTTTTAGCACTAACAAAACGAGTGTGTATGCAATTCCAGGGGAACCAAAATCATCTGCAAAAAGAAAACTAGTCTGTGAAAGACAAACAGAAGTCCTCTGTCAATACAAGTTTTTAAATAGTTTTGATTTTTAGCAAAAGCAAGTTGTTACCCAGATATAAGAAGAGAGTTATTTCTTAGTGCTTCTTTCTCTTTCTGCTCCTTTTTATTTCAGTGAAACCTCCTCATGTTTTTTTTCAGAAAGGCATTTTTATTCCCCAGGTTGCTTTATAACTTACAACAGTTATCCTGAATAAGGCAGATGCTATTTTAGATGACAATAGCATCAATGACCTGGTGGGACTTTAGAGCAGAGAGGTAGTGGCTAATATGGCAACAAAGTTCAAAGCAAGAGATTTGGTGCATTTATTCCTCAAAATAATTAAAAAGATTCAGTATGAATCCAAACATATCTTTCTTCTAACACTTTAATAGGACATTTTATTTGGGGCCTACTAGTCGTTTTTCCCACATAGAATGTAATCACACAGAGTTGGAATGGCAAATTCACTGTAAGGTCACCCTGTGCCATGCAATATCAACATCAAATTCAAAGGGGAACAGGTAAAGGCCCATGTCGGATCAGCCTGTTATTACATTGCAGTTATATTTTAGAGGACGTAATTTAGCCCACAGTACATTTTTATGAATAAGGTGACAATTCTTGTCACAAAAGAGATTTTAATGGCTATTGATTCAAAGCTACTATTTCATAAATAAGTGATTGAGGATTTCCCAGGAATTTGCATTTAATATTTCTAGCTATCAGAAGCAATGTTACATACTTGCAGATGGGATAAAAGATTCATATTCTAATTTTTTAAATAAAATACATATCAATTAGGCTCCACAGAATTCTTAATTATATCATCTTGCATATACTTTCCTGAAAGTATCAAGTACCAACTTTTGGCACCATTTCTCTAAGAAGAATCATATAAACATAATAGCTATTCAAAAAAGCAAAGAGCAAAGCCACAGAATCTCATCTCATTAGCAGTTAAAATTGTTTTTTTCTCCCCAGAAACCCCGTTTCTGTAATTGGAAACCATATTAAAACAACCAAAAAATAAATGAAGACAGGAAAAAATTAATGCTCGAAGAAATATGCAAGTAGACACAAATATCAATGTCTACAAGTAGCATAAGTTGTAGAAAGAAACTATTGGTTTCATTTTTTTCATCTTTTCTCATTTCTATAAAATAAGAAACTTAATTCTTGTGATGGAGTAAGAATCGAATGTCTATCTCAGAATTACTGTCATTTGCTAAGCAGGAAATAAGTTTTAAAATATTTTTCCCTTGAATTTTTGAAGAAGATAAGCCAATAGAACAAAATCTATTCAATACCACTGGAAAAACATAGCATCAGAAACGGGTAGTTTTAGTTCTATGTTTTAACGTCTATGTTTTAATTATTCAAAGACTGTACTTTATTACAAAAACAATTCAGGCTTTCCTATGTTATTTGTGTTTAAGGTATTTAAAACAGAAAAAAAAGAAACCCTACCAGAAACATGTTATGAAAGCAGTGTTATCATTTAGGATTTTAATAAAAGGCTAGAGCCAGATAAAATCTCAGTACATCTTCTAGTCTAGTGCCCTGACTCCGTCCAAGATAAATTATTATCTTTTTCCCTTTAGAGATCTCCAGGGAATAGAGTTCTTGTTGTTCTTCAATACCTTGTTCTCACCTTCAATCAGTTTTATTCTTAGGGAATTTATCCTTTATGTTAAACGTAAATTGTGCATGTTAAAGCCTAAGCCATCTTCTGCAGCTTTCTACTTGTGAAGATGGAGTTAGTTTGTAAGCACCTATTGTATGCTTGATGTGTACAAAGCTTGATTTAAAAATACAGAAATAAGAGGAGGTTTGTCCTGCAGAGGTACTCCCATGTAGCAGGGAACAAAGACATCCTTGGAGCTTTATGGAATTTGAAAGCGAAAAGAAAGTTGGATATTATACAATCCAAAACAGCAATTAAATATAATACTTCAATCCACTCAAATTGTATACTATAGGTAACGACAAGTGCTGAAGGAAACCAAATAAAAAAATTGGAAGGAGATAGGATTAATCGAGGGAACTGTTCTAAAAGTAAGTTTGGAACAGTATCTAATAGAATGTAAAGGGTATACACTGTCGAGAAGGATAGAACTGAATTGCCTGAATAGAAACTGGCAGAGTTGAAAACACAGAACTGGCAGACTGAGAAATTTTTACATGTAGGACCATGAATATCTTGGAATATGAAGAGCTGTGCTATGGAGAAACCACAGTAAAGACAAGAAACATTTTATACATGGGTTACATACTCAATGGGATGCTGTAGTCTGTGTCTTCAAGTATGCTATGATACATTTGTGTGTGCATGTGATTTACATATAGGGCAATTTACATACCAACGACTGGGAGAAGATTGAAGCAAGTGTTTAATATAAAATAGGATTAACAACATCAGAAAAATCTCCTTGAAGGCAAAATGGACTTTGAGGTGGACTTTGAAGAAAGCATAAGATATGGATAGAAGGGCAGATTGAGGAGGACATAAAATAAATAAAAAGTTTACTCAAAATGGCAAGGATACAGTTAAGTTAGGCTGAAAGGCTAGAAAATACCCAATCCAGGAATAACAGTAAAAGAAAAAAGTTTTTATTCTTGTTATAATACTTGATAAGGATGGAATCTCTTTATGAGGTTAACAGAGAATGAGAAAGCTTCCATTTATAGGATAGATAAAAACTGCAGATCAACTCTTTCTAGCACAGCATATAGAGGGAAGCTGGGATCCTTTATAATTCTGAGGCTCTGCATGGAAGTTGCTCACCTTCAGTTAAAACAACATAAGGGCAGAAGTATAGTCTTATGCATATTGGTTGAAAAACAGATTTTTTTGATGAAATGTGGGTGTTTTGCACATCTCAGGAAAACCCAGGGCACTGGATTCCTAATTTCCCATGTCTTAATGATTGGAGAATGCGAGAGGGAAGCAGGGAATTCTACCATTCAAATGTCTTATCTATTGTTACCCTAGAATTCCACAACTTTCATACCCTAAATGCAATTCTGCACTACCTTCATTGTTGAAAGGTTTACTGAGTTTGACAGGTAATTCTCGAGGAGTGGATGGTGTCAGAATCAAACCACCCTACCCACCACTAGGTGATCCAACCCCACTGTCCTCAAGGGGTCCTCCCTTGACTCTAAGTGGCCCTGAGAAGGTACTGTGTATATTATAGTATTTGCTTTGTGGTAACACTTGTCAGAAATCAATAATTAAATTCTCCCCAAAAATTTAAAGTAAGGCTCTATAACAGATTACAGGCTTGGGAAGACTGTGGATGAAAGCCTTTGTTGTTTCTTACATTTGAAGTAAAGACTATCAGTAATGGGCAAAAGATAGGAGTACTGAGCAGAAATGCTTGGTATAGGAATTTAAGAATATTTTCAATTACAGGTTGAATTGTACCTTTTTTTCTTTGAGCCACTCATGATATAATTGGAGAAACCTGCTAATTGATGTGTCTTCATTATATCTCACAGAGATGCCCAATGACTTAATTTTATATCTAAAATACTAAAATAAGAAAAAGAAAAAAATAAGACACTGACTTAAGATTTCTACTTTTTTCCCCCACTAACTGAACTCGTTTCCTCTTATATTTTGCTGACTCAGCATAGGGGGAGGAGGGAAAGCGAATGTTTGCTACTGGGTTGAAGTAAATTGTGGCAGGTACTTCACTCTCATGCCTCTCTGTTCCTTCCTATCTGGCTGCAATCATTTAAGTTTGCTCTGACTCTCTTTACCTGAAAGCAGAAGTAAAATACATGGAAATATTGCAATATGCACATAACCTGGGTCTCTGATAAGGATATACTCTGTTTTACTTGATTCTGAGAAAAATAAAGAGGAAGGAAAGAGAACCATCAAAAGAGGAAGGCTGATTTTCATTTATGATCTATTATGAAAAGAATGAATCAAGAATTACAGGTGTGTTTTAACAGCAACAATGGGAAAGAGGTTGGAATGTGACGGAATTTATTCTAGAGCTCCATCCAGAAAGAAGGAAATTTTTCTCTAAAATCCTAAAGATCCCAGATTTGATTAGGTCAATCAAGTAGCGGAGGGTAGAATTTAGATGAGGCAGAAAGGATACTTTGCATTCTTACAGTCTGACGTCTTTTTAGGGGCACATACAAAAGTGGTAACATTTTAAAATTAAAATTATCTTTATCCAAATAAGCTATCCCTGACTGTGGACAATTCGTTTTTGCAGCTTCCAGTCCTTAGACAAGAACTTCAGCCACACTGCTTGCTCACACCAGCAATCCTCACGCTGCCAGTGCTGATGCATTTTACTGCAGTTACTTCCATATCCTCAGCTTCTGATGCCCAACACGCTCAAAGACAAGGAGCTAAAGGGCTCACTCTGGGCCTTTATATTCAAAGGCAGGAAAATCAATATCTGTCTCCAAAAGATAGATCTGAGGATGCTGCAGTTCCTAAATACTCCCAGATATTCTAAAGCAAAGCGGTCTTGATAGGAGAGTCACAACACAGACACAAGTGGGGCCGTGCCCTCATGCAGCTTCCAGGGACCTGTGGCTCAGAAAAGGATAAAAAAGTGCTATCAGTAGCAAATGAAAAAAAAAAAAAAAAAGGCTTTGAATTTTCCCAGAAAAAAAAGAGGAACAAAAATTCATATCTGAGTACAACAGTAAGAAAAGTGTTTTCCTCACATATGAGAGAGGGAAAAAAAGCACTAAAAATATTCCAGCAAGGAATTGTAGTTGCGATTTAGGCTAGAGATCAACTGACCAAGGGATATTATTGAAAGAAATCTAACAATGATCTTATTAAATTGGCAGGCTTTCATACTGGTATTTCCTGTTGTATGAACTGCCTTTGCTTTCAAGTCCTTATATTTTTAAGAAAGTTATTTCTTCTCGATTTTGTAACTAAAACAATATTTTAATAATTACACAGCACTAAACTGAAGATTCCTTGAACCCGAGATTGTGTCCATCTCTGTATTACTAGTTCCTAGCACAGATTCTGGCATACAGTAGGTTTTAAATATTTATTGAATGAACACTGGCAATGTTACGGTTTACAAGTTACTCCCAAAGACATTATCTGATATAATGCTCATGACTCTATGATATATGTTTACATCCCCACTCTACAGGTAAGAAAATAGCAGACAGATTAGGTGGTTTGCCTAAAATCATGTAACCAGTGAGGAGCAGAGCTGTCACCTGAACCTAGATATTCTGACTCTTTCCAGTATATGGTTTCCTTAGACACTGTCACAGGCAATTCAAACTGGTAAATCACCTTGAAATAAATTTGGTGATACATATCACTAGCAATAAAAATATGACAACCACTTGGATCATTCCTTGGAATTGGGTCAAAGGGAATATTGCAGATGAAGAAGGGAAAAGCTACAGAGCAAAGATATTCAACAAGATATTCCTTATTTTGTCAAAAAATAAAATCCGGCCAGGTGCAGTGGCTCACATCTGTAATCCCAGCACTTTAGGAAGCCGAGGTGGGTAGGTAACTTGAGCTCCGGAGTTTGAGACCAGCCTGGGCAACATGGTGAAACTCTGTCTCTACAAAAAATACAAAAATTTAGCCGGGAGTGGTGCCTCACACCTGTAGTTCCAGCTACTTGGGAGGCTGATGCAGAAGAATTGCTTGAGCCCAGGAGGTGGAGGTTGCAGTGAGCTGAGATCATATCACTGCATTCCAGCCTGGGGGACAGAGTAAGAACCTGTCTATAAATAAATAAATGAATAATAAAAAGCATATTACAATGTTAGGTAAAAAATATATAAATTCCAAATTGTGTTTCCGTCATGATTAAAAATATGCAAAACTATAAGGACACATAGTCAATGTCTTAGGGTGCTGTATAGAATAACTTTTACATTGTATATTGAGTTATGCAATATCTAAAATGGGAAACAAGGCACAGACATAACCACTTTGGTGGTCTGCCATGAAAGTACTAGGCTAAACACTGTCAGAGGAGCGAGCATTCACTCTCAAATAAAATGATCATTGGAGTAGATAACATCTAAACTGAGCTGAGCTTGAAAGAATGGTTAGAATTAGTAGGTTGAAACTAAGCACTTGTAGATGGCTGGGAAGACATTTCAAGCAAAAATGGCAGGAACAAAGGCAAAGAGGAGGAGAAAAGCAAGGCATGTTCGAAATTGGCAGGTCACCATGTTAAAGAGCTGGTCGGAGATTTAGACAAATTATATTGGTAGAGCTATACAGTTTCTTCGCCTCAGCACTGTTGACATTTTAAGCTGGAAAATGTGTTGTGAGAGCTGTCCTGTGCACTGGAGGATATTTAACGGTATCCCTGGCTTCTATCCCATAGATTCCAGTAGCAAACCACAAACAAAAATGCCTCCAGGCTGGGTGCAGTGGCTCACACCTGTAATCCCAGCACTTTGGGAAACCGAGGCAGGTGGATCACCTAAGGTCAGGAGTTCAAGACCAGCCTGGCCAACATGGTGAAACCCTGTCTCTACTAAAAATACAAAAATCAGCTGGGCCTGGTGGCAGATGCCTGTAACCACAGCCACTCGGGAGGCTGAGGCAGGCAAATCGCTTGAACCCAGACAAAAAGCCTCCAGCATTGCCAAATGTCTCAAACAGGTCACAGTCCCTGTTTGAGAAACAATGAGCTAGAATCTAGATGGAAACTTGATTTTAGCCAAGATGCATGCTACAGTTGACAGGGCATGGTAACCCAGAAACTGAGTAGGACGGATAAGTCTGGGCTCAAGAGGCCACATCACTGAAAGCCAACAGGACTCAAACACTGAGCAGAGTTAGAATAAAAATACCAACTATTCAGCTGGATGCGGTGGCTCACTCCTGTAATCCCAGCACTTTGGCAGGCCAAGGTGGGGGGATCATCTGAGATCAGGAGTTTGAGACCAGCCTGGCCAACATGGTGAAATCCTGTCTCTACTAAAAATACAAAAATTAGCTGGGTGTGGTGGCGCATGCCTGTAGTCCCAGCTACTTGGGAGGCTGAGGCAGGAGAACTGCTTGAACCTAGGAGGCTGCGGTTACAGTGAGTCAAGATCACACCATTGCACTCCAGCCTGGGCGACAAAGCAAGCCTCTGTCTCAAGGAAAACAAACTATTTGGCTCAACTATTCTTGAGCCAAAATGTAGCTTGAGACACATTTTTGTGACGACCTTACAGAAGGAGCCTTGAATATCTGCAAAAGAAGTCTGGACTGCAATGAAAAGTAATGAATTTTCTGTTTCATAAGCCAGGGGATTGTCTGAAATAACAAGAGCATTCTAGTTATTAATCCAAGGGCAGTGTAGAGGATGAATTGAATCAACCGGCACTTAATGACAGGAAGTTAGGGGACAGTTTAGGAGTAGGCAGCAATCTTCTGAGTGTGAAGGAAAAAGAGCCTGAAATACTGTGACAGATATGGAAAGAACAGATGAACAGTGTCAAAATTGAAGAGCAGTCTCAAAAGTTTCAATAAGCTAAATGTATTGCATTCCGTCTAAGCTTCCGGAAACTTTATCACTGCAATGTAAATGTAGGCAGAAAAACTATATGAGTTCAGTCACATTTTGTAAATTTTAACCACAGAAAGACTCTTTCAAGAGATTCTTATATTTATTACTTGTAATTCCTTGGACTTACGCAGCTTCATGACACTGGACCAGCAAAGGATTAATGAAATAAGTTTACAAATATTCAAAAATCTATTTATGCAGTGATTTTAAAAAAATCAACTCAACTTGAGATTTGCCAATGTTAGAGATCCAAAGAGAGCAGAAGAGTATTTCAATCATCCACAGCTTGATACATTCTTCTGTTTAATTAACATATCAACTCCTTACAAAATATTTAATATCTCCAATGATTTAGCAATGTCTCCAACCAGATTCTTTTAGATGTCTCCTGTAGTTTTCTGCTATGCTGGTTTTTTGGCATAATTCCATTATGGTAGGAAACAATGAAATTCCATATTCTCATAGTGACTGGAAGACACATTCTTACTCTTCTCTGTAGTAATATGCCTACTCTTTTGTGTAGTAGTCAATTGAAGTAAAGCATAAAGGCCCAGGGCCAGACTCTTCTGGAATCACAGCTAATGAATGAATCTTACTGAACTTTCTGCACTTTCTTTCTACTCTCAAATTAAGCTGGTAAATTGAATAAACCCCGCTTTCCCACATTTTAAAAGAGGTCAGGGAAATATTTAATTATACTATGAATTTTTTTCTATTAAGCTAGTGCTTCCCAAAAAATAAGGGATTATAGAGATAGGCAATTTGTCATCTTTTAAAATGATAAAATATAGTAATGACAATTAAAATTCTAAGTTAGGATGAAACAAATCCTATAATCTCTTCATCCTAAAACACACATATTTACTTTAACATAAATTATAAGCAGACTTTTGTTGTGTAAGGGGTATTTTTTTCTAGTATAAAGGCCACTGAAGTCAGACAGCAATTATTCTTTTGTCATAAATCCCCATTATAGGCACTAAGATTTTCTATTCATATTTCTGCACCTCTAATCAGTTAACTATCCTTCTGTACCATCTCAGAATCCCCCAGTGGGGTTGTTCAACTCCCCTCCCCACAACCTTACAAGTTGCTATACTTTTTAAACAATCACCTGGAGCTTATAGTATGGACCCTATTCTTGAAATTTATTCTGCAAATAAAGTCAAGCATTTAATTCAAAAGCATGAAGCAGTTAAATGATTTTATCAGTGGGAGAACTTAGAAGCCCTGGGAGAAGTGTTATACTTCATAACACCTGTTGGTTTGATAGTTTTGCCAGTGCTTAAGCATTTGTGTCCAAAAATAAAGTTCTATATCAACAAAATAATTGATAGTCATTTTCCCTCAATATATTCCACATACTCCACTTTCCTCTGGAGGACTCACAGAAATCTCAAGAACTTTTGCCATGCCATGAAACATCACCACCATATTTGGCCATATGCAACTCTTCATCCTAACTCCCCTCCTCTAAAATAAACAAAGACTGAGTAGTCTCACCCTCAACTTCTTTGTTCCTGGTGTCTTCCCTCACAAAAGACACTGGACAGCAGTTTGTATGGGACAGTGCCCAGAAAACTACTGGCACCCCACATGCACTGCTATTAACAGTAATAAGTACATGAGTTACATTTATAATCAAAGGAAACACAACCAGATCCCTGTTCTGGTTTAATAAGATAATTGAAATTACCTCATGCAAGGTGTTCAATGACCAATAAATGTTTGGATGCTGGCCAATGGCCACCGGATATACAGGCATTTGATCATAAAAGGATGTTTGGCTGTTTCCCAGGAAGAAGAGATAAAAAAAAAAAAAGGACGGAGTTATTTCCCCCTTTTCCACACATATGGCATGAGAGAGAACAAATGTGGGGCTATGACAAGGTGGAATCAGGAACGATTTGGCCAGTGATGAAATACTCTACCTCCCTGGAGATGTTTTCTCATCTTGTCTTAACCAAGGGCTTGCTGACTGGAAAGGACCCAACTTTGGCAGGTAAAGTTAAATGTATAGTCATAAAGACCTGGAGAGTGAACTCCTGAGAACCAGCCAAGTTTTAATAATTAGATTTCACAATGAGGACCATCTAGTACTGATGAATTGGGGTAAAATGAGGGGAAAAGTACTCTTCTCGATTAGCATTTTTATTTCAAACTGTGCTAAGAATTGTACTTCCAAAGTGACTAATAAAGACATTTCATATTTTCTCTCTGCTTTCATACTCAACTTTAATCAAGAAATCAATGTTTGGAAATTCATTTATTTGGCTGAGTCAGATGTTTTTTGATGTTCATATTTTGTTTTTCTTTTTCCATTCATTTTAGCCACCTACATGAGAGAATTATTGGAGGCTACTGAAGCATCTGACCTGTGCTGTAAGCATTTCTTGAATGTATCCTGGCTGGAAAAAAAAAATGGTAAAGTGTTCATTTGGGATTGCATTAACTTCTCTCTCACGTTAGACAGGCAGAGAAAGGCCACCCTTGAGGATATCTGTGTTTAGTACTCACACCCATTTCAAACAGAAGTTGGAAGAGAGGGAAAAAAATGGAGAAGGTGGGGAAAATGGAGAGCAGAGAAAAATAAAGGCATTGAAATTTCTAAGAAAGGAATAAGCAGTAATTTATCAATCTGTACTTACGTAAGAGAAAGACTAGGAATCAGCCAGTCTCCATTTCTATTATATTATACCATATGCTGTCACTGATATTTCAGTGTTTCTGATTTAAAAATGGTTTCTGATTTAAAAATTGTGTAAAACAATATAATACTAAAAACTGGAAGAAATTTACCTAAAACTACAGCAAAAGAGTTGCTTTGACTTGACCAATTGAAGATTCAGGAATGTGTTTTGGAAGGAAATGCCACATCAGTTCAGGAGTGACTTTCCACTCTTCCTCTGAGGCGCTTTACAAGTAGTACCAAAATCTCTAGAGAACAAGAAGTACCTGGGACCCGTGGAGGTGGAAAAGAGGCTCTCATATGTGTTGTACAGTCAAGAACAACATTCACTGAGTCTTTGCAATGGCCTTCTAAGTTCTGTGGGAAGTTACAAAGGATGGCACTGCCTCTAGGCTGGGACACAGATCACCCACTTGCGTGAAGTAAAACCATGTAAATGCATCACCTACTGAAGAGCTTCAGTGAGCGGAAATAAAGAGTTCAATTAGCAACCACAGATAATTTGTAGGTCTTGAGCCAAGTTTACACAAAATGACGCTTTACTTCCCTTTACATTCTTAATCTTCTGAGTCTCAGCAGGGGTTGAAATAGTTCCATATAAAAGAACAGGGCAATTACCAGGCCCTTTGAACTGTACTGTGTAGGGCAATTCCAGCGGGATCTGGTGTTTATAGGCAAATTAGTAGCTTCAGTGGTTTACTGTTAAGCTAACAAGCCATTAGAAGGGTCTGCCCTCCAAGCACAATCTCTGAAGGTATTCATAAATTTTGGTTCTGGGTTAGAAAAATGCAATAGTTGTTTAAAACTGGTGTACCTGACTTCTCTATTCTCCCCACCCCAGATTTGAGCACAGAGTAAAAACTATCAGGAACAGCATTCTGTGAACTTTGCACTGTGGTGTTGATTTCATATTTTAAAGTGTAGTTTTCAGTAAAATTACTTTGCCATTAATTAAATGAAGAGAACCATTTGGCTTATGCTCTTTGGCAAAGGTGGAGGTATGAATGAATGGCTGAAGGAAACCAGCTGGCCTAGGATTACCCATTTCTCCTCTGCTGTCTTCTGTGAGATGCCCCTGAGAGACAGAAAAAGCACATGCCATCTCTTAGAGTCATAGACACTGAAGTCAGGACCCTCCATGGCCAATAGATTTCTGACTCTTTTGGGGGTTGCTAGCAAAGCAGGAGAACTCTTCTTCTTTTGCTTTGGATAACCTTGCATCTCTCTGCTTCCTAGTTTACTCTCCTTTTCTCCCAATCTCTTTTATACTCTACTCTCTTCTCACCACACATACTCAAATATGTTGATCATTGTGCTTAGGAGAAGAGTGGACAGGGCATGGCTAAATATTCTAAGACAGACAACCACTGTCAAGTTAACCATAAACTGAGAAGTAACAATTATGCTATAGTTGTTATGTTCCAAGGAGAAAGGCTTAACTCTGAATGTATATTTTTATCAAGACACTGAGACATCTACTTTTTTTAGTTTGAGATGATTTGCTTGTGAAAAATGTTTTTGTTCTTCATTGCTTATGTCTCCTGAGTAAAAAATGTATTGCAATAGGCAGACTATGAAATCTCTTGTTCCTGTTCCTTTAAAAAAGTTTTTAACACCTTTTTTCCTCTCAGGGCATAAGCTAATACAAAACAAAAATAAAATAAAGTGGTTCCTAATATATTCAATTAAGACATTGAATTAACACAGATAGCTCTGAAAAAATAATGCTAGTGCAAGACACCCTCACTAATAGACTGAGTTTAATGTTATCCAACAGAAGGTTGCTAAACTGAGTGCTGGGATGGTGTGGGCAAATGGCTTTTAATACTTTAAACCAAATCACCTGTTATTACAGAAGCAACACTCTGATGAATTTTATGTTCCTATAGATGCTGTGAGATTTTTTTAAAATGGGATTTGCTAGAGGCTAATGTTTTTTCCAAAGGCAAAACAAAATACCCCAAAAATATTGTGAACAATTCAAACCTAAGAAGCTGGAGTTAGTAAAAGATGTTAGGAGTTATCTTACGGCAGCCCTCCATAGCAAAGGCTTGACTTGGTCAAGTTTATCACTATAGAAAGAAGCAGTCAAATTTATGGCTTCACTCATGTTCATTTGCCTTATACTTGTTTGTTATTTGCATTAGTCGAAATATGGAAGAAGGAAATGCTCTTGAATTACCCACTTGTGAATTACTTCTGAGGTGAAAGGAAGGAGAACTTCCCTCATAAATTGCATCACTGCTTTGCACGGTGGAAGATTCAATTTCAGCTCTTATTCTGTTCAGAAATGGCCTCTTCCTACCTAAAGGGATTAAAACACCTGTTCCATGCCATGGTATACTAAAAACCAATAGTGCAGAAGGGATGCAGTCAACAAGGAACACAAGCCCAGACCATCCAGATAACTAAGACAGAGAGCTGCAGCAACATGCAGCCATTACCCGCCATTCCCACCAAAGAGTAAAGCAGGCAGCCAACAATGTGCAGAGCATACTAGAAGCAAAGCTTTCTGCAGAAATCAACTGGTCAAAATCAAGGACTTAGGTAGATACAAAAGCAAAGAGTAACAACTCTCTAAGCTTAGTAAACAGGCCCTAAGGAAAGATGCAGGCATTACAATATAGACAAGGGAGAACAAGAACAACATGGGACAAACAGACAAAAATGACCAGAACAGGAAAACTCCCACATCCATATTACCTGTCTCCCAGAGAGGAAAATCTGCGGATTAGAACTCCCTGAATATGTTCTATGTCTGATTTTGTCAGTTGACAGAGAAAACTGTACAATTCTCATTCCAGAGGGTAGAATCTGTCATTCTCCATAAACTACTATGTCATTTTCATAAAGTGTCCATTATATATTCTTTTCAGGCACTGTTAAATGTAGACATCTAAGCTAGGTGGCCTCCAATTAATATTCAAGGACCTGACAGCCAAAGGAGTATAAAATAGGTCCTTAATATAAAGAAAGTATATAGCTCCATGATCATGAAAATACTAATGGACTGATTATTAGTTAAGAATAAATACTTGGTATCATTTGTCTAAAATAAAACAAATATTAGCTGTAAGATCTAAAGAGAAGGAAAAAGGAAAAAAAAAAAAAAGAATTTAAAAAGCAGTACCCACTACAGAATTTTGACTTAATAAAAATGATTTCTGCCTGTGTGTGTTAAATACTATATCAGGGAAATCTTAGTTTATTCAGTGCCTTGTGTGTCACCATGGCTACTAGAGGCTCCTTCCATAAGCCAAAAAAGTAAAAGAGTAATGTGTCAACATTAAAATATTTTTCCTTCTTGGCCTTTTCAGAAAAGCAGCATTCCTACCACACGTGGTATAGCAACAAGAAGTTCACACCTCAATGAGGGACGGGTTTCAGTCCTTCAGTCCAAAGAGATTATTAAATACCATATGTTATTTTGACTTGGAGGCAGCAATTTCCAGTCCTTCCAGCTAGAATGACAGTGTTCTCAGTTAAAGACAAAAAGAATCTTAATATTTCCCTTGGTCCCCATTCCCCTACTTCCCAGGTCACTGAAAGGACACTGTGCATCATGATTACTGCTGCTTTACAGCATTATCTTCATAACATTTGAATATGGTTGTGCTTTTTTTCAAATATTTGTGCTTATTGCTTAATTAAATTGGTCAGCAGGAGGATGTAGGACTGTCAGATTTTAAGTCATAGTTCTTATTGATGACAAGAGAAATCAAACTGCTTTTGTAAAAGGAAGGAAGGGAGAGAGGGAGGGAGGGTCAGACTGACCACATGGATGTCCACCACCATTACCATGGGCCACAATAATATTCACTCATGAGGGTATGTCCTGCAGTTTATACTGGAGAAGGTGCAGTCAAGAGAAGGAAAGAATGGGTGAGAAGATAAAATGAATAAAGATTAAAATGCTATCACTGTCCATTTATGACCCTATTATTTTACAGAATCATTTAACAAAGAAATTGAATACAAGCCCCATGTACCTCCATTCAAATGACCAGCCCCATATGTAAACTATGTGGCTTTAGGTAAAGCTGCATGACTGACATAAACTATTTACCACTTATCAGTGATAGAATAATAGAAGCAGGTGCTCCTGCTGATCTAAGTGAAATACACTCACTAAACGTTTTATAATCTATCAGACTGTTGTATCAGTGATGTATTATACTATTGCATTTTTCTCAGGCCTAGATTATAAAAAAATATACCACAAGCCCCCTGCTAAGCATCAGAGAATGAGATCCACATTTCTCAGGCTCTTTTTTTTTTTTTTTTTTTTTTAATGCCTATTTACCTACCAAAACAAGCTTTCTATAACTTTCTTGTGAGCAAACAAACTTTCTTCTAGTTCATTTTATTTCTCTGTAAATATTTCAAAACTTTGTTGCTTTGGAAACATCTCTTAATTTAAAAAAAAAGGGCTACAAATGTAGGGAAATGCAATACTGATAAAAATTAAAACTGGTATTAAAGATTTTATCTGGTGATTTTCTATTGTTCATAGATCTCATTAAGAGTTCCTCTTTGATTGAGAAATTTTTAAGCCCCTATCAATGCCAAGTCAGCATACAGTGTAAACATGTTCACCTACAGAGGCATGGAAGACACCACTCCCCAGCATTATTCCACATACTGATAGCTAGGGACTCTCTCCCACATATTATCTGCTGGAACTCGATCATCCATGAGCTGACATACATGAACAAATGCTTAGTAGCCCTTGCCAAAAAACAGTGCTTCTCCGTAGTGACAGACTCAAGGGGCTCTGGGCCAGTGCCCAAGGTCTCTACGGCCAGCACTTAGGCACACAGAAGCCATGTGATAAATTCCCATTGAGAGAAAGCATACATGAATAAAAATAAGAACTGTAAGGTGACGACAGAGTTGTGAAAAACTAGCTGTCCCTCCTGAGGGTGGTGGAGTTGGAGGACCCCACAGCAGAGACCATTTAGTTGATGCTTAAGCTTTCTGATCTGAAAGTCTGGTGGAGGCACCACAGAGGATGTGGAAATGTTCTCAGCTCACAGGAGAGCCTGCTGGTGACTCTTTAGGCCTGCCAGTCAAGTCCAGAGCCAGGATAAAGGAAGGTAAGGGTCAGATGATGTCCCTCACACCATTCAATTCATCTGAGTTAGAGAAGCCCCTCCTGAAAGAAAGGCTACAGTTTGTCCAGATCCAAAAAGTACCACTTTTCCAACCCATTTCTCAGTGGTCACATTATTTCAAGTCTCACTTTGACACTGAAGAGATTGAGGAAAAGTACCGATTTACCCTGGATAATTCAAATGGGATTTTTCAGATTAATTGAAAAATGCCTCTGAAGAGCTTGGGGCACAAAGGACACCACAAACTGAGCAAATGTTGCTTTTGAAAGGCACCTCAGGTATCAGGAAAGTAGAAATAAACTCAATTGTCATGATATATGTAAATCAGACCCACAGAAGGACTTTGTACCTAGAATGTCTACTGGGTAATGGCCTGCATGGTAGATAGTGGATATGAACATGGTCATGGCTTTTCAACATGAATATCTATTTGTAGGGACATGCCTTGGTCATCAGTCGTTTCTTCCAGGCCCCAGGAAGATAAGTTACATTTCTTTTCCTCCAACTTAAAAAAAGAAAAGCTGTGATTTTTAACTTGAAATGTAGTCTGTTCTCTTATTAATGCTATCCCTGGAGTGCCCTGCTGCACTGCTAGGAAGAGCGTTTGCACCAAAGATCTGTTGGAGCCTCCAGCAATGGAGGCCCTTGGATGGGTGTTAGGCAGTTGTTCATTCTTCAGTGTACTGTGTGGTGTTTCCAGCTAGTGTAGGCTCAGAGTATTTTTAGGGTATTGTTACTACCCAAAAAGATGAAATGGTAATAGAATGAATAGATAGATATATTTTATAGTAACCAATATTGGGTAAGTACTTAAGTGTTTTTATATATTATTTCAGCTAACCTTTAAAATATCACCTCCCTTTCACATAGGGTCTAATTATTATACTCAGTTTACAGTGAGGAAGGAAAGACACTCAAAGGCATGCAGCTGAGCTGGGGCACCAGTGGAATCTGACTCCTGAGTCCCCAGTGGGAGGAGCATGACACTACTAATTGTTTTCCTAAGGGACTCTCAAAAGAAAAGGACCCATCCAATTATAAGTTCTCATATTTAACACTTCCCTACACCAATACAAAATCCGATTTCCTGGAAATAAGATGGCTATATGGAAAGCTTCCTGGAAATGCTATTTGGAGTTACTGAGATCTGTGATTGAAATGTGATCTGGTCAGGGTAACAGCATACCTCAGAGAAGAAAGTAGATTCCCCATTCTACACTCTCTTCTCTGGCCTTTGGCTACCAATGCCTGAAGATGGAAATACAATTTTCAGACTTATCAGCTTTCTGCAATTAAATAAATATTGCAAGGTACAGCCCAGGCCTGTTTTTCATAAGGCTCTGAAGGGGAAAATGACTTCTAAAAGGCAATTTTCTAACATCTTCAAAACGTCCTCAGTATGCTAAGTCACTAACAAACACAAAAGAACTGTTATAACTTTGCATTCTGCAATATCTAGTATGTATGAAATCTAACATGGCTATTCCTTTCCACTTGGGAATCACTTTTCAAGTGAAGGGAAAAGCACCATAAAAAAAGGACAAAAAGTATGTAAGTTGGTTTCTAACCCAAGTCAACCTTAATGAAACTGAAATCCTAGATAGGTCTGAAATATTTGGTGAGATAATTTTTTCAATGAGCAAACACGCATACACACACCATCAATATTAATACCACCACCACCACCACCACTGCCACCGCGCCCCCCAACTCCTACCACCACTCATCTTATTTAGTTTAAAATGTTTCCAAATGCCACTGAAAATGAATTATCCAGGAAAAGCAAGAGGCCTTCGGAGTTGGACTGTCTCCTCGTTGAACTAAATGTCCCTGGTTATGTTGTTTATCTAAATTCTGGTCTATATTATTCCTAGAGCTGTTTATATTTTGTTAATTAGGTCTATTAATTTATCTGGCAGTACAATTTCACAGCAAGACTATACCTCTAATTTTCCAGCCAACCACTAGTTTTAGCCTTTAGTTAATGCTGTGAGAATTGAGATTTTAAATAAACCCATAAAATGCCAGAAAATTTTTTTACTCTTTCTCTCTACAGCCCTAACAAGTCAGAACTTGACTTAAATTTTCCATAAGGACAAGGTGTGAGCAAAATTTCCACACTTGCAGGTGAACACTTGTTATTATGTCCCCTAAGATATTTTCTTTGCTTCGAATTCACATATTATTTCTGGGGTTTATAAGTACATAGATGTGGGTGTTTCTCTAATGCCTTTAATCACAAGTGTGTATGATGAATTTAAAAAGGCACTTAGTGTAAAATAAACTTGAAAGGCATCTTTAAAAATTATTATATAATGTTAAAAGATGAAGGAAAATAACATTTAATTATCAGAAACTATAAATACATTTTTGGCTGATAAGCCTCAAAAATTTCTTTAGTAGCCAAAGCTATTGTTTTAGATAAAAAAATTATTATAATAGCAGCTAGTGAGATAGTGTGTACAGTGCATTTATTATGTGTCTGCTAAGTACGAGTTTTGCTTCTGTTTTTCAGTTGAGGAGACTGAAGTACAGAGAGTTGAAGCAACTTGCTCAAGATCACACAGGTAATTAACAGTTGAGTCTGGTATTGAATTTTAAATGAAATCAGAGTCCAGAATCCACACTCTTAAACACTACTTATATTGTCTTTGAATGTTAGAGTTAGATTAAACATAAAGAAAGCTCCTTAACCTAAGAATAGTGAGATTAAAAATCACGATATGTAAAAATAACCACATGGAAAGGAAATGGCTTATTTCTGTGGCATAAAGAAAAAAACAAAACAAAACCCAACTTCATCTATAACAAATCAAGGGTTCAGGACAATGCTGTAGAAAGGACTTAGTAAATGGATTGTTGATCTCTGTAACGTTTACTTCCTTGTTGCATACATTGGTCTTCTATCCGCAGGGAAGAGGCATCTATAGAGCTCCCACACTTTTACAGAGGAAGTAAGTGCTGAACAAGTCTGTTTGAAACATATGTCTCTTTGAAAGTTTAATGGAGGCTTTTTCCTCATTCTCCTTGTTGCTCTTTAGGAAACAGCCTGCATACTTTCAGGGACGTCTGCCTTACCTTATTCTACTGGAAGAGGAAAGCATTCCATGTTCCCTAAGAAAAAAAAATGATCACTTTGATCATGCTGCCTGTAATATCAGACTCTCTCCATGAACAATACACTTATTTTAAAAGTTCATTCTCACTAATGAAAAACAAGTATGTGACAGAGTTTAGAGAAGAGTCACCTGTTAGACACCTTTTATAGCAATGCTTCTGAAATCATCAGAAGCGTCCCAGCTATATTACCCTGAAATGTACGATTCTCCTCAACCAATAAAGCACATTATGTGTGTCCTTTGGGTTCATAACCAACCTCAATAATAGTCCATTTTCAGTTACATGTCAAGACAGCTCGAACTCCTAATGTTCTCATAAATAAATGGTCTAACCATTGGGAGCTAATTGTCACAGTGGGACAGTGTGAAAGGCTTGTAATCATGGCCTTTATTGTCACAATTAATTTTCATATTGTAGCAAAATATAACCTCAGGAGCCCCTTAGAATAAAAAAAAAATGACTTTGTACTCAAATGAAGAGTTTATGTTCTTTAAATAAATTTTGGTAATTCAAAACCAACTTAATCTCTTCAAAATCAACAATCAGCATTTTCTTACTATGTGGGGATAACTGAAGCAGTAAAATTTCATTTCCAAAGAATAGATGAGCACTTTTCATGGAAAAAAATAACTTCAATATTTTATAGATTTACTCGTTTAGACTTACGTCACAGATCTTTAAAAATGTATATTTATTTAGGGCCAGAGTACATTTAGAGACAAAGTCAAAATGAACCTAGAAGTAGATTGGCAAAATAATCATCCTTGTTATATATCCATCATATAAAAACATGTTAAATCCAGATAACTCTTAGGACATATTACTAAGAAAAAGTTAAAACAGTGATGAGATTTGGGGAAGTAATTAGTGCTCAGAATATATCACTGGGTTTTACCTGTACTTTTTTTTTTTAAAAGGAAAAATAACAAAGGTTCAGTTTTGGATAATTAAATGTACAGAGGATTCAAAATTCATTTACTTTACAGGAATAAAGATTCAGTAATTATCTTCCCAATAGCAGAAGGGAATTGGGCAGTGTGGTTCTGACTGGGGCTCTGCATAGTGTGGCATGCTGTTTGCTTCATTTAACTTTCTTTAATATTATTAATCTTCAGGAAATTAGACTGTGTTCCAAGCAGTGTGAACTGCCATCCTCAAAACAACTGGATAATCGGGTAGGAAAAACCTTCTGTCGAAGACACAGCTGCCACTAGAACTTGATTTTTCTTAATCATCTCTCCCTGAGAGGGAGAAATGAGAAGAATGTTTCCCTAACAAAATTTTTGGCATTGGTGCACTGAAAAGATAATTGGAGGTTTCATATAAATCAGTTTGGCTGAACTTAGTAAAATGAAGCCAAACAAAAATTACCTCCCAAATGGACTGAATTCAGTTAAACAACCAGAGGACCTGTGTGTCTATTTCTCATCTGTGTAGAATTGGATGCTCTTAGAGCTGGATCAAAGGCATCTGATCAAGCGCCTGCTCTGCTGTGTACGTGCTGCTACTCAGAGCACAGTGGTCAAAAGCATGAGCTCTGGCTGGAGGCACAGCTGGGTTTGAATTCAGGCTAGAACACTGTAGTTTACATGTGTTACTTTCCATACCTCGGTTTTCTCATCCCTAAAATGTAGATGATAATACCTGTCTCCTACATGTCTTGGGAGAACCAGCTGAAATAGGGCCACACAGTATAAAACTCGGCGCACATAGTGCACATAGTGCAATGGAAACTATTAGCAACAATAAGAAATTCTTATCATTAACCTCATGCAAATGACTAATAAGAATAAAGCATTGATGTAATAGAGCCACCAAGAAGTACTGTACAGTAGTATAAAGAACCCTGGATTTAGATTCAGAAAATTAAACTACAACTCCAGCTTTGTGGCTTAGTAACTGTGGGACTTGGGGCAAATGGCATAAGTTCTCTGAACTTCAGTTTCTCTATATAAATAATGGAAATAATAATTATCAACACAGAACAAATGAGATAATGTTTGTTTCCAAGTGCCTAGTATTGTGGCTTAGTACTTAGTAAGTGCTTAACAAGTTGTAGTGGAAACTCAATCTTTTTGCAGAGCTGCAATTACAAGTCTCTCTTCTAGGAGTTAAGAGACACAGAACCAAGTCAAGGGGAGATTTTGGATCCGTAACTGGTAAGAATTTAGCCCAAACTGGCCTCTTAGGTGTCATTGTTACAATTGATTTACAAAGGTAAGAAACAGCCTTCTCAATTCAGCACCAAACTCACTATTCCCCATGGATTTGATAGACACGCCCCTTAAACTGTGAAAATCTGTTGTAATACTGCCATCACCATTTTATATTTGTGTCTATATCACATGATACAGTGAAAGTCTAAAGCATATAAAGACGGTCACAATGGAATAACTGATAATAGAATATGTTTATATGTTATAAAATTCCCACAAATAAAGCATTTGTGCATGCTCCATCAGACTAGAGCTAGTTTTCATGGACAGATATATGTACACATTCCATTTATATTCACTTATATATACACATAACACATATACACATAAGTGTATATATAAATGAATATAAGATAATAAGTTCAATTGAAATCCTTTCAACTGTATCCTAAGCAACATAGAAATTCCAAAGGAAATTGGCTAAAATGTGTACAAAATTCCCCTATAAAGAAATTTAGTATTTAGGAGATTATGCATAATTTGTGAATGTGACATCATAGAGAACCATGCAGGAATAGAATGGCCAGGACTAGTGAGGATTTTTCAGCAGCTAGATGATATTCTTTCCTGGTGAAATAGACTTAAAATATTAACAGAGGTGGAATGAATTCTGAAACAAACAATAGTTCTACCATATAAAACTTAATGGATTGAGGAGCCAATAGAGAACTACATAGTATATAAGGTCAAAATAAGATAATAAAGGTATTTTCCTTGAACTGAAATCACCCACGCTTAATCCTCAGCACTGCTCAGAGTCAGGACCATTAAATCAAATGGGTCTATATCGAAGGCACAGGGAAGACAGAAGAATTTTGCATCAAAATCTGAGAGGTGAATCATCTTGTACTTGATTCAGCAACGGTTGTGATCTCTACAACTCAAATGAGCTGAAACTCAGCCTTCATTATAGATATTGCCAGAGTATGCTAATTTGGGTTAAAAGTTATTTGTCAGCTATGTATCTAATGAAGTTCACGAAGTCTTCACTATCCCTTTCTCAGGCTTCCTCCCCACAACACCTTGAAACAAGCCCAAGTCAAAGGTTAATTCGATGTCCTGACTACTCTGGGTGGGGCTGGGGGGATGGGGGCAAAGCCACTTAAGAGAGACAAAGATACTCATCCAGAACTAGGAGGCACCTGGTCTAGGAAGGAACCGCTGGGCCTTCAAGTCCATTTGCTTATAATTTATCTGGGGAGATAAGATGAAATGCAGAATAATTAGTGCTATGGAAAGTGCCTGATACCTAAATGGTCTTTAATTAATGCTTGTTTAATGAATTCAAAAATAAATGACTGAGTGAATGAATGAATGAAAGCACTAATAAGGCAATATATAATAAATGCCAAAATGTCCAAGGTTTAGGCCACCCCAGAGGACCTGATAGAACAAGGAGGGAGCTATTGAAACGGTGGAACTGGCTTCAGCTTTTATGAACAGGCTTAAAATTTATGCTTAATGTATGAAATATAAACATGAATTATCTATCTTTACATATACCTAATATATATGTATGTATGTATACATGCATATATGTATATATGTATACTTCAGATAGATAATTCATGTTTATATTTAGTATATTAACTTTTTATCAGGCTATAACAAATGTATCCTAAGTGGTGATATTTACAAATAATTTCTTTACAAAGGTAAAAAAAAAAAAAAAAAAACTATAAGCCTTATATAGATAATGGTTCATTCTGGATAAACACCCTCAAAATTAACATAACAGTTATGCTGTGATATTTTCATCAACTGCCAAATATAAATGATAATATTTAGTTTCTATTGTCACTGAGGCACTGACAGGACTAATATTATTTTAAAGTATCTTCTGATTACAAAATGCAAAACAATGATAAGTCCTCTTCATATGACCCTTCACAAATTCATTAAACTCTCTGAAGAAGTTTCTCTAGTAGAGAAACCAACACTACTTCAATTATCTTTCAAGAGATCTTTGCTATTTGCAATTCTCTTACTGCAGTGCTCCTGCTATTACATACTTTTGCTACAACCAGTGTACTAAAAACTGTTAAAGCCTGATTGTTATAATTTTTTAGCTTGTAGAATTTGCTAATGATTTTTTGCTCTTGGCAAGTTTGATGATTCCAATATTGATAAATGTTTGTTTTCCTCCTCCACTCCCATCACCATTTACCTGAGTGCATATTTTAAATACCAGTGGGGCTTCAGAATATATGTTAAGCATCTGGGTAAAGATAAAAAACAATATGCAAGGCAAATGCATTTATCAACCGCATCTCTTGACCTAAGATTTTGATAATGTTTGTTGAGAACTTTGGGCATAGAAATCGGCCTTTGCATTTCAACTGATTTCAAAAATCTAATTGTTGTATTTCTTTTGGTTTGGGAAAATAGCATTTTTTAAATGTTTAGGATAAATATGGAGAAATGATACATGAAGATCCTGCTAACATGAAAAGAATTCATTGAACAACAAAATTAGTAAAAATTAGCTAAAAAGGTTCTAGCCATTAACAGTCAGTAAAGTAGCAAAAGCTGAAGTTTTGCTGAATAGGACAAGCCAGGGGATAGGAATCCTCATCAGGTTTTTGGGATTACAGAGTAAGATCTTTGCTCATTTGATACATTAAGCTTTGCTAAACAATATATTTTACCTTAATTCTGGATATTGTAAAGAGTGACGTTAAGTAACTGTGTTCTAGAGGAAAAGAAATATATACTGTGCCCCTTTAGTAAAACTGTTTTTAAATTCTAATAGAATTTCAAGGTTATTATCTATTTCAGATCAACAGTGGGGGTCAGAGTTCACAGCAGCCAGAATTTACAAACCTCCAATGGGTTTTGATTGACAGCAATCAGCATCTCTTCAGCATCACTGAGGGAACAAAGTACAGGTCAAGACAGCAGGCGATTTCATCTGTCATTTTTAATTATCTAAATGATATTCACAGACAAAACCTTTCCCATCCATCAGGGCATCACATTACCATAGACAATGTTTGTTTAAAGAAGAGGCCATAAAATCAAACAATTATGAATGCAGACAAGCCTTGCTATTGACTGCATAAATAATCAAGCGAGAGTTCCAAAACTCTCTGCTAATGAATTGGTAGATTGCTGGCAGGAAGTGGCAAGTAATAATATAGACCACAGTCTAATGTCCTTATTGACTTTTACTAAAGCTTGACTATGGTCACAAAGATTCAAAAATGACGTCAAGTGAGGTTTCCATAGGAGCAATATTGATAGCAGTACACAGCTAAAATACAAGTAGTTAACTCTTGACCTTATGGTAGGACCAGAGATCCCCTGAGAGCACTGAAATGCTAGCAGTATCATACATCATGAACTGAGCCAACAGCCGCGGGGTCCTTGACAGCATTACCACACAAGCAAGGGGCCCTTCTTTCGCCATTTATAACAGTAATCTCTAATAATTCAGCTGCAACCCTGGAAATTAACCCTATTTCAGTTTGTTACATAAGTAATTAAAGTTTCCTCTCCCCCAACCTTTTTTGGGAACAGCGAAGAAAGTGTATATGCCTAAAATACATGTAACTGGTGGCAGCCAGCTGAAGTGGAAAAGCCTGGAAGCAGGAGGCTCCGGACCTAAGAAATGGAGCAAGCGCTCCAAGGAAACATGCATGAAGGAGTGCAGAGTTGTGAGTAATATCTCTCCTTGCCTAATGTATGCAATCCATAAAAATAAGAATCAGCGGCACCTGTTTTTGTAGTACATCCTTATTCCTTTAACTGTCTTCATAAGGAATTCCACCCACCTTATAAAAAACTATCAGCAAATACTGTGACCACAGCTTAACAAATATCATTCCAATGGCTTAACAATTCCTCCCAAATTAAATAAATCTCTTGATACAGGCACACTTTATTATCTTGCTAATTAGGCATTAGTGTCCCACCCCTCACTTCCCTCAACATGTACAAAATGTTGTCACATCATTTAGTAGAAAAGAATTTAAAAAATAAGCATATTTAGTTTGAACAAATACTTGAAAAATACATTCTAGAGAGAAAAATATTTCTCAGCAATATCACAAAAGAGGGTCATGGGGGTAAATTTTGTATCTATGGTAAGAGCTCACCCCAGCAAACATTATTTCCTATAGTTGCTCAGCAGATCGCAATCCACAGCCATGGCCATGAGAGGATCATTTTCTGCTGTTAACCAAGTTCACATTTTATGAATGGGAAGACATGGGATAGCAGAGGAAGAAAAATCACTGGAGGAAAAGAGGGAGACGAGAGGAAGGAAAAATACTGTGTAGAGGGCACAATTCAGCTAGTCAGGGTAACAAGAGCAGTGATGTGTAAAATCTGTATTTGGTCTGGTAGACACAACTCAAACACTACATCATAACACCATTTCATCTATTAGCTTCTAGGGGCTTTCCAGACTTCTTCTGGAAATATGGAAATAGTCAAATTGAACACAAAAGAATGTTGCACTAGTTTCAAAAAAGCACAATATTAATTCAAGTCTTATGTTGATAAATTTCTACTTGAACTCCGAGCGTCAGTACTGTTCTTCTTAAGCTACTGTTGCATTATTTTGATTACATTAAAATTTATATGTCAATTTTAGAAAAGCATAGTCACTGGCATCAGACAGATCTAGGTGCAAATCCTGTATTCATCATTTACTAGCTAGGTGACCTTAAAGACTTTTTTCTGTTATCTATAAAGTAGGAATACTAATAGCTATTTCATTGGGAGGTTGTGAATGTAAAGAAATCAGTTGTAAAGCATCTGATAAATGCTCAATAAATATTAATTCTTTCCTTTCCTTCTGGCTTATATTTGTTTAATAAATACATGTTACTATCCAGGGGTAATTTTAAGGGCAGCAAAAATAAACTATATTTTATGTCTATGAAAAGTAGAATATGTGACAAGAGGGATGATGCCCACATGTCCTTTAACTACTGAGATAATCTTTCTATTTTATTAGTCAAACTAACTTTTACAATATATGATCTCATAGAAATTTTAGTCATTTTAACTCATTTTCTTTAAACTAAAAATGTCAACTGTAATCTTAAAATCCAGCTCCAGAAATATTTCTGTTGCTGATTTATTAGGAAATATATTTATTCAATAAGGGGATCATCTTCATCAATACCATTCTCTTAACTCATTTGCAATTCGATTAGTCATTTTTAAATCATCGTATGTTAGAAATTAAGTATATCTGGGAGTTTGATCCAAGACCTTTTACTGTCATCAGTATACCCAAGGATGAGCATTTCTCTGAAGTTCTGGAAAAGCCAAGAAGAATAACATGGTGTCCAGTAGGATTAACTACAAGGTTATTACCATTGGCCTCACTTTGTGTATTTTCTATTTCTGATCATAAAAATTACAATACAATATCTTCTCATCCCTGAAAAAAATATCGTTCACACACACTCTCTCTTTATCCCCCAACCCGCCACCACTCCATTTCTTTCTCCCTCTCTACCTCTCTTACTCTCTTCCTCTTAATCAAAAATTAAAAGAGGTTTTTGAGATAGGCTGAGCCTGAATGAAATATAAAATCAGTAACATTGGTAGTGGATTAAGATATGGGCCAAGCCGGGCATGGTGGCTCACGCCTGTAATCCCAGCACTTTGGGAGGCCAAGGCTGGTGGATCACCTGAGGTAGGGAGTTCAAGACCAGCCTGACCAACATGGAGAAACCCCATCTCTACTAAAAATACAAAATTAGCTGGGTGTGGTGGCGCATGCCTGAAATCCCAGCTACTCAAGAGGCTGAGGCAGGAGAATTGCTTAAACCCACGAGGCAGAGGTTGTGCAGTCAGGTGAGATCACACCATTGCCCTCCAGCCTGGGCAACAAGAGTGAAACTATGTCTCAAAAAAAAAAAAAAAAAAAAAAAAAAAAAAGATATGGGCAAAAGAATGAGGGTTTCTGTTTAAATGTCTATTCTTGTCTCTTAATATTTGATTATTCGTTTTATATTACACTATTTCAGACTCGTGTGCCTTGACATTCCCCTTATATTTACCTTGATTGACATCAGTTGTTCAAAGGGATACATAATACAAATAGTCAGATACCTAAAGGACAAAATCTGCAATGTTCCAAAGTACACATTTGTAAAAGAAAGTATAAGACGCAGCATGCCTTTTTAATTCCTTTTTTTTTTTTTTTTTTCAAACAGAACTAAAGTTTCTAAATTAGAAAACATGGGCAGGATATAGCTATTTTAATTTTGAGACTGTTCAGGAATGAAACATGGTAATAAAATAAAAAATAAACAAGTGTCTCTTTTCTTAATGTAAGTATAGATTCTAGATTCTAAAAGTGCAATGTAACACACAAGTACAGATTCATACTTTTCCCCACATTTTAAAGATGTGAACTTGAGAGCATCCACAAAATTCAAGGTATATTCCAGGCAAAGATTAAAGAGAAGGAAAATGCATTTAGAGGGGAAACATCCATCGTCCATATACTTGGTGCAGTACACTCTACAAATTGGCTATTAGACCTGCCCTCATCTCTCACTACAGAAGCAGCCACAGCTGGATGAGATCTATAATGTAATAGGGGGATGAGGTGTCTTTGGATAAGGGCCAGCATCTTAATTCCTGCTGAAAGAAATATTGCTGATAGAAATATTGACTGCTAAATTATTCCGAAGCAGGAACACGTTCTTCTTTTCTCTATCACTGTAAGCCCTGATATAGTAAGCCATGGTCTTCTACCTTTCTCTCAGACTGCTGTTTTTGGCAGGGAGGGAGCACTCTTTCTCTCCTATTAATACCAAGAAACCTGTTTTCACCATTGTCTTCATGACAAAAGACAAGGAGACCTAGGTACCAAAAGTTCTGAAAAAAAGTATTCTCTTTTCTGCTATAAAATACCATCATATCAAGTGAAAAATACTCACAAATATAACCATTCTCATCTTTCTTACAAATCAATTGTATTCTTAAAGAACGAATCACTTTCCACTATCCTTAGCGCAATCCTTCCCATCTCTAATTTCCTCACATACAGATTCTGTGAATACTTCCGTATTTCTCTCTTTTTTTTTTTAACATGAAGCATTCTAGATGACATCTGAAGAATAAAATTCTTTCCATGGAACAACATTTCGGCTGACAGATGACCATATGACACCCTTCAAACAGTACAATATGTCACTATCAGAATGCGACTGCTGGGGAGTGTATATTCAAGGTAATATTTAATGTTCAAGTCAAAACATAATGGAATTTTACCAGCACTTAATATGAAACACACATAAAGAGAGGAACAACATTCCTCATTCAAAAATAATTTGTGTTTGATTTATAAAAATCTGAAAATTTGTTGTTTTATAAAAGAAAGCTAATAATAGTTTAGCTATAAAATTAAATAAAAAGCAAATATTAAGATAATTTTTTTAAGAAGAAAAATATTAAAGATAAATTTAACCTCTGTTTCATCTTAATGGTGTACTAAAAATTTATTCAATAAAATTAAGATTGTGGCTTCAACCTCAAACAACAGCCCCTGCTAAACCCACTCAAGCCCTTTAATATATGAGAGCTGAATTATGTCGCTTTGTAAATGACTATACTGAAGGAAAGGATAAAATATAAGTGTCTAGTTCTATCACTTAGAAGGTTGAACATAATATTTAATATATGGTCCTGTTTCTAATAACATAAACATTTTGAGGGTGATTAGGAAGACTAGTGTATTATCCTGATTGTATTCTCACAGCAATTTACGTTTTCCCCATGGTAAAGCTGGTTTCAAACAGATCTTAAAAGAAATGACTTTGTCATTATTAAAAATACCTTAAAGGAAACATATAATTTCCAAAACAAGGCACTCACGATGAAAACTTCCTGACGTAATTGTTCCAAATGGCTAACATTTGTATCGTCCAAATGATTTAATAATGATCGTTTACTTGTTTTGAAGTACTATTGTTATTTACCTCCTTAGAAAGTCTTGCCAAGAGTGTGTGATATATCTCACAGAATGCCAAGATACTCATCTTTTTGGAATACCCACAGTGCCTTCTGCAGGAACAGTGCCTTTTATTGTCTCTGTAAAGCTTGAGAGTCTATAGCATACCTGGAGGTAGTGCACCCCATAAAGGCGAGAAGGGAACAACGTGCTAACAATAATGATAATAATGAAAATAGCAGTGAAGGTATCAAGTATGAAGCCCTTAGTATTTGCCAGGCACAATCCACAGGGCTTTACATGGATTATATTACTTAATTCATATGTCACTCCTATGAAATAGGCAAATTAGAAAGTCTCTTAACCACTGCCATGAAGCCGTATCGGCAACAGATTGCTAGGTTCTTCGAGCCTCAGCAAGACTATCACAACTACTACCTGGTTCTTCCTCTTGCCTTCAGAGACTATTTCCCCCAATCCCCATTCACCTGCCACAGAAGTCCCAATCATATTTCCAAATTAATTGTTTTTTTCACAAGTGCCTATTTCCCTGGGGGTAAAGCCCAAACCCTGAGCACTGGCATTTGGTCTCAACAAGACTGACATTCTCGCTATACTCACCTCCTGCCCATCATGCTGAAATCACTCTGCGAATACCTGCACCCCCTCTATTTCTTTGTGTTTCTTGAAGGCCGGGGATGTTTTACTTGTTAATAGCTCCATGCGGGCACAAAATATGCACTCAAAAATACTTTTTGAATTAAAATGAATATCATGTCAATGCCAACTTTTCTACAGCTCCTACACCACATTCACACAGGACCACTTCCTATACCTTTGCAAGGCCCTGTGCATTGATCATGCCATTCACTTCCCCTGGACTGTGTCTATCCATCTCTACTTGGTAAAACCACATTCACCAATGAAGGTCTTACTCAAGGTCACACCCCTATGGCACCTCCTCTCATTCTACAAGGTAGAATTCAAGCTTTCTGCTTAGAGGCTTCCTTCACTCTTTGACTCTACCATGACTAGTTTAGCTTCTAGTAGATATTGTCACGTTTGTTTATTTCTATATCTGCTTCCTTAGCCTGACTGAAGAAATCTACAAGAACAAAGACTGTGACTATTTCTTGGTATTTTGCAGCATCTAACTGTAGGGTCCAGGACTCAGTAAATAATGACATAAATCATTTATGTAAATAATTACAGAAATGATGAATTAGTATTCCATTTAGGGCATAATGAACAAACCATTATTTCACCGAGAGGCCCTTGTGATATGAGACCCACCACTACTCCAATCTTTTATTCCGGAGACTGGAAGGGCTTACCCTGGCGTTGCCCCTTTTCCACAGCTCTGTCCTTCTCCCGCCCTCTCTGTGGGACTTAGAGATAAATGTAGGCAGCCCGATACCTGTTAAATTTCTGCATCTGGATGTGTGAGGTGAATAAGGACAGGAACCTGCTTTGATGGCTTCCCAAAATGCATGTAATATCCTGGGAAAATCTTTCATCAAAGTAACAGAAGTAATGGGCATTTAGGCCAAAAAAAAAAAAAAATGGGTAACTGAATACTGTGGCTGAATGGCAGCATAAAGGTTCTCCCTGGCTAAGCTCCGGGCTTCTGAGTTTTGCCAGCATTGGGGGATGGAGTTGGAGGAGAGGAATTTTTCTTCACTAGGGCCCAGTGCCACCCCAACATTCAACCTCGAATACCCGAGTTGCCTCTGTGGAAGTGTGGCCAGCCATTCCCCTGAGGGGCTGGACAACACTGAGGTAGCTTAAAATGATTATTACTCATCTGACATTAAACAGACTAAACTCAGAGTGTAAAAGGAATATAAATGTGTAAAAATTTGGGTGCTATCAAAGTCAAAATTATGAAGGCCCCTGTCCTAACTTGAGAGGTAGGTGACTTAAAGTCCCACTCCCATGTGGGTTCCTTCATTTCACTGTAAATGGCTCAACATTAGGATCAAGGGGCTGACTAAATCAACTCCGACTTCCTCCCTTAGATCAAGAGGAATACCACAGCCTTGGCCACATCCCAAACTGACAGATACCATTTAAGAATGACCTAGAAATGTCATTAGTGCTAAGGGCCTATACTTTTCATGCTAGATTATCTAGTTGTAAAAGAGAAATTGGAATACATAGATATGAACAGCATGAAGATGCCCCCCTGATTCTCATTAATGTCAATCACTGTTACGCATTATCTTGCAAAATCTGTGAACTTCCATAACAATGTTTAAAGCTTTGTAAATGTTTTTATAACTTAATAGAAATCTATTATAATGATAAAATTCAAGAAATACAGCAACTTTTGGAAACTTCTGAGCCTCCAAAACTGTTGATAAATGGGTTCCCAATACTGAGAAAAATAAAAAAGAACAAACATCACAAATCTTTCTTTTCTCCTCTACCTAACTTGTTATCCATTAGGAACTGATGATTTCAATAAAGATAGAAAGCTACATTTAAAAAAAAAAAAAAAGATTGAAATTGAAAGTGGATACATAAATTGGACCCCAGTACATACATCTGTCCATTGGTCATTGCTGTTCCAGATACTTGCTGGAGATAATAACAAGAGATAAATCTACTCACTCTCTTTTTAAGAAGGATTCTGGGGAATGAAAGAGATGAAATGGTGAATTGTTTGTGTTGAATCATTCTCCTTGACATTGGGGCCATTTTGATGAGATAAAAAAGTACTGACTGAAAGGCAAATACTTACGGTTTACAGACTTGTGCCTCTGTCCCTTTTTTCATGTAAAAGGGTAGAAAACAGTTTATTGTCCCCATTAAATTTGTTAGCCAAATCTCCATGATAGATTAAGTACATCACTGCACTGATTTAAATCACTGTCCAAAATTACTTGGTCCTAACTTTCCCTGAGCACTACTACATTGGCCAAAAAAAAAAAAAAAAAAAAAAAAAACCTCAATTACAGATGTTTCCAGTGCACACACATTTATCTGTATGTATACATTCTTCACCACTACAACTTCCTTCCTACAATGGACATTCAGAAATGAGTCAATGTGGATACTCAAAACCTTTCACTCATAGTACCCAGATTGGTCTTCTGAAAATTAGCTTTCATAAGGCCAACGTCACTGCTTTTGACAGCTGTCTTAGCAGAAACACCCAGACATCTAGCTGTGCCTCTGTCTCTTCATGCCATGGTAGCTGTGTCAATTTGGACGCTGACTAGTGACATAACCCGAGCAGATGCAGGATCCATATGTGCAACTCCGGAGAAGATTTCCAAAGCACTGGCATCTGGATGTCAGCTTTTCTTTCCTGGCCCTACAGCTGAATGTTCTGCTAGACCTGATTGTTTCTCTGCTGGGGATCAGTCTGGTGCCGCCCTGATGTGCTCACTGGTACTGCCTAGACTTCAGTGTGTTTGAAAACAGTAAGCTAGATAATTACCTTACACTGTAGCACTCCAGGAACTTTACCTGTTTTGTCAGTTTTAGATACTGAAGTCTACCAAGGGAAACAAAAACTACTGGTGCTATTTCTCTAATTCTTAATTATTAAAGTTTTTTTTTTGTTTGTTTGTTTTAACTCCGTTGAATAGAAACATAGGGTGCAGGGTCTAAAACAGCTATGAGCAACCTTGAATTTATATACACCAAGTTTCCAACAGGGAAGATTTGCATGAAAAGAAAATGCACCATGGCAGATAATTTGTGTCTGTTTTTCTGATTCTGTGGCAGTTTCCCCACAGCATGAGAACAGCTGTGTGAACAAAGGCACCTACCCCCTAAAAAGGCAAGGAAGGGTGGTCATCTACACATCACTTCTCTTCATTTGCTCCTTTTCAACTAAACCATGGGATGAACTTTTCCTTCCAATTGGGAGCCACAAAATGAAATGAGAAAAAGAGACACTTGGCAAAATGTGAACCATCAAAGATTAAAAATACTAAAGCCTTGCTCAAGGGAAAAGGATAGCTTGATAATAAATTGACAATGATGTGTTCTCCTGCTCATCTGCGCCAGCTTTCCCAAAGCAAAAACCCTCTTCCTCCCAAGACCAATCTACCCTTACCAAGGGATGAGCAGCCTTCTCCATCCTGATCCCCAAGAAAATGAACTTTGTTTGACTGATATAAACTTCATCAACTAGATTCCTGGGTGGTAGATGTCACTGTCATACATAAACTGATATTTCTGAGGACATAAAACAGATAAAATATTTAAATAAAAATAGTAAAAAGGGATTTCAAATTTTTTTTTTGGTTTTTGAGATGGAGTTTTGCTCTTGTTGCCCAGGCTGGAGTGGGATAGAGCGATCTCAGCCCACTGCAACTTCCACTTCCCCAGGTTCAAGTGACTCTCCTGCCTCAGCCTCCCAAGTAGCTGGGTTTACAGGCGTGTGCCACCAAGCCCAACTAATTTTATATTTTTAGTAGAGATGGGGTTTCACCATGTTGGCCAGGCTGATCTTGAACTCCTGACCTCAGGTGATCCATCCACCTCGGCCTCCCAAAGTGCTAGGATTACAGGCATGAGCCACCGCGTCTGGCCTACAGAGGTTTTTTTTTTTAAACACACAGAAACATTAAAACACACACACACAGAAATATTAAAATAATACTACGTGATTACTTTAAAATGATTTAATCTTAAAATAAACTAAAATCTCAAAATCTGTCCATTTCATAGAAACTGAATTAAAATAGAGAGTTTAAATACAAAATCTCAGGGTTTTATTTCTTTTATATCCTAACGTTGTTGCCTTCATTTTAAAATAAAATGGAACCTCCTTTATTAGCTATTAAATATTGCTTAAAATGAAGCTGATTGCTTCATTTTAACTTTAGCAAGACATCATTTCTAATTGGTGTTTTAAACTTTTTAATTTATAAAACATGACAAATTTCAATCATTACTACTTTAAACACATAAATAGAAAACAACAAAGCCAAACACAGCCATGTACTCCTTCAGGAATATCATGTGGATTTCAAAGTTTTTTATTTTCATATTTTTTATACTCTAGAGAACAACTGGCATGTATATTATTTCTAATATTGTCTTCTGGCAGAATAATTCATGTAAATATAGCAGCAGATAACATGCTTGAGATTTTAGAGGACTGAGGTTTTCCAGTTCTGGAAAGCACAAAGATGAAAACTACTCCTGGGGTTTTCTAGGAAGACATTCACTAGAAATGTTAGAAGGCTGACCAGTCTTCTGGAAGTTGGAAAATGTCTATTCTTTTGTTTAATATTCCTCCTAAGTATATTCATGCAAAGCCTTTAGAAGGAATTGTCCTCTCTTTCAAAGGGGTTTGACTTGGGCACAGTTAATCATCACTGTGATAAAGCAATTAAAGGTATTCATAATTAGGACCAAACCAAATGTAAGTAATCAGAAAATTAAGGGGAAAATGACATTATAATGGGACTGTGTTTTCTTTAATGACCTCTTGGCTAAGAAGGACATTCTCGAATTGGTGCATGGGGACTTAGGTGCATAATGCATTAACCCTACTAGAAGCCTAGCATGTAAATGTCTTCTTCAAGTGATAAGAATGCACCCTGAAATCAGTTATTATCACTGACTTTTTAATAATGCTGCCCAAAACAAAAAGGACAATTAACAATCAATCTGTTAGAAGTTATATGCATTATCTGCACAAATTTAAGTCAACTCTACAAAGGCAATGAGCACCCACTAAGAGCACCACACTGTGGAAGACACGAAGATGAACAAGACATGACAGCCATCTTCAAGTTGCTTACAATCTAACAGGAAAACTAACACATACATGAAACCATTTTGAAATTTTTTCACAAAAAATCACACATGGGTACATGCATGTATATCTAAATGGTGATTTTTTTTTTTTTTTTCTTTTTTAAGACAGGGTCTTTTGCTCTGTCACACAGGTTGGAGTACAGTGGCACAAACATGGCTCATTACAGCCTCAACCTCCTGGGCTCCAGCAATCTTCTTGCCTCAGCCTCCAAAGTAGCTAGTACTACAGGCACACACTATCATACCTGGCTCATTTTTTTAAAAAAATTTTGTAGAGATGAGGTAATGCCATATTGCCCAGGCTGATCTGAAACTATTGGGCTCAAGCAATCCTCCCACCTGTCTCCCAAAGTTCTGAGATTACAGGTGTGATCCACCATCCCTAGCTGGAATTTTTAAAAATATAAATGACAGGATAATGTGAAAATGATATTCTGTTTGCTAAATTTTACTTAATTGTAAGTGCAATTATTGGAATTTTAGGTCCTGTCTCTACACCTGCACCTTTTATCCCAGGTAAGGATATAACACTTCATTATACGGTTCTTGAGGGAAGGAACAATATCTACATATTCCCCAAAGCTGCATTTGATGAGCCTTATATAAAACAAGCTATAAATGCTTGTTTAATGTCAATAAACAGGGTCCGTATTTTTCCTGCCCTAGCTAAACTGGTCTGCATTTCAGAGGAGGCTGGTTATATATACTTTCTAAAAGGAATAACCTCATAAATGCCAAAATAATGTGTAGCTATCTCAGTGGAAAAAACTTGGCCCCCCAGCCCTACCTATCAATTGCAGTAATCCAGAAGGATCTCCAAAGATCGTGGAAACACCACCTAATAATTTGGATATTGATTGAAATAATATCATCTCTCTTCGGATTAATGTTGTGAGTTAAAGGTGTCAAGGTTAACGGGAGGTGTCAGTAAGAAAATAAAACCTGGATTTTTTTTTTCAACGAAATGAACTGTAAGCAGTTATTTTTCAACAGGAGAAAATGCAGTGTGTAGAAATGAGTACCCTCCCCCACCTCTGTTTTCATGTTACGCATGACACTCTTCAGGGGAAAATAACTTTGTGCTTTCTAAAGCTGCTTAAGTTTCTCTGAAAATCAGGCTAACTGCCCCCCTCCCAAACACAGCTGCATGAGATTCTATTAAACGCAGTTTTGTTGATGTGGCCCCAAATGATTTTCCCCTCTTTCAGTCTCTGCAGGCTGCCCCACGTCTCCATGTCTGTTAATGACCTATTGCTTCTGTCTGATTCAATACAGCCCACTGGCTATGGAAATGGCAAGTCTCAGCAGGAGACAACAAAATGGTCAGCAAACAGGGCTGAGCCATGTCATTTTCCTCAAATACTTTCCCAGGAATGAAATGACAAGCTTTAAAATGTTGTCTTCTGCTCAGGGCAAATATTTCTTTATTAAACAAAAGTGCATGTCCTCGTTTCCATTCAAACCACAGCTTAAAGTACTTCACTTGAAAAACTTCCATTGTAAAATAATGTAATACCTAATATTTCCCTTATAATTTCTTTCTGTCACTCTCTCACTTCCACCTCAGGGTTCGAATCCCAGCTGTGCTAACTAGTTACTAATAGCCGTGGGACCTTAAGCAAATCCCTTTTCCCCCACCAAAAACAACCTAACTATATCGTAGTCTGCAGGTAAAGCCAGGTTAAATGATAGCAATTAGTTACCAATCAGTCATATAAATTCCCCAAACTGATTAGTAACCTTCCAGTATTGAAAATAGTTTGATCTACAGCAATCCAATTCCTAGTTTAAAAAAATAATACAGCTTAGTTGTGAATCCAGTGAAACTAATCATTGAGCAGAGATAATAGGTACCAACTGAAAGTACCAGGCCTGGGTACTTTATATTTAGAAAGACATAACAATATCTTCCAGAAGATTAAATGCTGTCTAAATTCTGCATTGGGCTTTTACATTCAGTCCACCTAAATGTGATCTCAAGAGAGGATACAGTTGATCTTACTATGCATTATTAAATAGTTACTGAGTTTTATCTCCTATGTGACTACAATTCTAAAAGTATAATTTAAAATGTCATTGAACTATCCTTATGGATTAAAGATGCAATTAAAATAGTCATTGATATTATCATTTGCCTTTGTATTTATGTAGAACTTGCAGACTTCCCACTTACAAAAAAAAAAAGAAGAAGAATTTTCTGCTTCTTTAGGTCAATTCTACCCTTGGTCTAATCTCTATACCAGACGAAATTTACTCAAACATTGTATCAACCTAAAATGAAGTAAAATAGTGGATTGCTTCAGAGGGCATTTTTCTGGTGGCCTAAAGGGTCACCTGCATTTTTTATATCTTTAGAAATGAGGGAAAGAGCTGCAGTGACCTGACAATTCCTGCAGCAGTTATCTAGCCTCATGGGAATTCAACTAGGCTCCTCTGTGAGGGCAATCCAACCATTAGTCACACATTTTGTTCATCCAGACAGCAAATTTTATAATAATTTCACTAATTCTCCCAAATGTTTATTTTTCCCAAATACACAATAAACATAAAGCAAAATGGCATGACATTTTCTTTTCTTAGACAGGGTTCTATTGCACTGTCACAAAATAACACTGTCCCATGGATTACTTGCCTTGCAATCATAAATCATCAGATCCTGAATTGGCAAATGTCTGAGAAGTGATATTCACAAGGAGCTAGTCAACACTATTAAAAAACAGCTGCAGACTAGGTGACCAGGGCATCTGACCCAGCTCCTGGGTCTGCCCACAGGTGCATGCCTACAGTTCAGAGAGGATGGAACCGAGTAGCGAGTCCTGTATCCTGCACTCCTCCTCCCCAAAGCAGGATCCCTACAGTGCCTTTCTTACTGCTTGGTGCCCACAGGTCTTGGTTTTCTGTGTTCTTTAATGAGTACAGTATTATGCAGGTCAGGCTCAGAAGAAGAAAACCATTCACAAACAACTATCAGCCATGAAGTACACTGGAAGGTACCTCTTAAAATCAGCTGTTCCTTCCACAACTGTTTTCAAGAGATAAGAGTCAGAATTTTATTTTGGTTGATTTACTAAAAGTCAGATACCTAATTTTTACTTTCTTCTCTTTGCTTATCTGTATTTTTTTTATTTTCAACATTTTCTTTTTTCCCCCACTTTGTGCAGTTTAAAGAGGTATTTGACTACACACACCCACACACACACATACACACACACACGAGGGATAACTACTTAAGATTCTTCTGTAATAATCTTTCTGTCTTTAAAAAGCTAGTGAAGTAGAATACAGATGTGACATTATAGTATAATTGTTGAATTATGTGTTCAATTTGGCTCTTACTGTATTTAAAGATCTTAATATCTTAAAGTAATTTTGATTTGATTCTTCTAAGCCACTTTCCTCAAGTGTATTCCACAGACTAATACTGGTCCAGGATGCTCAGCTCATTGGTGTCTGCAATCAACTTAGTTTGAAAAACAATGCATATCATCACCCAGCCACCCATTCACAATCTTTCCTCAAGCCCAAAATGAGTCTAGAAGGCTTGCAAAGTTCTAGAGACTGAGATGGGAAAGGAACCCTGGCCATACTGACTGAGTTTTGGGTCCAAGATAAATGGTAGTCAGCTGGTGTCACCCTATTCCATGTCATTCCAAGCTGATGCTGGTAACAGAAATACGATGTCTGTTACCACCAAGGGCTCCTCTAAAGCCAAAAAGAACACAGTCATCTGGCAAAGATTTGCAGATATTTACACATATTACCAGAGAGGTATAAATACCTACACAATAACAAAGTTATTACTATTCATATTTGACACATAACCTTATGATTGTCAACTTTGAAAACTGATACAGGTTGAATATCCCTTATCCTAAAAGCTTGGTAAAACAGCAACTCAGGAAAAAAGCTTGGGATCAGAATTGTTGTCAAGTTTTACCAAAAAACTTGGTAAAATAGCAACTCAAAGAAAAAAAAAAAAGCTTGGGACCAGAGGTAAGAGGAGTATTTGCATATACATAATTATATCTTTCGGAGATGAGAGCCAAGTCTGAACACAAAATTCATTTATGTTTCACATATACCTTATACTTACAGCCTAAGGATAATTTTATATAGTTTTTAATAATTGTGTACACAAAAAGTTTTGACTTTATTTTGACTGTGTCCCATTACATGAGGTCAAGTGTGGAATTTTCCACTTGTGGTCATGTCAGTGCTCAAAAAGTTTCACCTTTGAAGCATTTTGGATTTTGAATTTTCAGACTAGAGATGCTCAAAATGTCGTATAATTGTCTTTCTGTTCCACATTAATCTCCTAATAATTTGGCCATTCTTAGTGCCTGAGAAAGAATTATAGATATGTTCCCATACCTTGCAAACAATCTTTGTGTCAGCATGCCCCAAACAAATTCTGCCTGATCATAATGAAATTGTTGGGTTTTTTTCCTCCCCCCATTTGTGACTATGCTAAGAGAATGCTTGAGTCATTGTGAAGTGAAGACTCTCCAACTATTCCCACAGGGACTTCCACATAAACATAAAATTTATTATTTTATTTTATTTTATTTTATTTTATTTTATTTTATTTTATTTTATTTTATTTTATTTTATTTTATTGAGGTGGAGTCTTTCTCTGTCACCCAGACTGGAGTGCAGTGGCATGCTCTCGGCTCACTGCAATCTCTGCCTCCCAGGTTCAAGCAATTCTACCTCAGCCTCCCGAGTGGCTGCGATTACAGGCACGTGTCACCACATCCAGCTAATTTTTGTATTTTTAGTAGAGATAGGGTTTCACCGTGTTGGCCAGGCTGGTCTTGAAGTCCTGACCTCAGGGAACACCAAACTTAAAAGGGGAATATGTGTGTGGGTGTGATTAGTGAAGGAGATGAACTGTGTGTGTGTGATCACAGGAAGTGACGTACTCCCGGCTGGGTGATCTGATTCTCTCCTGTTGCTTCTAGGGTTCAGCCTCTGTGACAGCCAACTTTTCTTGAGTGCTCACTGAGCTGTCTGTGTCATATCTCAGCTAATACTGTGTATAGTCTCTCATCTAAACTAGGCATCTATGCGTAGTAGCTCATCTAACACTGTTTGAGGTAAGACTTGCTACCATCTCCATTTGGGGTTCCTCAGAAAACTGAGGCTTAGATAGTTCAAATAAATTGCCCAAGTTCACATAACCAAGTGCAAAGATTCAAATCCAAGAATAAGTGATCTAAAAGCCACTAGTCTATGTTACATTGAACTATGTTGGTCTGTTTTCTTATTGTTCCTCTCTACTCACAGTGGGAATGCTGAGAGGCAAAACCATGACTCATTATCCGTATCTCAGTATTTTCTGCAGTCCCTGATGCAAATTAGGCATGGAGTAAATATTTACTGAACTGAAGCTTAGTACTTTCAGATTACTGTTTCACTTTTCTAGATCCTGGCCACTTGAGGTAATTCATTTTATAACTAGAAAGTCCCCATTTACTATTGCTCTAGTTTCGGTCAAGTGGCCAAATACCATGGCTTTCCTCCAAAATGTTACCTCAAACTGCTTCCTTCTCCTCACACTTCTCTCATTCTTTCTCAGTGAATGATGACATATGTTTATTCTGCAAATCAGAGTTAGCAAGGTAAATAAAAAACCCCAGGGATATGTATCCGCCATATAGAGACATCATCATGAACATCCTTCTGAGAAGTTCTCCCTTCTGGCCCTGACATGGAAGGGTGCACTTTTTGGCCTGGCAGATGATGGATTTTGTGCAACACACACAAGGAGAAGCATATGTGCATTAAACCGTTTCACCGGCATAATTTATAGCAACAGTCAATGGCTGGTTCTACCTTCTAGCTCTCCTGGATTTCTGATTGGGTGTTTATTCTCATTTTTTTTTTTTTTTTTTTCTGAGCAACTTGAGGAGGTCATGTAGTATGATAAGGAGAGTAATGTCTTTATGTCATGTCACACTTCAGTGAGTCATGTCACACTTTAGTCCAAAGGAGACTTTGATTCTGGAGTCCCTTTATAAACTCTTTCAGTTTCTTCTAAGTTGCCAATGAGAGTATTATGACAACTTCTTTGGTTTTTAAGAGAAGGATTTTCATTCTCAAGGTAAAAATACACTGTTATCACCAAATTTTAAATTTTTTACTCTGAACTAAACCTGAACTATCAAATAGATACACCAATGTAAGCAACTTATGTCGTGTTCAATAAAGAATATTTATCCTGTTTTGAACCTGAGAGAATTTTATTGATAATGTTCTTATATTCCTGCAGTAATAGCGCTCCTGATAAGCATCAGGATTTGTCTTAAAAATCTGCACATTATTCTGGACTACCCAGCACAGACAGAAATACGAGCAGATGTTTCTCAAATGTGTTCTACATGTCAAGTTCTATATCAAGCACTTTCAAGTACACTATATTGTTCAATCCTCACAATATGCCTGCCAGGAGAACTTTCACTACTATTTTCTCCATTTTAAAGATGAAAAAACTAAGGCTTAGAGAGACCAAGAGACCATTGTAAGTGCACACAGTTAATAAATGAGCAAGTGGGGATATAAACTCGAGTTGGCTGGATGCCCAAATCTATGCAGTAATGAATCTGTCATATCTCCCATGTCTGGAAATGTGGATACAAACCGGGCTAACACAGAGCTGAGACAAGGCTCTGGCTCTGAGGTTAACTGTGACCTTGCCAGGTAGGATTTCTTTGTTCATTCTTTTATTTACCAGGTATTTCCCGACAACCTATTAAATGAAGGACTCAAATTTTACACTTCGAATATACTGGTATTAGTACTTGTTCTGGCTCACCTCTGGGAAAAAAAAAAGGCATATACTGAATTTAGTAGAATTTGAGCTTTTCAGAGAAAAGTTTGATGAGCTATTTTTTCAGATTGTGACAAAGAAATAGCCCTAATGTGCCCATCAGTTTTTATATATAATGAGTTAAAGCAGCAATAATTGTTTAAATAACAGGTTCTAAACTTTTTTCACAACTATATAATATTTCCTCAAAATCATGAATATGATTTTTATATGGCCTAATAAGTTAATTTTGAATAAGAAATTATACTTTTTTCCCTTAGGATTAACATCCAAAGGCAGTACAAGATAGGGAAAAAATGGTTTACAGTTAACCTCTGTGTGATCCAGTATGTTTGTTTTGAGAATGGAGATTTTGGTAAAACATGCATTCTTGAGATAATTTGAAGACCAGTGAGATAATTCTTGGCAAACCACAATAAGATTCTCCAGCAACACCAATTCTATAACTATGAAACATTAACCTAGATAGAAAATAAATGCCAGGGTCATAGTGATGTTTACGTCATTATAGCTCAGCAACTTAGATGAAATGCACATTGCTAGTAGACCCAACTGACTACTCTGATGTTAGTTTGCTAAATTAGATAACGGACATGTCACATCTCTTTTATAAACCCTATTTCCAACTTATGATTCATTCATATACATGTTTTAGTTTAAACCTAGACAACGTACAAATAGAAGTTGTGAATTAATGTTCAACTTTAAAAACATTTTCTTAAATGCCAATGCTGATATCTTATTTGAGGTTAGGGCATAGGAGAGGTGAACAACAGACTTAAAATTTCTAGTTTTCTTTTTCTTTCTTTCTTTTTAAATAAAAATACTGCAATCCCTACTTTTGATTGTTTTATAGCTCAATTGATAAGGTGTGTTCCTCTTTTTTGTTCAAGAAAATTTAAAAGCAACTAATTTAAATATGCAAAATTATCTTGAGTTGTTCATACGTGAACTTAAAAGCCGTGCAACACAGGAAAATTAAGTAATTATGCCTCCAAGTTATTTACTGCAATTAAGCTCATTTATCATATGCAAATTAGTGCAAACTGGTCTCATTAGTTACTAAATTACTCAATATGAGCTGAACAATGTAGCACTCCAGTTTGTAATGAAAAATCCCTGTAGAGGCAAGCAGTATCAATTAAGCTAATTTGCATATGCAAATACATTCACTAACTTTCTCTTTTTCTATATTTAGTTTTACATTTTCTTACCATTCTGGATCATAGAGACACTACAGGGTCACTCAACTTTCTCCCCTTCGTCTATCACAGCTAAAGGAATTAATTCAAAATGCTCCTATTATTTGAAATCATCTTATTTTACTTTAGCACTAAATGTCCAGCAGGATACCACTTTAGCAAAAAGAGCCATCAGGAATAAGAAGATTTAACTTCCTAGACATGACCATTTTATGTATATTTACACATTTCAATAAAATAAGGGTGAAATTTTAACTCATCAATAAAGTAGAAAATAGACTTAAAGGTATCACTCTTTCACGGAAGTCTTTTGAAAACACTACCATCAAATGTAAAAGGCATGTAGACTTGGCTAGGCAGCATCTTAATAAATGATAATTTGTATCTTTGTGTTAGCTTTTGAGCTGTTTTAGGTATTTTCACTTTCCTTTGCCCAGATGTTTGAATTGTACCAATCTTTCATTTTCTTCTGGCATATGAGATTAAAGAAGGTGTCTATCAGCAGATTTGGCATTCTCTACCTCCCACACACCCCAACATTGTTATAAAGAGCTCCTTTTGCCTATAAATCCAGTATATTTTCCCCAGGAGAATCTTCTACTCAGTCTTCTATAGTTGGCTGGGTCTCAGAGACCACAGACACTGTAGCTAGAAATACTGAAACAGTAACAAACATATAAATAAGATACTATTTGTTTTATTTTCTTTATTACATTAACCTGAATTTTTTTTTTTTTTTAACTTCTGGTAGATAGAGAATCTATATGTTCTCACTTGTCTAACAACAACTGTGCAGGACCAAAAGACTATACGGACCAACTAATCATGATTCTAGGATATGCCCTTTACCAATCTTCAAAGTGTGATTAACAGAAGAAATGTAGAAATTTAAAAGTAAATCTTGACCTGATTTTCTTCTGAAGCTGATCCTTAACAGCCTCTGTAAAAGACAGGTTCTTCTTTTATTTAAGGCATAATTCTACCCTGTATTCCACAGTTAAAGGTGTTGAGGAAATGAAAAACCACATGTACGAAATCTGGCAGCTCACTGAGGCTGATAACATTATCCATCTCATCCACACAAATCTTTGATTACTTTGACTAACAAATAGAAAATCACTACAATGGGATCCCTTCTTCTCCATCATTTTTAGAAAATATATACCTTAACAAAACTGTTCTGCTAAGGTTATTACCACAGGCCACATTTGTGTCCTGGACATGAGGGTTATTTTACTAATAAATGATCCTTGCAAAAAGAATCATTCCCTCACTTACGCTGAGGAAGACCAGGCAATCATGCAACCATCCTACCCAGCCTTTTCTGATCTACTCCCAGTCACAGAACCTCAGGGGTCATAATCTTAGAATGTTCTTGGAGGCTCTTACTCGGTCCCCTCGGAGAGTATGCTTATGGAATTCTCTTTCAGATTGGGGTTTGAATGTTCTAAAAGTAATATAAAAATTCCTTTATGGCCAGAAATAACGTGGGGTCAATGACATCGACACAAGAGGGTTTACCTAATATGGCTAAGCACAAAATTGATACATGGATACTCTATTTCTACCATTACTTTAATTTAGGGCATTTCTTACAGAACATTCTTTTTATTCTCTCAATACTTAGTTTAAATAATAAATGCATTTCTCTATTAGTTATGTACAAACATGTTGGTACTTATACTTATCCAACTCACAAAACTTACTTTTATGATCCAAAATGAGTTATGAATAAAGACTATCTTTCAATTATAAGTACATGATAGTTCTTAGTAATGACATGTATTTTACATAGTATCACACACACATAGTTCAATATAATATGCTGACAATGAATACAAACATAAACCTTAAAAATTTCCATGTACTAGGTTTAACTTGTTTAACACCTGTGAGGTGAGTAAAGCAGATTATTATGGAGTTTGCAAAAACAATATTGCAACTTTATATAACAATTATGTAAGAATTATTTACAAAATGAAAGAAACTTAAACCTTTCTGCTGAGGGTAAAAAATTATTAAAGCATTAAAACATTCCATTCATAAATCTGGCACCTAAGGGAAAGTCATTCCAGTAGTTAATTTTATGACTTATGAAGGTAGTATTTGCTACCATTTTGTGTTTTGTTAACTTCAATAAGGTAAAATACAAATATCCTATCTGGTCCTTATATTGGAAAAGTAACAATAAATACCATGCATATTTTTTCAAATTGTGAAAAGTATTTTTTCACAATTTTTCAGTTGTGAAGTGGGAACAATATAATGCCCTAAGAGAATGCTGAAAGCAGGAACCATATTTGTACTTAATCACGTATACTTTCCAGGAAAGATCCCACATAATGATCTCCTCAAGTTCTTGGATTTTTACTGAGCCTGCCACGAAATGCACAAATCCCAACCGTTACCCCTTGACTTCCCATTCTTTATCTAATTTATAAAAATCAGAGAAGAATTTAGTGAACTAGAATGCGTTGATTCGGATGTCACTGCAAGGCTGACATCCCTTGAACCCTCAACCCTCCTGGAGAAGATGCTGCTGTCCTATGATTAATGCCTGAAATAGCTATAGGTTTACTGAGACTATAATATTGGTCACAGTCAGCAGTGAGACTGCTTTGTGAATGGAGGCCCCAGAGTTTCACAATACACAGCCGGGGCCTTGGCCCTACCTACATACACTGGTATTGAAACTTGGCTTTGTAATACATGATTTTACATTGATAAAATCACCATTACGTTTATTTTTTTCTCCCTGTCAGTGGAAAAGTAGTCAAATTTTAAGGGATCCCACCAAATTTTCTTTTCCCTATGAGAATATATGGCTAATTAGATATGCACAGCAGAGACACACTACATATACATTCAGATAATGGGCACACCAAAAATTAAGGCGTCTGTCTTACCCCTTACTCTCAAATCCTCTACACCAAGGGGCATGTAGTATGCAATTCAATGAAACATCACTGGGGCACAGGCAGCAGGGAAACTTTGGTACCTGATGTAGTGAAGTCACTGGCATTTTCTGAACTCCACACTGGTATTTGGAACTGACCTCTACTTTAGTTTCCAAATTCAATTAGTTACTGAAGCCTGTTTACTCCAACTGTAAGTGTCTTAATTGTTTCCTCTTATTACCATTGTCTTTTAAAATGCTCTTATTATTTTTTTGCAAAGTGTTATAACCCTAGTGTTACCGTCCTGGGTTCAAATTCAACTCTGTTACCTAAACAGACATGTGAGCTTTAGTTACTGAAGTTTTTAGAATCTTAGTTTACTCAATTTTAAGATGCACATAATCATAGCACCTATTTCATAGGTCTATATCATGAGTACTCGATGGTATAAGAGTACTTAACACAGTACCTGAAACTTAGTACACAGTAAAAATTCATTATATTTAAGCTGAAATCCATCCAGACTAGGTTTTTCTTTTTAGAAAATATGTTTTTCAATATTTTATCTTCTCTTTGCATTTATACACATACATACACGTTGGTATCTGCATTAGATATGAAAATTTTTAGATGTAACCAAAATACTCAATAGCAGGAAAATGGTTACATAAATTACGATACATCCATAGTATAGAATAGCATTTAGCCATTAATAATAATGAAAACCAATCCTTTCTCAGCACAGCCATGACCACGAGATATTGATTTTTAAAGGAGATTGCTAAAGAGCATATAATTGGCCAAGAGTTAGTTTTTCATCTCTTTTCCAATATGCACAAAATGCTTGATCCCATAAATCTCAGACATATAAACATACTCTCACCACATGAAAAACACAAATTTCTCTTGATGACAACTTCTCATTTCATACCCTTCCTTTACCATCAACGCTCAGATTCTTCTCCTTTACCTCCTATTGCTCTTTAGGTCTGTCTTCTACACTTACTCGCACGGCAACTGTTTGAATCCACAAAACCTATGACATCTCTTCAGGATTTGCCCTGCTAAAGGATTTATCCTCAGCTACCTTGACATTATTAATATTCCTTCCTTTAACAAAATCAAATCCTGTGGCTTGCGTTTTCTTTCTGTCCATTCCTTTCTCATGTCTACTGGCCTCTTAAATGATGACATACCCCAGGGTGGGCTCTCCTTAACCCTCTCTTTGCTCCACATCATTTCCATAGGTCTATAACCCATTCTTAATGTGAACTATCATTCATCCATACACCAGTGATCAGTAATTCTAGATCTAGCCTGAGAACTGCTTTGCAGAAATAGGACCTAGGTTTCCAAGTGCCTACCTCATATCAACTTGGCTATTTAAGAGACCATCCCTCTAGATTTCTCAGGTAGTACAGTCAGACAGCTAGTAGCCAAGCTAGAAAACTTGTGGTGATAATTATATCCTGTCATTCTCTAGCCTTTCACCTCTAATTACTGACCACGTGCTAATGATTCTATCTCAATTCCACAGCTGCCTCTTCATTCACACAGTACTATCTTGCAAAAGATCTTCATCTGCTTGAACTCTGGTAACAATTTCCTAAACGGTCTCTTTATATCAGTGTCTTACAACTCAGAGACTTCCTAGACGTTGTATTTTGATAATAACTCCAGAAATAAACCAAACTGTTCTCCTGTCACTCCTGCATAAAAGCCCTCTCCATGGGCTCCTCATGGAGAATCAAGTCCACACCTCCTGGTAATATGGCTCCTATAATCTCTTTTCCTTCATCTCTTGTATGTCCCACTGCATATGGGAAGCAGTCATATCAAACATCTAAACAGTCCCCAAGTAAGATTTACCATTACTTGTTTACATGCTTTTGTGTTTGATGTACCCTTTGGTTGGAATATTCTTCCATTTTCTTTGCCTAATAAACTCCTATTCATCCATCAACAACTTTGAAAAGTCCTCTTTGGTGCTTTATGGCCTTGTTCAGAACCTTGTTCTTTTGTGGCCCCAAAGTACTTGACCTGTGTGATGTTTCTCACTTTATGCAACCTCCTGGCTCCTCTTTCCCCAAATGGCTATAAGCTATTTAAAGACAGCAGCCATATACAGTGACTTCTGTATTCTTACAAAGTATTTGAAACTTGTGGGGGATGAAGGGGAGTGTTAAATGACTATAAACTGTCAGGTTGGAGATCATGCCTATACTTTGTTGACCACACAGGTTTTTATCAACTATTTGCGAGTGAAGGAAGAGTAAGAAGGAGGAAAGGGAAGAGACAATTCATTCTAGTCTTTATGGATCAGCCAGATTCTACCATGGACCCTTCTGAAACAAAATGTAGAAGCCATCTCATCCTTACTGAACATTGCGATATTGTTGAACATGGTGCAGACATGGGCTTATGGGCTCAAAAGTTTCCCTGCTAGTTAGGCAAAACAACTAATACGATAGCTTAGGGGAGGCTCTTCTTGTTACTACTAGTTCCCTATCCCTTCTCGCCTATAACTCTAGTAGTTAATTTAGAACACTATGTAGTAGTTCTTCCACTCCATAACCATTAGTACTAAAATCAAATTATACCAAAAGTTCTAGTTCCTATGGCAATTGTAAGATGACATAGTGCAATCATGCTTAGATGCCTTTCTTGAAAGCATCTTTACCAAGTCATCTATATTTCTACTTAAAGTCTACAGCTTCAAACATATTCCAAGTGTGACCAGCCCTATTCAGGAGTTTTCTTGTATGGATATAATTTAAACATTCTAAATTTTCATCCATTTATCTTTCTTCTCATACTCTGAAGCCACACAGAAAATATCTAAACCCCCCCTTTTTTTTTTGGAAATGAGTCTTCAAATAAATAGAGAGGGCATTGATGCCCCTTTTAAGTCATGTTTTCCAAACTAAACTTTCTCAGGCTTTTTGCCACACTTCATGTAATATGACTTCTAGTTTACTCACCAGTCTGGTTATTCTACTCCAAATGGCATCCAGCTGTCTAGGTTGGTGTGATGGCTGATGCAACCATAGTGTGGTGTCTGAATGTGGCCCACCCAAAATGGGAACGAGCTTGCAGCCCCATTCTAGATCCTATATTCTCTCAATGAAGTATAATGTTGATTTAGTGTTTGGGAGAGCCATTTTACATTATATATTTATACTGAGTTTACATTTGATTCAAACTCCTAAGTTTGTGTTAGTCTTCAATTCTTGCAGTTACTGAGACACCTTACTCATAGTCCTGTGGAGTCATGATTTCCAGAAAGGATTTAGAAGATAATAATCTAGGACTAGTCTCTGAATAATTTTTCATTGACTAAGTCTTAGGTAACAATTTCTGACTGCTTCAGAATAGAAACAGGAATAGTCCTGAATCACATCAGAGTCTACTACTTTATATGTCATGGCCCATACAAAACCTGTAATGGAGATTCTGAATAAAGTATGTGTAAGAAAAAAGGAAATAAAAATTTGAAGATCTAGAAAGAAGTATGATCCTTTCTGTATCCTTGAAACTAATCCTAGGTTGCAACAAAGGTAATTCAAAATTTTATGTACACAATAGAATAGCAACTCCCAAGGTATATTTCAAGAAACATCAGTTCTATGGGATATTAACAGATATTAATGGATAAATGAGAAATAAGAGTAAACAAAAATGTAAAGTAAGACTTCTCAGGGCTTTAAACTTGCAAATGCACAAGGTGCTATCTCAGACCTGATGGAACATCAAAATTATCTCAGAAGACTATTAAAAACCACCAATTCCTGGACTTTACCCTATAAACTCTGATTTAGTAGGTCTAGATCGAGGCCCAAGAATGCATCCTATGAACAAGCGTTGGGTCATTCTGAAACTGCCAGTAAAGACACTGCTTTGGAGAACCACCAGGATTTGACTATGAGCTATTTTTTTTTAAATGCAGAATCACATAATAGTTTCCTAATGCACATACTTAAAAGATAATATGCTAAATTTAATATTACTTTTGACAACCTAGAAAATGAAAGCACCATAAAGGCCCTATTTATAAACTCTGAATGAACAGGGATCTGGAGTATACTTTTATTTTACTCCAAAGTTCATCTCAGAAAAACATAGCTACCTTTTCCAAATACAGTAAGCAGCCTGTATATCCCAAACTTGTCTGCTTCTCCAATTCTATGTAAAAAGGTGTATCTTTCACTGATCAAAAAAAGTGGCCATGGCAACATTTATCCTGGGAGCAGGACCAATGTGGCACAATTATCTATGGTTGAAGGTAGAAGTGTTGAATCGATGGCAAAGTCTTAGTGAAAAAAAAAGTTTTGAGCAAGTAAGATGATGAGTTTGCAATGAATTTTCTCTAGGGCTAAGTAACAACAGTTTCTTCCTAGTGACCTTTAGCATTTATTTATCATGAAGTTCATTGGCAAAATCAATTATTATTTGTCTCCTTTTACTAGTATTTTTAAATATACTATATTTTACCCTGAGAAATTTTCTAATTTGGGGAGGCAAACATTAAGATTGGAAGCACTCACAAATACGAACTCAAGCAAAGAACTGAAATTTGGCGACACACAAAAAAAATCACAGTACTTTCACAACGAAACTTTGCTCTTCCCAAAACAATATATAGCTCCAAAGACGCACACATAGATCCACTTACAAATACGGCACGCACACAACCATCCTGGGAACAGCCAGTTACTACACATTGCGCATCAACTAAATAGTGCAATTCATCTAAATTATTTCAGCACAAATAATACTTGCCCTCCCTTTCTCATTAACATTCTCTCAAAGGATGGCTTTCTAAAAAGAAAAAAATAAACTCATAAGAATTTCGGAATTCCAAGATAAAATCACAACAGTCAAATTACAGCTGACATTTAAAAAAATTTTCTTTTTTAAAAAAAGACTAAACATATGGTTTTTTTCTTAGTAAAATATAAGCAAGTTTCTTTTTGTTTTAAAAGTACCTGCAAAATGTGACTTCCCAAATGTGCTTCAAATACTTCAATGGCTAGTGCACTGGGGCTTCTCCTTCGCTGTGCACCTATAACTTAAAAGAAAAAGAAAGAAAACAGAACAATTAAGTTGGAGCTCTGATTCCTACCTTCAGCTTAGCTTCTCTTAAATGGCATCATTGACTAGTATAACAACGAGATCTGAACCACCACCCAGTATTAATTTTAGTTCTGAGTTGTCTAAGCATAAAATAGCCTAGGCTGAATTTTCAACCTAGAATATTGACTTCTAGAAACATCAAAAAAAATACATTCAGACTTTAAACATTTTCCTTTTGGATGGTTTTCCCTATACCGGAATAAAAACATGTCAATGTTCAGGTTCCTTTAAAATAAATTAGTATACTGTTTTTCTTAAAATTAAGGTATTGATTTTTTTAAGCATCTGCATACTGCCTTATCTCCCCCCAACCCCACCCCAGAGAAAACTAAACTGCTTGCATCTTCTAGGCTAGAAAAAAACAAACAGGAAACTTTGTGTATTTTCTAATGCAATAACTTCATCACAATTTAATCAGCACAACATATTGGATAAGACATTCTCATTCATGATCATTTGCACTAGTGTTAAGCATCCTGAAATGGCTGGATTTCACATTTACTGCATATTCATGTGTAACTATTCCTATAGGACTGACAAGAAGCCCAGGTAGATCCTTGGCCAGCATGTGCCTCACCAGGACAGTGACAGTTTCTTATCTGGAGTTCCCGAACACTCCTGTTTTCTCACTAAGACTCAGTCCTCTTCCAGGCAAGCTTCACATGCTTTGCCTGCAGATGCCTACCACACAAGAAGTCCTCATAATCCTTAACAAAAGTGGGTTTAATGCATAATAACTGCGGAATTCAGAATTGAGTGTCATCTGTTTATGAATTTTTTTTAACGTGGTGTGCCAATTTGTTTTAAACCTGTTCTTCTGCCTATTTTTTCTTTTTTTTTTTTTTTCAATTTAACGGAGTATAATTGAGCAATGAACTATTCACAGATCAAGCAGTCCCCAGAATCACAGCAGATTCAGAGAGACTCCAGGGATGCGTTGTGGTCAGAACAAATTTATACACAAAAGGGGAAGTAACATACAGAAATCAGAAGTGAGGACATCATAAAAAATCCATTCTCTTTACACTGATTTATGAAAGAAAAGATTCAGATGATTTCTATATTTCTAACAAGTAAATTCCCCATATCTTCCTGCTTTTCTTGAAAATTTTATTACAAACCTCTGCTCTCTCAAGCCCAGATACTACTAATTGGAAATAAAATCAAAATCCCCTGCTTTCTTACTTCTAGAAACACTTTCAGCTAGTTGACAAGAAAATTCCAGTGAAATACTGCTGGGATAATTCTGTTGCATTTCAGTTACTAAGTTGGTCAGTTGGCTCCATAGCTTAGTAGGGACTATAATATAAATGCACTTGTGATTATTGTGCTATGCAAAGTAGGGAGTTCACCCCTGCAAATGTGAGTTTGTGTCTGCAATGTCTGCAAGGCGCTGTGAAAATGCGTGTGTGTTAAGTATCATTATTACTGACAAGAGAAAAATAACAGAGGCATTTTTTTCAATGGGAAAATTTATAAAATATAATTGAAGAGTGATTATTATCAAAAGAATATTCCAGCTGGAAGGGATCTTAGAGATCTCTACTCCAGCCTCCTCATTTGCTTCAGAAGCAAAACACACAACTAAAAATCTTAAAACAGAAAAATCAGTTTACTATGCTGAGATTAATCTTTATTATAAATATAGACATAGGGTTTTTACAATTTTAATATTCAGATATACTTAAGACAGTACTACTGTGTGTATGTGGGTGTGCACATTTCTGATTAATTTCCTATTCTAACATGCACATTACTCCCTTCAAAACTCCTTTGGCATTTTTGATAATGCAGCTGTCTTGCTGAATACTGTTTTCAGTTTCTAGAGTGTTAATTGCACATTATGGTAGCTTGGTGTGAATGATCCCACATGAATAAAATCTGCAGCCTTTTTTTTTTTTTTTTAGATTATGGGGGTGGGTAGCTTTTGGGAGGGAGAAGCGGGGGAGTTGAAAAACTTCTCAAGTGTCCACTCTGTTTTTGAGGCAGTAATTAGGATTCAGAAAGCTCCTTATTAATAGCTCATAATTGTTGGGGGGGGGGCACTTCAGGGCCTCTAATTACAAAGTTCAAAATAAATCACTGCACCTCACCAAAAAAAAAAAAAAAAAAAGGCCTAATTTTAGGTAACAAATCATTCTACAAAGAACTGGATTATGAGGGGGCCAAGGCAATAACAGCCACCAGATTATAAGGAACCCTAAAACATCACAGAAAAGTTCACTCACTTAGGAGGCCCAAGATGAAAGCTCCAGTAACAACATAAAGCTGCTCAAATGCCTTCTGAAAGCATAGAGGCTGTTGTCTTGTGTGGGGGTTTATTCAAGTCTGGCTATTGATGGCCTTTCTTTTCCTGCCGTTTCTCCACTAGGGTTCAGGCTGTGCTCTGAGGAAATGTCTTCATCCATGAGTTCTATCTGTATAGTTATTCTTTGTTCTCCAAACCCCCTAGAAATCTGAGTGTGCACCCCCATACATGCTAGCATAATATACAAGTATCTTGCAAGTAGTTTCATGCTATTCTATTCAATGGCATTTTTATGTCACTGGAACTTCTCTTGATTTATATGTTTTGCACTTACGCAGGTGATGTGGGCTGTAATGACAGTTCCTAATTTTACAACCAACATAAATATGTTAAACAGGAGCCCATTATGCCCCTGGTAGGAGCCCAGCTTTAACTTGAGCATTAATGCTAACTGAATAGATGTTAAATATGTACTTTTTATCTTGCACTTATCCTATCACATTTGGCATTTTGAGAACTGAGACAATAATCTGATAACTCAAGAATACTGCAAACACAGGTACTTTGTTTCTCCGTGTTAATCTCATTATGTTTATAGAGTATCACTAATGATCTAAAAAAAACTAAAGGAGCATTTCCTCAATGGGATCTGTCATCCTCAAAAAAGTAATACATTGTTTATGAAGCTCTCTCAGATTTCTGTATTTTGGAAATTGACAGTGACTAAAACCATCTGCTAGCCCAGACATACTGTACACTTATTATTGCGGAATGGGTCACTGTTTCAACTGATCTACTAACATATTTCATTTATTTGTTTGTTCAACTAAAAGACTATTTTCTGAAATTTAAAGAACACTAAAAAATTAACCTATACACACACCACACACACACACACACACGCGCGCGCGGGGCATTGCTAAATAAATGGAATGTGCAACCGCTTGTCTGTGAAGATTACGTTACCAGCTCACTGAGAGTGAGACATAAGAGCTACAGGAGTTGAACAGCTTATACAAACTAGTATAAAATAGAAAGCCCAAGCCATAGGAATTCAACTTAAAATTCAATTCAACATGTACTAAATGCCTACTTGATGTAGAAAATTTCTAGCTACTATAAGGTAACTAGTGTTACAAAACCTAACAAATAGTCCAAAAAATTTTTAATGACATTTAAAACAAAACTAGGTCTGGTATATAATTATCAACACACACTACAACTCTACTATTTCATGTTTTACAACGGTTAAAAATAAAACACCTAGAGTTTTAAGAGACTTTAAATGGAAGAGAAATATACGGAGAAGGGTTTATTCGTTTTTTAAAAAATCAACTAGGAAAATTCTGATTGTCTCAGAAATCCAAAATGATCTGATGAATCACCAAGACTGTACATTTGGCCTTTCTCTTATTAAAAAGGAGAAGATACACAGGGGAACCAGAGTCTAAAACATGTATCTGAAAAATTAGTTTTGCCTCTCCACAATGTCAGCAGAAAAGTTCTAATCTGGATCCTTCAGCACAACCTCACATGGTGGTCTTTGAGAATTAATTCAGCGCAGTAAAAGGCAACCCTTCTTTGGGGAATACACCAGGCCCTCCCAGTCATATTCCTAACCGGTGCTCCTCACCTCAGGGGAGGTACTCACGTGAGGAGGGCTGAGGATTAGCGCTCAGTGGGAGTTTGACCTATTCAGCCGAAAGGTCAGCTTGCCATGGAAGAACCCATTACAAAACAGAAGCAGGACAGCTCGGTGGACACACATAATGAAAGGGGAAAAGTCACGAGCCCTACTTGCCTTGTGCCCTGCCCTTTCCCTTCATAACCCCAGCTCCTCGCCAGCATGGTTCACAATGGGAAGGTGGACCACAGGCAGAGAGCCACAGAGGGGCTTGCTATTGGAGGGATCCCTTGAAGAAGGCATTCTGAAGTGAAGAGCAGTGTGACAGTGCGAGGCAGGGTTTCCAATGGATTGTTTTATTAGGCCAAGGCAGCCACTGGTGGATAGGAAAGATCGTTTCAGAGGTATCTTGTTTGGAGAACAAGATAATGTTTCTTATCCTCCCCCAAAAGGTGGAGGGCAGTACGGCATCACGGGCAAATGTAGTCTTATAGTTCAGCAGGTAGTATCTCAGGAATGCCTGGCAAAATGGTAGCCTTCATGCCCAGTTACTCCTGAGAGCTACCCTCCGAATCCTTCATCTAAGGGTCAAGGATCTGTTCCCACACTGAGTCTGGGGGAAGGGAACACTAAAGGGCATGCTTAATGGAATCCCTGGACATTGACTCCCTGGGCTTTGGCTGAGCAAAGTCAGGAGCTGAGAAAGAATGGAATATAGAATGCTTAATGAGTCTTTCCATGGCTATAAAGAAAAGGAAAGGGATTTCCCTTGAAGAATCTCAATTAGCCTTCCTCACTGTAGGGCCAAAGAAGCCAGGGAGGGTTTTCCCAGGAGCCCCAGAAGTTCAGGAGGTATGTATGGGTGTGTGTATCCGTTTCCCTATCAAAATTAAAATTTCTCAGTTTGCATGTAATATAAGCTAAGTCTTTATTCTGAAACTGGCCCTCACCACTCTGCCTTCTGTGAGGTCCATGTTCACAAATTGTATTCTTTCAATACAAAACTCCTCAGTGTTTGTGCATGCCTTAGACACCGGGAGATTTTCAGGTTTGGAGAAGAAACTGAAATAACACTGGGTACCAGCTTAACCCATATAGCAACATGACAACTGAAATTCTGTTGTTGAAGGCATTGTATGTGAAGTTCTCATGCAATATCATTTCACGCAATATCAATATATATATATATGATGCTCTGTTATTTGTTTTCATATATATATGAACACATATATATGAAATATATATATGAAAACAAAGAATAACAGTGCTTTATCAGTGTACTTTCATCAAGATTAAAATATAGGATAAATGATGACTGTAGAAGAGAAATAGGGACACGCATTGTTAATTGGGCACATGATTAATCACATATTTGATAACAAATACTAGAAAAAAAACTCATGTATTCAGGAGTAGTACACTTTGGGTTTATTTTTAAATTCCTATTTAGGGGATTTTTAAAAACAAAAAATCTATCTTCATAATTCCTTAGACCTACTAACATGTTATACCACCAATTTAGACAAAAAATAATACTTAATCCAATGCAATTGAAACTTTAAGAAGTCTTATGATGATCCAAAATTTTTTGATGTAATATGTATTTAAATATCTTCCACCATTTAAGTATGGGTTGACTGCATTAGGTAAAATAATTAGGGACCACGTGACTGTGTAAGTTTTAATACTTATAAATGAACTGCTTTTGGGGAAAAAAAACCATGTCTGCTTTTCTTAAAGAAGTATATTTATATTGCTTCAACTATTAAAGAACTAAGGGGAGAACATACAATGTCTAATTGATTTGTTTAGTCAAGGGAGTGTTTACTATGCGCTTCTCATCTTCTTGAGAATTAAATAGTATTCATATGATTTTTGAATACGTTTATCATTTTCTACACTAAAATGGCATAGTCCTCTAAATGTGAAATAGCAACCAAACATCACTGCAGTAAGTCTTGAAAATGTTTTTGTATATTTGGTCAGCAAAAATTACAGGGACCTCTTAGTACAAAGTTTCCATTTTAAAGATTCACTTTGCCCACCCACCTTTCTTTTCCATTGAGGGAAATGAGAATTCCTAGGCAGATATTTCTCCTTCTGTAGCTGGAAAAGGGGGAAATGGCCTTTCTCCAACAATCTGGTAGTTACTATAGAAACTACTGTATGTCCCTCACATGGTCTACATATGGGGTGATTAACATTCTTCATGAGAGAACCCCACTTCCCCTTGACAATGAAATCCTTAAGGCAGTGGGTTAAGCTGCTGTTTGGAGTGACAGCACTTGAGGGAATGAGGTCAACATCTGACAGTCAACGTCTCGGAGGACAGAACCTCAGGAAAATGCAGGCATGATCCACAGCCTGGGCTGAAGCACAGGGAGTGGGGTACATGAGGGAAATCCTCCAGAGATGCAAGGGGTCCTGAAGAGTGGACTGGCCTAAAACAAGAGGACATCCCTGATGTACCTGCGACTCCAAAAGTGCTCCTTCTAATTTAAAAAAAATGATAGTTATTACAAAATCATTTCCAATTTAACTTGCTTAATTATTCCAGAAGAACAATGACCACAAAGAGAGAGTACTTTTTTTTTTTTTTTTTTTTTTTTTTTGGACTTTAGTCCTTAACAACTTAAAAAACATCCAAGGCTTTCCTAAGTATTTATTGGGTTCAACCACTTGATGTCACAGGGATTGCTTTTGGATGTAAAGCTTAAATTTAACTATTTAATTCCCTTTACACAGTGAAAGAAATGAGAGTTTCCTCTTTTTCTTTATAAAATAAATAAAAGATAAAAAATTAGATCATCCCCAAAATTAATTCCTATCTTTAGATTCCCAGCAGAGATATGGAGTATGCTGGGGTGTATCCACCACCCCCCTCCTGCTCCCACCACCCAATTTGGGGAAGTTTGGGGAGTGAGACAGTTATAACGCGACTTCAGAATAAAGAATATAGAATAGGAGGATCTTTGAGGGCTAGCGAGTCTTGATTTTTAATCTAACATGAACAGACCAAGAAGACAGAAACTAATTTCTTCTGGTGTCAGGGCTATGGTGGCAAATATGTACTGAGCCTCAGGCTGAGGCAGGCACTTTGCGGGGACTCCGGATGTGAAGCTGACAAAGATTCAGTCCACTGGTTGAGGCAGACCTGTGTGTCAGAGGCGGCCAGTGGGCCATGCAGAGTGGGCAGCACAAATACCTGTCCAGGCTCCAAGTCCGAACACATTCCTGATGTAAGAAGCTGCCCTGCTTTCTGAGTACAATCTGCAGGTTCTAGCTTTGAACTGCTTCTGTTGTTTAAATTCTTCTTCTTTCAGTGAACACTTTCCTCTACAAAACACCTACTGTACGTATGTCAGGCAGGGATACCATGTGTCTCTCATGAATTAAGCCCACGGTTCACAGAAAGACACCGTGAGCTCTCTGATAATGGCTCTCAAAGGGAGGGATAAAGAGAGCATATCAAATTTGGGATGTGAATACAGCACTGACTTCGCAAGTTTAATACTTGACTTTTCATTGGTAGAAATTATCTTCCCTACAAATACACTTAATTTTTTTTTTTTTTTTGAGCAGTTAAATTTTTAATGAGGGTTAGATTTGGTACACTCCCTCGAGGGAGGAAAGGATGATTACACTTTCATTTTGCAAACTGTCTTAAAAGCCTTTCCAATGAGTGCCGCTTTACTGCTGTTACCTCCTCTGACCTCAGCAGCAAGCAAACAGTTATGGCATGATTCCACCCAGTAGGAAGGGGGTGGAGATTACCACTGAAATTGTGCAGTGTCAGTTGTACTTGCTGGTAAAAGGAAGACGTCCACATCTGGCATCTCGATTTTTTAGTTTTCAGTCGGATCCCAAAGCTTCGTGTTATGACATTTGTAACATCTGCTACAAATACTGAGGTAAGTCAGGCACAACCTTATTACTTCCAGTCTAATGCTCCATTCACCCTCTATGCCTTTGTAGGCCACTGATACGACAGGGAGCTAACGTTGATTCTGCAGGAAACAGCTTGTGTTTCTGTGGGAGAAAGAACACAAGGTCTCTTGCCTTCTCCCTCTTCTGTCTCCTGTTCCTCCATTCATATATTCAGTCATCCTCTCTCTCTCTCTTTCTCTCTCTCTCTCACTGTCTCTCTTTAGCTTTTGGGCCACATCAGTGCTTGGCATCATGCTCAATAACTTGTTTCCTGCCAAAAGAAGAGTCAACATATAGAGTTCTGTGAAGCAGTGGAGTATTGGCCCAAGGGACACAAGACTCTGCTTATAACAGCACCTGCTATTGAAAGGTCACTCCGATCAATTTCCAAAGCTCAACAATCTCAAGCTATGGAATTACATTTATTCATCCAAAATGTAGTGAGGCCTTATAATACGGAAGGTATTAACCCCATTGATCAAAGTGCTAGGGATATAAGCCAGGCTCCTATTTCCACTTCTAGATACATTGGCAGAAGAAAGCTAAAAGTATCCATGGGAACTATTTGTTGAGCCTCTATCTGTGCTGGACATTCTGTCAGGGAATATAACAATGAAAAGGCACCTCCCAACCCTCCAGATGATCAGAGTCTAGTGGGACACTGACACATAAGCAAATGAACAATATTCAATAAAAGTACAACTCTCAACTCAGGATGGAGGTGGGGAAAGGTGGAGTCAGGGAAGGCCTCAGAGTAAGGTACTGCCAGAACAGGAGTACGGAGTGAAATTACATGAACAGTGCACTATCATGGCCAGGACCCTGGGATCTACTGATGAGACATGAAGGCAAGGGCAAAAGCACGTTAACATAGCTACACATGCATGTTCCAGGCGCATCATCCTGCCCACGCCAACTTGCTTTCTCTTAAGCTGCAACAATGATGGACTGTCATATTCTTAGAAACTTGAGGGACTGGGACCCCACTCCACAGTGCCTTCTTGGGGCTCAATACTGCTTAACAGTCGCATAATTACAACTGGTAAACCAAAGTTCATTCGGCACTGTCCGAAAACCCCAACTTTACAATTCTCTCTCCCCCTCCACCTAAACACCACTGCTTAGATGAAAACCCTGACATGTACACCTGTATCACAGCATCTGGCTTGGCATTGTGCTGGGCAACCGAGTCACCAGCCAGACTATTGTGTCACCTCTGTGCTCTGAAGGGCACTTCTGTGATTCAAGTCACTTACTGTAGAATATCTGATATATTTCCAGGATGTGTTTGTCCTCTCTGCTGGGAGGGGCTCAATGGGAGGGGTCACATGATGGGGAGACAACTGTGCACAGAGGAAAGGATTGGGGTTCTGGAGTCTGGCAGACCAATTTTTAAATCCTCCATTTTTCTCTAATTAGCTGGGTGGTCTTAGACAAATTAGGTTCCATGGACCTCAATTTCTCATTCTGTCAAAAGGGTTAATGCCTCTTACAGCAGTTGTGAGAACAGGTGACATGCCCCGCCCTGATTTAATTTGTTCTCCTGCAGCTTATTTGCATAGTGTTGTCTCTCCCACTAGCATATTACCTTTCCAAGCCAGAGGAATCATTTTGTGCTTTGCTGAGACCCAGCATTTAGAATTGGGCCCAGAATGCAGAAGGCACACAATAAATACTTGTGAATGAGCGAACATTCTAGAGCACAGTGCCCAGCCCACAGGGGTGCTCAGCACATGTCAGCTCTCTCCTCTTTGTTGTGAAAAGCAGAGACTGGGCCAAAGATGACTTTTCTCAACAACTATCTTTATCCCAATTTTAACAGGAATATTAGAAATTTTTTCCCCTGTATGTTGTCACCAGCTCCTGCCTTTCCTGCAGTGTGCTATCAAATCTATAGTGTCACCACAAACCTGCGAGCCAACTGCAATCAGGGCCTCAAACCAGTGCAAACATTTCACACGCACTTGGGCAAAGAGCCAGCAATTCACTGAGTGTCAGCAACTGCCCACTGAATTTTCTTTTGAAGGATTCACTCATGCCCTATTCCAGCAGTAATTGGCATTCGTTTTAAGATGCTGAATGCCTCAGACATAACTTGATGAGATAAATGTACATAGCCACCACCACTGCAAACTGATATCAGCTCTTACAACCCCACCATCTTCCCTCTAATTTCACATAAACAAAAGCCCACACAATTTTCAATGGTAACTACACAGGAGCTAGGTCTTACTTATGTTAGCTGATCAAGGTCTGCATCACCCTTGCTGCTTGACTGTTGGATACCTACAGAGGCAATGATTCAGGGAAAGTTAGAAAATAAGTAAGAAAGATGAGCACAATTTGGAGGGTGCAGATTAGTAAACAGGCTTATAAGACTGTCAGACCTAGAATCAAGAACATGTCTAAGCAGTATTTTTATACTTATCACCACCATACAATGAATTAAGGAAAAAACACTTAACTTGAAGACCTGTTATTCAGACTCAAGGCTGAGTTCAAGCCTTTCTCTATTAGAGGTTCTTAATATGTTTCTTTCTTTATATAACAGGGCTGTTTAAGCAAACCCTCTTCATAAGACAATATTTAAACATACAATTTTGCATATGCAATTACAAAAATTCCAGAGAGCTTCTGAAACACATAGACCCCAAGTCAAGAACTCTTGCTTTAGACAAGAACCAAGCACCCACAGATGCCCTGTGTCATCAGTGGGACTGAACAACTGATTCACTGAGTGAATGAGTAAGTAATCAAATGAATACTCAAATGAATGAATGCAAGGAGATCCAGTCAAGAGAGAATGCACAACTAAGTCAGATACTTGTATTCTGTGAGGAGACTGTGGGACTGAAAGCAGCAGCCAGTTAGTTGGTTTATTCACAAAAACTGCCTTGTGGAATTATATACTGCTCCTCCCCTTCTAAATGCAGACAGAGGGAGGAAAGGAAAAAGAGATAATGAAGGTTTGCAAATGAAGTGGGTACAACTGTGCAATCAATCAACATTTTCTGAAAAAGAATCTGCATCACTTGCCAAAAATTTGAACTGAATAACTGAACTAGAATTCTGATGAGAACGGACTTTGCCACTAGCCAGTCATTTTTATTTGTTTTCCAGCTGTCTTGCTTCTCTTTTCCAGGAAGCCAACGGTCTCTTCAGTGTGGCAAGTTCAGGCAATGGGAACTTATTTAACCACGGTTCAATGTATACTCTGTATTTCCTATTTTAATAAAACTTTACTAAGTGCTTACTCAGTGCCAGGCACTGTTAGTTAAAAAGGATATAATTCAACCATTCATCTAAAGATCCATTGAGGGCCTACTAAGTGCCAGTCCATGGACCACCAAAGAGGGAACAAAGGAGACAGACAAATGGGCCTGGCATTCTAGTGGGGAGCCAGACGACAATAACAGCAACAACACATGCACATCTCCATCTAAGCAGCAGTATGAAGGAACAGTTTTAAAAGGGGAAGGGAAAAGAAGGGACAGAGATTTCTGTATTCCATGGAAGATCAAGGAAAGCCTCTCCAAGGATATAATAGGAATAAAGGGACATGATGTCCAGGTGAAGGGAAGAGAAAATATAAAGGCCCTGAGATGAGAGAAACTTCTCAGGTTCACGAAATGACAGGGAACCAGTACCCTCAAGGAACTTAGAGATTCAGGAGAGAGAAATACAAACTGTAAAAAAGTAATGGTTGGCCGGGCGCGGTGGCTCACACCTGGAATCTCAGCACTTTGGGAGGCCGAGGCAGGCAGATCATGAGGTCAAGAGGTCGAGACCATCCTGGCCAACATGGTGAAACTCCATCTCTACAAAAATACAAAAATCAGTCGGGCATGGTGGCAGGCGCCTGTAGTCCCAGCTACTTGGGAGGCTGAGGCAGGAGAATGGCATGAACCCGGGAGGTGGAGCTTGCAGTGAGCTGAGATTGCGCCACTGCACTCCAGCCTGGGCGACAGAGCAGGACTCCGTCTCAAAAAAAAAAAAAAAAAAAAAAAAAAAAAAGTAACGCTTTACCTGGAGGACTGCAGGAAAAGGAGCATCTAACTCCAGTGAAATTCAAAGATGTAAGAGAAAAGAGAGCATCTGGGCTAGACATGAGTATTAGTTTTCCAGGCAAACAAGCCATGGATTGGTGGGGATGAGGGGAGCATTTGGGTAGAGAGAAGAACACACGCAATGGCACAAACTGCTAAGCAAGACACAGGAGATTCACGCATTGAGAAGACATGTTGGGCCTAGTCACAAATGGCCCCATCAACACTGCAAAGGAGTTCTTAGTTCACACATGGCATTCAGCATCCATCTGAAAAGTTAGAGCACAGAGGGACACAAGCATGTGTGTGTGTTGTATCACCCGAGGCGTGGTGCAGAGGGTGGAACTGTATTTGGAGGAAAGTTGAAAACGTGGCTATTGCATGGTCTAGCTAATAAATGATGACGAGTTGACCCTAGTAACTAAGTTAGTAAGACTGTAGAGAGGGGTTCAATTCTAAAGGTATTTAGGAGGTAGGATTAAGAGAGCTTTGTGATTAACTCCTACGGGAAAAGCGAGAGTGCAGTATGAATTCCAAGGGTCTGAGTTGGCACACAGCATAGTGGTTTCTTCCTTCCCTGTGATAGGACATTGAGGAAGGCAGGAGGGTGTTAAGGAGAAGATGGGAAGTTGAAGGGAGGTGTCTTTAGGACAAGCCCATCGTGATGCCTAAAGGGCCTGAGGCGCAGAATTGAGTTTTTGGCAGAGATAAGGATTTGGCTGCACATCATTAGCACACAGGTGGGATTAGAAGCCATGGGAGGACAAAATGGGAGTGGGCCCGGAGAACATCTGCATTTATAAAGAAGCAGAAGTGGAGAACCAGCAAAAGCCTGAGTGCAGACAGCCAGAGGAGAGGGTGGATAAAGAGGCAGCGGTGTCCTAGAAAGAACAGAGGACATTTTAAGGAGAGACTCATGGACTCTGTCAACTGTCATGGGAGAAACCTGAAGATCTTGGGGCAGGGGCGCTGCAGTCAGTTGAGCAGCAAATGAGAGGTCAACATTTCTGAAAATCTGGAAAGGAAAGAAAGAAGAGTAAGGGATTACTCTCCTAAGAAGGGAGAGTAATGGGAACATACCCAAGGTTAAGGGATTTTTTTTTTTTAATGACTTTGGATATTTATAACCTGGAGAAGCAGCAGCAAGCAAAAGCCATGAGACAGAGATGAAAAACTCTTTTAAAAAGCTACAAAATTACCAGGAGTTTAGATAAAGCTGAGAAATCAGCAACACACTATTTTTTTTTTCAATATTTCACTATAACTTGATTCTACAAACTTAATGTACCATGGTGTAGTGCCCAGCCCCCACAATAGGGATCTCAGCCTCCAGTTCCTCCAGATGATGTTTAAACAACATAATGATCTATAATACACATTCAGAGCTAGACTTGGATAGGGAAAGCTGCCTGAATATATCTAAACCCAAGCCATCACTGTTCCCCCAAAACCTCTGTCCCTTCTTGCCCAATGTTAATGAGTCTCCATTCTGCTAGTCCTACAGGCTATATCAGAGCTGTCTCCCCATGGTTTTCTCCACTGTGTAAATAGCAAGTCCTTTGCAAGGACTCCAGTCTCTAGAGTGACTTTCCTACCAGGTTCACAAAGACATGAAACGTCATATACAGAGATTTACAAAGATACCAATATGCTACAAAAAATGGAAGAACCCATTTTGGGATGATGCTGTTTTGAGGCTTCCTCTATACTTCATGCTACCAATAGTATCCATCACTCCACTCATCAATAAAAATGTTCTCTCCTGGTCCGATTGGCTCCAAGTTTTCTGTCTTGTATCTCTTGCCACGGCAAAAGTTCTCCAAAAGTCATTAATCGAGGAGTTACTTGGAATTGCTTTTGGAGTCCCTACAACTCCTGGATCACAAAAGCAACAAGTATTTCTTCCTTGCAGCCAAGATCTGTCAAATACCCAAAGGCAAGTATTGCAAGTGATTATTAATATACACAGGTGTGAACTAAAATAATATTAAATCATCAAAGAAAACTAAAATGCATTATTTAATGAATTTTGATTATGCCAGTAAAGAAAAAGCCAAGATTTCTATATGTGGCAGACAAAAAGGCCTCGTTTCCCAATAATTTTTTTTTTACAGAAGCCATTGCCTCATCATCACTAAGATTGAACTTCCTATCTGGCAAGTGAGAAAGAGATTTTTTTCTGGAATTTCAAAAATGTTTATACAAACTTCATCCTCAGTACTCAGAAGAAAATACTAAATGCTCACCTCAAGTTGCTCCCCTTAGCTCTCCTCTCATTTTTGTTCCTCTCTGAGACAGTCTGCTTTGAGGTTATCAGATTCTGATAAGACCTATATAGTCACTTTCATTTTCTTGAACTAACTTACTTTTATTCACTTGCATCATTGCTGTTAAGTCATTATTTTCTTCAAATTTTTACCCAAAGTTGAGATGAAGTAAGCTCTACAAGTTTATTCCCCTCTTATACTGGTTTTGATTTTGTTGGAAAGAATTTCTTCCATTGTTAGTATCAACATATGTCTAGCTCTGTCCTCTACAATATCCATCAAAGGATCTTGCAATGTTTATTCAGAAAGTATTCAGGAACACTTAAAAAGATAGGAAGACAGCTGTAGTTTAGTATGACACTTGCTGGGGGTCAAAAAGTGGGGGACAAGTGTTGGGAGTCAGAAACCTTTATTTCTAAATAACAGCCCTGGCATTTACTAGTTGGTGAACTTGGATAAGACAACTGACATCCAGATCTTAGTTTCCTCATCTGTAGAGTGAGATAATAATACCAATCCAAAGAGTTGTGGCAAGGGTTACATGTGTGGCAGTTTTCTAGCACACACCTAGCAAATAGTGATAAAACAATAAATTTTAATGCAATCTGAAGTTTTAATCTCTCTGTAGCAAAACAAAAATGAGTGCTGACAAGATGCTTTTGATGAGGATGATTAAAGAAAGTCACCAAAGTGGTATATATGACTTTTCTGTCACTTTCTAGGTTGTGCCACCTTGGGCCAGTTAGAAAAATCTCCGAGAAATGTGGTTACCAGAAAGGTGAACATAAGAAAGGTGAACACACCGCTACCTGCTTTATTTAGCATGCTGTTTGAGAATTAAATGAGATAGTGTATGTAAAGTGCCTAGGACAATATCCCACCCATAAGGGGTATTTGCTAAACATTAGCTCCTTTCCCCTTCCTCAAACATGTGTATTCTTGGAGCTATTTGTAAATTTTTTTAAACCACAGATTTCTTTAATACTTTAAATTCTGGGATACATGTGCAGAACGTGCAGGTTTGTTACATAGGTATACACGTGCCATGGTGGTTTGCTGTATTTCTCCTAATGCTATCCCTCTCCCAGCCCCCTACCCCCAGACAGGCCCCAGTGTGTGATGTTCCCCTCCCTGGGTCCATGTGTTCTCATTGTTCAACTCCCACTTATGAGTAAGAACATGCATAAACTGCAGATTTTATAGAGTAAATCACATGTCAAGCCCTTCTTCAAAACTGGAATAATAGCAACATTTATTAGAGATGGAGCGTCTTGGCATATATGAAAATCCTCAAGACTATAGCTGAATATTGATTGTATATTATGGATCTTGAGTGTCATAATCTTTTGTGAGAGTACACAAAAAGAAGTGGTATGGCATGGTTGCTTTCTTATACTTATGTGTACATACACATATATGCATGTGTGTATGTGTCTATAGACATTTTTAAATCTTCAACTTATATTTTCAACTTCCAAAAACATATATACATGGTAGGCATTGGGAAGCTTGGTTAAATTATGACTGCCTAATGCAGAGACACATACACCCAAGCACTCCTACTACAAAAATGGTAGCAGCCTAAAGTTATCTTCCTTTTTTTTTTTTTCTAAGGAGGATACAGAGTAGAAGAAACCAAATAGACTGCAGCATTTTACCCCTCTGTTCCCCAGTCCCCATCGGTCATGTCATGTTTGTCGTCGACTCCATCTGGGCAGCAGGTGTGGTGCTGCATGGCTGCGGGTATTTGATTATTGACTAGTGTATATTTCCAAAGGGCACAACAGACTGCTGACTGGCCCTCAGTTATAACACGAGGCAATCTTCCGTGTTTATACATGTAAGAGTTAAAAATAAAGAAAAACTGATTTTGATTTTTTTTTTTTTTTTTGACCAGAGGCTTTTAACAAAGCCTCCGTATATATCAGTCAAACACTGAGTTTGGCAAGCTTGTATAGAGTCTATTAAAGGGGGAATAAGGTTCATGAATTTCAAGCTTGGAGGGCTCTAATTACCTCATGCTCAAACTTTAACTACAAAACTCAGATAAATTGCTGCAGTAAAACCATAGAAGATCCTCCACCTGATTTGTGCCAGTGCATCTAAAGCTCAGTGAGGCTGATCCCAGTGAGGTTTTTCAAATCAGTCCTAAGGGAAAGTGTTCCGGACCTGTCTCTAATGAGTACGTACGGATTACTTGGATGTTTTGGTAAAGCTACCCAGTAAATTAGTCAATCTGAAATTTTATCAGCCGCAAAGCATTACAGCAGTCAGTCATATAGGCTAAGAATACTGGGGGAATTAAAGTCATTTTAAGCATCTATTAGTCAGGTATCACGAATCTGTTTCAGATCCTGGCTAGTAGTTGTAACATTAAACTAATTGGCTAATAGTTATAGCTGTCTCTTCAGTGCGTTTGTTTTTAGAGGTGTGATCCCTTCTTGAACCAATTTATGTACACCCAGAGGGGGGTCCTATTTTTTATTCTAGTTTAATGTATGATTTAGATTCAAAAGGAAGAAAAACAGGTAGGGGGGCAGTCTGTATTGTATAAACCATGGTGTGAAACAGCCAAACCTGAACGCACATACTGCCAGCCTAAAAGTTGAAATTTAGCAAACGTGGAAGGCAAAGGAAAATGCAGAAAACAAACATGACTCTTAAATATTCTAAACATCCATATTTTATCAAAGATGCACTGAGGAGAAATGTGGATTTCCCTCTGCCTGGTGTTACACTCTCCATGGCTATTTATCTAGTTACAAACTTTTATAGATGTGAAATATTTTAAGAAGTCCTTTAGAAATGGCCCGAGGTAATTTCAAACTTAACAGACCCTGTCCCACCAGAGCTCATTACAGTGAATTTTATAACAAAGTACCCTCTACTTAATTTTCAGAGCCTAGCCAAGCGTACGAGAAATGCAGCTGTATTAAGTGCAATTAATGGTACAATAAAAGCAGTGGAGGGCTGTTTAACACCCAAGAACCAGCAGTAAACACTGGCTTCATGCTCTCCAGCAGTCAGTGATGTGCCAAAGGACGTGGAGTGTGAGATTTCTGTACCAAAGTGGGAAACGCCTTTCTCCTGCTAGAGAAGAATTTCCTGTCCTTCAACAATTCCGCCCAGAGACTGTACAAAAGGATATAAAGGTACTCCCTCCAGTCATGCCACTAGCATCCTCGCTCCCTTTGAGCAGGGATCCAACACAGGAAGCTCATATTCCCATCAGGATGGGAAAAGGACAAATTCGGTTCCAACAAAAATGAGTCTAATAGCAAGTGACTCGTAATGTACAAAATGATTTGGTTTCCTAACTAACAAAATGGACAGTCAAATGACAAAAAAGGAACAAAGTAGCCAGTCAGAATAGTTTTCAAACAAGCCAAAAAAATCAAAAAGTTGATGAGCAGAAACAACTATAATGATACTGCAAATCTCTTTAATGATGAAAAATCACTTCTTAGAATCTGAGTATGAGAGACATCCAGAGATCAGCAAAAACCTCACTGGTTAATAACAATCATGGTTGTTTGAGGGTTGGTCCATCAGCTAGTTAATTTGTTAAATAAAATATGGTCAATCAGGTCTGGAAAGATGATTATACATATTCAGCTTTCATAAGCAACTGAAATAATTCTATCATGGAAAGAATTTGATGAGAATGTCTCTTAGTAACCTGGTTTGGATTTAGGGCCCTACCCCTCTATTTCAATTTCTGGATGAAACTGTTTTTTAACCATATATTTTTTTTAGGAAAAACATTTAAATTATATTTTTAACTATAAAACTCCTACCAACACATTCAAGTGCGAAGAATTCATCCTAATTACAACATTATAGACATGGTTAGCCAAAATAAAGAAAAGCCATAGTTAATCTCCACATTTCATTTTCTTAGAAACATGCTTCTGACCTCCATCCTTGACAGAATTCCCCCATGAGCTTTTGTACTCATGGGGGAATGGAGGTACTGTGGTTCCTCCAGTTTCTGATGGATGCCCACTCGTGGTTGGAAGGGCTCATGGGCAATGAAAGGACCCTGGCAAGGGCAAAAGTGAAAACTCAAGCAGGAAATGACAGGACGGAGCCAGGACCTAACTCCAAATGGAGGCATTTTAGTGACACCAAACTAAGTCCCTCTCCCTCAACAAAATTCTAACCCTAAACACCTCTTCCAAAAACAGGAAACATGCCACATCCCTAATGACGAGTAAATAAACTATTACAGACCCATAGAAGAGGAAGCTTCTCTGTGTAACCGCACAGACATGAAAGGGAGCTCCAGGCCTTGGCATGGCTCCTGGGCTCTAGAAACGGCTGGAAACACTGGAACTACTATGTGAACAAAGGAGCTTTTGCAGTAGAATTCCGCTGCATTCTACCAAGAACGTCTTTAAAAAACAGACAAAACTGGATACATTTTCAAAAAATAAACAATCTTGTCCTGGACAACTCACTCTGTTTCTGACTAGTCTAAAAGATGGTTAAAAATCACTCACTTGTTCTAATAGTTTCCAAATAAGGGGTTCCATGACGAGCCCTCTCTCCAGAAGGTTTGCTAAGTCGATATTACTTTTCAGTAATATCAAGAGTTTTCCCTATCTACATAGGGTTTAAAGATGTTTATCCATGTGCAATATTCAATTGACAAATTACCTATGCTTAAGAAGGCTCCATCCTCCCTGCCTCTGCATCCTCAGTTTTGCTGGGTCAGAGGGGTTCTCATGGTGGGAAGGGAGAGAGCAGCTGGACGACAAGAAGAGTTCGGGTTCTGGAATCAGACAGGCTGAGATTTCAAGCATGGCTTTGCTATTTGGCAACTATAGGATATTAGGCAAGTTATGGTAAGTTATGGAGTCTTGCTGAGTCTTGATTTCCTCCTCTCTAAAATGCTTGTTCATAGGGTTGTTAGGTGAATTCAAGGATACAAAATGTGAGCATACTCCACACATTCCTGCCTTGACGTCCAATCCTCTCTCCCCCGACAGGAAAAGAACTCTTGAGAAACAGGGACCTTCCTGGAAGACAGGTCCTCCTGACTCACTTTCTGGTGCTTTTACTTACAGAGTCAGCCCTCTGCATTGGCTGATCCTGTATCTGCAGATCCAACCAATCAGATTGAAAATATTTGGGGAAAAAAAAAAAGGATGGTTGTGTCTGCACTAAAGATGTACAGACTTTTCCTTGTTATTGTTCCCTGAACAATACAATGTAACAACTATTTACATGTAATTTATATTGTATTGGGTGTTATAAGTAATCTGGAGATGATCTAAAGATGATGTATGGGAGGATGTACCTAGGTTATATGCAAATACTACACCATTTTATATCAAGAACTTGAGCATCCAAGGATTTTGTTATCTGTGGGGAGATTCTGGAACCAATTCCCCATGGATACCAACAAAGGACTATACTATTCTCTTGGCTCCAACTACCTGTCACCCTCAACTCAGTTTATACAAATCTTGTCATTCCTCATTCAGCAGCCACACATATGATGCCCTCCAGCAAGGAATAGTTGGGAAAGCATCTTAGTCTGCTTTAAGCTCTTATAACATATTCCACACTGTTCTAGCAGCCATTTTATATTTTGTTAATAATTTTCTTGTGTGTGTGCCCACATTTTAAGTTGTGATGACTATTCTTATTTACAACCCACAGCGCCAATAGCTATTTATGAGTGGTCTTTCTAAAAGTATTTAATAAATGTTGTGAGTTATTTTCCTTACCTTTTGATACAGTGTCTAATATTATACAAATAACCCCATTAGAAATTGGTCTGACTTAGCAAACATACTTGTTTAGAAAGTGAATCTTCTGAGTAGGTAAAAATATTGTTAATAAACCACAACAGCAGCATGAACTGATGCCACCAGTTGGCTTTTTTCTTAATCCCTAGAGGAACTGAGCTGTACTAAGAGAATTGAAATTTTGATAATGTGGAGGAAAAGGGCATTTTTGAGCATGGAACTCTTTCAAGGTAAAGGTTATTCCATCTCCCTTATCCCAGTGGCAGACTTAGGACGGTGGACATGGAGTAACCTTAGGATAACTGGGTACTTGTGGCCTGGAGGAACTTATTGGCAGGTGTCAGGAGGCATCAGCAATACTGATGGAGGGGTATTTGGGACAATATTGACCTATTTTGAAATGCTTCCCAGCTTCCCACCATGTTAGTGCCCAGATGAGGTAATGATATTTCCTCCTGCCTCAGGACCATAGGGCATCCTGTTCCCAGGAACTGTAGTACATGAAAGGATTCTCCATTTTATCACTGGGTTCCATGATGGGTACACAGGCTTCGTGGACTCACCTAGGAACTCGAGCACCACTTAATACTTTTTTTTTCTCATGGCTTTATAAACTGAAAGCTAAACATTTGTGTTTATAAAACTAACTAATACATCCCAATTTTCTTGAGGGCAAAGATCACAGTTGAGATTATCCTAATTTGAAATCAACATTTCCTTTCTTGGGGGGTGGGGGACAGGGTCTCACTGTGTCACTCAGGCTAGAGCACAGTAGCACAATCAAAGCTCACAGCAGCCTCAACTTCCTGGGTTCAAGCAATCCTCCTACCTCACCTCCCAAATAGCTGGGACTAAACCCATGAGACACCACGCCTGGTTAATTTTTCTGTTTTCTGTAGAGAGCAGGGTCCTACTCTGTTGCCCAGGCTGGTCTGGAACTTGAGCTCAAAAGAATGCCCCCACCTCAGCCTTCCAAAGTGCTGAGATTATACGCATGAGCCACTGCGCCACCGGAATCAACATTTCTCCTTTTTTTTTTTTTTTTTTTTTGAGATGGAGTCTCCCTCTGTCACCCAGGCTGCAGCACAGTGGCATGATTTCAGCTCACTGCAACCTCTGCCTCCCGGGTTTAAGCAATTCTCCTGCTTCAGTCTTCTGAGTAGCTGGGATTACAGGCACGTGCCACCGTGCCCAGCTAATTTTTTTGTATTTTTAATAGAGACCGGGTTTCACCATATTGGCCGGGCTGTTCTCGAACTCCTGACCTTGTGATCTGCTCCCTCGACCTCCCAAAGTGCTGGGATTACAGGGGTGAGCCACCACGCCCGGCCCTGAATCAACATTTCTATGTGTCCCATAGTCTTTCCATGGCTATTTGATGATAATAATGAACAATTTCAGGCAACTAAGAGTGGCTAGTGAAGAATGAAATGAAATTCCCAGAACCAGTACCATTCGAGATACTTATATGTTAGTACTTAGCTGATATGAGAAAAACAAGTGAGAAAAATTTGTGGTCTCAGCAGAGGGCAGCTTGTCTCTTGAACTGCACATTTATCCTTAGGCTAGTTATACCAGCTCATGTGCTCCAGGCAGAGTCATAAAGGTTTAATTCTGTATCCTTCCACCTGGCTAACCTGGATTTTGTGAACACAAGAAAAGGAAGTTAACTTCAAGAATATCAATCTACTTCCTTCCATGAGCTATAAATGCACTCTAAAGTAAAAGATACATATAAGGATCTCTTGACCTAGCATACCTCTTAACTTTCAGTGCAATTGACTTTATTTTCCTGTCAACTACAATTTTCACTGAAGACTCCTGACTTCTTAGTGGCATAATAAAGTTTTGTCTAGGATTACAATAAAAAGATTCCATAATATCTATGACATGAACATTCTACATTTATTTTTAAATCACATCTGAAAATCAGCACAAATGGCAATTTGATGTTTGGGCCCTTGAAACCAGATTTTCATCCCCTTGCTTCTCACATTTGGTTCATATCTTTTAGGGTGAGTTTCATTATATAAAAGTGTAATTTAGAAGAGAGGTTTGCACAGGTTCAAGTGAAGTTTACGTGTATTTTAGTTTGATGTATTTTACTTTTAGAGTAAATTAGTTATTCCTGTGTTGCTTTTGGAACATGGAAATATTCTAGAACACACTCCTTTGCCACATCCATACCTGTTAACAATTCCTTAACCACTTGACCAAGTGAGAAGGAATAAAAAGGAGGTAGTAGACGGGAGCTTGCAAGCAATTTCCTTCCACTCCCTTCACTGGTGACCCCCTTCACTATTCTTGCACTTGCCCTTTCCAGTTGCATATCCAGGAGGAGTGGGAGGCAGGGTGACATTTGACTCCACAGAGCCGCACACACCAACAGCATGATGCCTGTGACTTCCTTCTCTCCTTCTGGTTTTGCATCATGGCATTAACTGAAATGGTCTGGTCTTACACCAGTTCCAAGGGAGTGGAATGGAGTTACCTACTGACTTATGAAAGGCATGTGAGGAAACTACATGCAATTAAATTTTTCAATGATAAAGAGAGAGATAAACTGACAAAACTGCTTTATTATTTGATTCAAATGTTAAATTTCAGCTGTAGTACACGGTATTTTACTTTACGAACAAGTAATAGAGTTAAAAATGAAGGTGTAGAATGTCATTCCGTAAGCCTGAAGTTCACTTACACAGTGCATATTGTTCACCTACTATGATCAGAGACTTAGTTGGCACTATGGAAATGATTAGGAATAAAAAGAGGTATGGTTCCTGCCTTCATGGAGATTACAGGCTTTTGGACTGGGATTACAGCAAATGAAATTCAACTAGAAACACAGCACTGATTATGGCACAGCTGTTATATACGCTGAAAATGTCAAAATATGGACGTCACTGGGTTGAAAGAGAAATTTTGCTCACAGTGAGATAACCAATTGCAAATAGAATGTATCCTATAAGAATACAGATAATCTTTACACATGAAACTTAATTTGTCATTTTTTAATTCAACATCTTCCAGTCCCTGGTTATGTAAATATGTTGTCTATCCAAAAGAAACCAAGTTTGTTGTTCTGTCCTCGCTCCTTTGCAAAGAAAATCACCATTTTGTTGGGTAGGTAATGTGCCCATTGCTGGGAAATGAATAGCAATCAGTTTTAAGCCACTCATGCTAATTTCATCCCATATTTATATTACTCTAAGTATGGGAATATGACCTAGTTCTGCCTAATAACACATAAAGGGAACTCTCCTGTGCAACTTTTAGGGAATACTTCACACTTCTTCACATTTCCTTAAAAGCTGTTGGGTAAGGATCTGACACTTGGTGCTACCAAAAATATTTGCATGAGGGCGACAAGTTTTGAGTGGAAAAGGCAATGCACTGAGGATGCCAGAGCAGACCTAGGTCCTGGCTTACCTTGTTGACCCGCTGCACTGCCTAGGGCTGCCTACCTACAAACTTCTACATGGGTAATTCCATCATGGTATTGCTTATACAGTTGTATGTTACATATTCTGTTATCTGCAGTCAAATATATTTTAACTGACATACCTGGTAGATTTTGTTTTTAAACCACGAACAATACCTTGCATAGCAAATATCAAGATGTCCCTCTAATTACTGGAACAGTTTAAATATTTAAGGAGCTGACTCAGAAGAATGTTCCAGAAGCATTCCAGGTTTGAGATAGCCCTTGTCATGAATGCCGACATTATTTTACTGAAGTCTAACACTGGGGAACATGGAATGGTACGGAGCCAGGCAGAAAAGAGAGTGATGGTGATGTATGTATAGAAATCATACAGGGGAAAAAAAGATGAAATGGAAAGGAATTGGATATAGTAGCAGAGGTGGCACCTAAATATTAACTACATTTCTGGAAATAGAAATGTGAATCTCTACAATTCCAGCAGATTAAGAGAAAACAGTTATGGTGTAAAGTTGGGGACGATGAGAAAAAAAGAAAGCAGGAGGCAGTTAAAGTGCCCACAAAACAAACCCTGACTCATTTCAATAGAGTTTCAAATAAGCCCCAGTTTGACAAAGACCTAAAGGTGCTAAATCACCCCACAAAACACATTCTAGGGATGTGTGGATTCAATTACTGAGCAAGAGACCACCAGCAGCAAAGATGTTATTTGTGGAATTTCAATGCAAAGCAAATGTACAGATGTTGGCATAAAAGCAAAACTGTCTGAAATGGAATTGAAGATAGAAATCCAGGGAGAAGATTAGAAGAGATAAAGAATTAAACATGCAATAAAAGAGACATTACATGCATGGCATTGAGCTTGGACAGCCAATGCCTTGTGACACTCAGATACTAGTAATAATGACATATATGGGCTACAAAATGGGAGAGGGTAGTGAATAAACAAATACTGTATTAAAATCGCTATCTCTGTGGGCAGGCAGTACAAATCAGATCATTCTCATTGAAAAATAATTCATTAAACTGCACCCCAGCTGGATACAAAGAACAACACACAGCATACAAAGATAGTGAGCAGCAGGGGGCAATAAACTTTATAAAAACTATTAAAGCATGTGCCAAAGCAAGATAATACAAGGAGGAAACAATGGAAATGTCAGGTCAATTTATAAAATAATCATGTTAATACATAAGTGCAAACACTTTATGAAAAACACACATGCCTATCAAGTTAAAATTCACTCTGCAAAACCACCCTTGAGATGTTAAAGCTGACCTGCTGCAGAGTGGAGAAATAAAAGCCAGCAGGTTGCCATGTGGAAAGGCTGGGCCAGAGGAGCTTCACACCAGGTAACCTATTCAAATGGCATAATTGCTTGCAGGTATCTGAGACATTGCTCTAGGAACAGATGCAAAGGTGAACTGAAAACAGGGCCACACACATTCTGTGACCACTGATGTATGAGCTCATTTATAGCTTTACACTGGTAGGCTCAAGCAGCTTTGCCTCTAACACCCTTGTCTCCCATATTCCTGGGCAGTTCAACAAGCAATTGTATTTGAAGAACTGTTCCTGGGCAATTCACAGCGTATGATCACCTCAAAACACACAGGGCTTCCACAAGCTCTTTCTCCAAACTGTTTTTCTTCCGTCCTACAACCCCTTTGCTTCTCCATGAATCTCCCTCCCTTAAAAATAATTTATTTGCAATATGTTAGACCCAATATTTCTGTAAGGCCATGTGGAAGACACTGAAAGTGAGGAAAAGGGTTGGAGATTAGACCAAAGAAGAGAGGAAATAGGAAAATCTTGTCTCCCAGGGCATCGTGATAAGGTATGGAATGGCATACAAGACAGTAACAAACCAGAAACGATGACTGCAATTTTAAAAAGGACTTCAAAGATAAACTATGCTTAAGAGAACTTTACTTAGAATGATTCTGAAGTGGCCAAAATTAAACTAATGACAAGTGCTTTCAATGAACCCTTCTAATCTCTCCAAAGTTATTTCTTGCCTTTTATGGACCTAACTGTGCTACATGGAATCTTCCTCAAACCAATACAAGATGCAGAGCAACATAGACAGAACCCAAGACACGAAGCTACAGAGATCAGTGTAGCCAATCAACACCCGCCAGATGACAGCCTAAAAGTATAGGTATTACTGCATTTCCTAATCAAACACACATTCACCCAATAAGCCTGTGAGGAACCAGCCCTTCCCGTTTATACCGAGATCGCCCCACTCTGCCATCCCCACTTCTTTCCCCCACCCCTTTCCCTCTCCCCTTACAGAACAAAAAAGAAATAACATTAGGCACATTTTGCTTTAAAATTCTTGCTGCGTTGAGACTTTAGATTTCAGGCTGGAAAGAATTTTTATGGCCAAGTTATAAACACCTGAAACTCAGCAGGTGCCACTAAAATGTACAGTTTTGAGATGGCGTGTGGCTTCCCCAATTTCAGAAGTTGATCTAGTTGAAGATAATTTGTTTTTAAAACTGTCAAACTATAAAAGCCACTACATTCCCTTTCACTAGCTTATAAAGAGTAATTGGAAGTAACACATGCATGCAATTTACAGGTCAAAGAAAATTTTCCCTGTTCAAGTAGAAGTTTGGCACAGTTCAACTATATATTACATACTACACATGAAAAGTGAGATCAAAGCAACCAAGAAATAAAATATCTTGGAACATCTGTATATTTGTTTGTTCTTTGTTTTGTTTTAGTAGAAGGTCAGAGGTGACAGTGGTATGGTATGGCTCTTTCACTAGAAGACACAAAAATTTTTACATAAGATCACAAGAATAAAACTGTTTCTTCTTTGCTCTAATTATTTTTAGATTTCTTTCACAAGCACCCTGAATGAACAGTTTAAAGATTATTCAGATAATTGATATAAGGAATCATATCTAGGAAAACTGTACTTGTGGAAATAACCCATTAGCATGTCAAAGTAGAATTTTACAGAGCTGATCAGGCAAGGTTGTGTTTTAGGATGAAAAATTTAGAACTTTCAGAAAACTCTCATCTTTCTCATCATTTTCACCATAACAATGTATTTGGGTACTTACATGTTTTACCGTTTAACCTATAAATAATACTCAAGTGGTAGCGGGCAGTGTTAATAACTAATAAATTAACAAAATATACAATGGTTATACAAAATTAAAGGAATTTTAAAAATTATTTTATTTTACTTTATTTACTTTCTTTTTGAGATGGAGTCTCTCTCTGTCACCCAGGCTGGAGTGCAATGGCACGATCTCAGCTCACTGCAACCTCCGCCTCCCAGGTTCAATCTATTCTTCTGCTTCAGCCTCCCGAGTAGTTGGGATCACAGGTGCCCACCACCATACCCGGCTAATTTTTGTATTTTTAGTAGAGACAGGGTTTCGTCATGTTGGTCAGGCTGGTCTCAAACTCCTGACTTCCGGTGATCCACCTGCCTCAGCCTCCCAAAGTGCTGGGATTACAGGCATGAGCCACCATGCCCAGCCAGGAAAAAACACTGATACTTAAGAAGAAACTGAACAAATCTTATACATAAAAACCAAAAACTATTATGACATAAGCTCTTTATTCTGTGTAATAGGCTATGAATAAAACAACTATATGTTTCCTTATTCAAGAAATGGAAACCACAGGTAACACCAATAGGAATAAAAGAACTAAAAATGCCGAAACCAAAACAGTCCAACCATCAGATGGAAAGAAAATGGTTAAATTTGTTATCGCTGCCTCACATGGTTCTATGACTTCAAATTTTACACACTGATATCCTGGATACTCTTAATTTAAATATCCCAATATATTATATTTTGTCATTTTATCTGTTATATATTACATGTAAATTCTTAAACATACACACATATAGATATTAGATTTTCTTAAAACATGGATTTAAGGCCAAATCTATACAAAGAAATGAAATGCTACTTTGATGGGAATCCTATCCATTAGGAATTTCTAAAGACAAACACCACTTGATTTTTTTTCCTCCAAATTAGACCCCAACTGTCATGCTGATTATTTATTTATGTCATTTGACAGGACTAAAATCAGCCTGTCTCCAAATTTTGCAGCCATCCATACTTTTTCTAATAAGAACTAATTTTACAAGGTCCTTTCTGGCCAAGAAACTTTCAACCACTATAAACTAGTCAGACACAATACGAGATGATTAGACCAGAGTATATAGACTATGTAGCATAAACTGCCAGTTAAACATTATGGCATGCTTCATTTTAATCATGTAGCTTTCATCTTTTTTGAACACCCTTTTAGCATCTCTTGAAAAAAGAGGCTTTGAAAAAGCTGAGCTACTGCTAAACACTGTAAGCTGATGCTGCTGTAGTGTGCTTTGCCCACCGCTTCCCCACCCCCAGGAAAATAAAACAGATCGCCCTCAGTACTTTAAGGTCCTATAACTGTCATCTTAAATGAGACAGTGCAACTGTCTTCAGTTGAAAGGTCAATTTGAATCAGGGTTGAAGTGCAATCATGTGCTATATTTAGATTTATCATTATTATAATAACATATTTAGTGTAACAATAATAAATGGTAGGCTAACAGAAAACTTTACGGCATGTATTATTACACATTAATTACAGGGTTAATTTCTGTTAGGACAAACACAAATACAATTAAAACAAAATTCGACATTACTGAAAAATTATTACTCACAGAATATAATACGGCACAAAATTCCAGTAAGCAAAATAACTTTGGTGAGTTCCTTGAAGATGCTTGCAATAACATGACTTACGTTATGTTATATATTAACAGAAATAAGAGAAGTATGAGCTTAAGAATATGTGATTTTTCAGAAAGCCTAATGCAAATTCCTAAATTTTGCCTATTAATGACCGCGCTGTTTGTAAAGAATTTTTGTTTGAATATGGGTTATCTTCTGTAATTCGAGCTTTTTCAATTCCCTAATAAAATGTATAATGGCAAGCAAATTTGAATTCAAAATCTTTTAAAGGTTAATTTTATTTTATTTAAGATGCATTAAATAGCATATTCTTGTAATCATAAAGTATTAAAACACAGAATAGTCTTTAATAATGAAGTATAAGACTTAATTATCTTACTACACAAAGAAAAAAAAAAAAGGTTCAGAGCAGTCAAGAGATTTGCCAAAAGTCAAACAGCTAACTAGTAACTAAATGTCAGGTCTTCTGACTTTTAGGCCAATGTGCCTTCCATTTCTTCCTTTGAAAAAGAAAAGAAAAAGGTTTGAGAGACAAATGTGCCATAATCAAGTGTAAGTTATGATAGTATACCAAAACACACCTACAGGAGTTAGTAACATTATAGACAAAAGGCAACACAGATCTCTACGGATTTGCAACCACTGAGATCTTGGCAAAGACTTAAAAAGAACTCTCCACCATTCCCCCACAAATGTTTTTGTAACTGTTAACACAATTCTTAAGGAGAAAGAGTCTTAGACAGAAGATTATCATTAAAATATTCAGAAATAAAATTTATGTCTAAGAAGCAAACTCATACAACAGGTGTGATTCCCCTTTTGTCCTGAAGCTACATCAAAAGTTATCCAGTTTGCTCTTTGAAGACCTTTCTTCAGCATTGTACTAGAGGTTCTAACCAATGTAATAAGGCAAGAAAAAGACATTGAAGCTATAGAGATTAAAAATGGATAAGTAAAAAATTCACAGATAACATGCTCCTATACGTTAAAAAAAACCTTAGAAATCTACAAAAAAAAAAAAAAAAATTCCTAGAAATAATATACAAGTTAGCTACACAAGGTTTCAGGACAAAAGATCAATATACAAGAATCAATTGTATTTCAATATACTAGCAAATATTTGAAAATTAAATTAGAAAAACAATTCTATTCACAATGATCAAAGGGAATAAACTGGTAATAATTAATTTAACAAAAGTACAAGACCTGTATGTACACTGACACAAAACATTGCTGATAAATATTTTTAAAGATTTAAATAAATAAGAGATATACCATGTTCACAGGTTGAAAGATTCAATATTCAAACAGCAAATCTGCTCAAACTGATCTATAGATTCAGTGGAATTTCTATAAAAATTTCAGCAGGACTTTTTATAGAAACTAACAAATTTATCCTAAACTTTGTACGAAAATACAAATAACCCAGAATAGTGAAAGCAATTTTTAAAAAGAACAAAGTCATAGGACTTACACTACCTGATTTAAAAACTTACTATAAAGGTACAGAAATCAAGACAAAGTGGAATTGGCATATGTGTCTACATATATCAACAGAACAAGAGAGAGTTCAGAAACAAACTCTCATGTGTATGGTCAACTGACATTCAACAGAGGTGTCAAGGCAATTCAATAGAAAAAAAGATGATCTTTCCAACAATGTTTCTGGAGCAACTGGATACATGTATGCCAAATGTATAAATAAACAAACATAGACATTTGAGTAAATTTGGGGCATATCATGAGCAAAAATTATTTCAAAATGGATCATGGACCTAAACTGAAGAGCTAAAACTATAAAATTCTGAAAGAAAACATAAAATTGTTTTGACTTCATATTATGCAAAGACTTCTCTGATACAACACCTGAAGTATGATCCATAAAAGAAAAAAATGACAAAATAGACCTCATTAAAATTAAAACCCTCTGTTCTTCAAGAAACACCTTTGAGAAAATGAAAACACAAGCCACAGACTGGGGAAAATATTTGCTAATCATATATCTGACAAAAGATTTGAGTCCAGAGCATATACAGGCCTTTGGTAATTCAATAAGACAAAGACAAACAACCCAATAAAAAATGGTCAAAATATTTGAATAGAATTTCTCCAAAGAAGATATAAGAAAGGCTAATAAGTACCTGAACAGATGGTCCACAGTATCAGTCATTAACAAAATTGTGGTAGGCAGAATTCTAATATGGCTACCAAGATTCTCACTCTCTGAAGTACAGATCCTGTACATCTCCTCTTGTTGAGTGCAGGCAATATTTGTGAATAGGATGGGATTTTACTCCCAGGATTAGGTTAAATAATGTGGCAAAGGTGAAGAGATTTTGCAGATAAAATTAAGGTTCCTAATCAGTTGACTCTGAGTTAATTAAAAAGGAAATCATCCTTGGCAGGTGTCCTAATCAGGTAAGCCCTTTAAAAGAGAGTCCAAGTATTCCCTGAAAGAGCATCAAAGTGAGAAGGGTTCTTTTGCAACCAAGCAGGTTGTGAACTTCCTCTGGAAGGAGCCACAAGGCAAGGACCCCTCTAGGGTGGCCTGTAGAAGCTAAGAGCAGTCCCTAGCTGATAGCCAACAAGAAAATGAAGACTTCAGTCCCACAAAATCAAGGAACTGATTTCTGTCAACAACCAGTGAGCCTGGAAGAGGACCTCCTCAAATGAGTCTGCAGTCTCACGCAAGTTTAATTTCAGCCCAGTGAGACCCTGTACAGAGACCCTAGTTAACCTATAATCAGATTCCTAAACCATGAAAACAGTGAATAACAAGTATGTTGTTTTAAGCTGCTACGTTTGTGGTAATTTGTTACATAGCAACAGAAAAACTAATAGAAAATACAAATTAAAACCATAATGAGATACCAGTACACATGAAATAGAATGGCTATAATAAAAGACAAAAAACCTGGAACCCTCATACATTGCTGGTGGGAATGTAAAATGGTCTGATCTGAGGACTTTAGAAAGTTTTGCATTTTCCTTAAAAATTAAACATGCATTTACCACACAGCTCAGCAATTTCACTACTAGAAATCTATTCAAGAGTAACAGAAACACATTTTTCACACAAAGATTTCCACATGAATGTTTACAGCAGCATTATTCAAAATAACCCAAAACAGAAACAATCCAAATGTCCAACAACTGGTAAATAAATAAACAGAATATGGTACATCCATTCAATGGAATACTTCTCAGCAATAATAAGAGGAACAAACTATAGACTGTAGTATGCTATAAGGGGCCTATCATGGTTATAAGATTGCTAACAGCCAGAAGGCCCACTCAAACATCCTGCAAGGCCTAAACTATGTGTTACTTAGCACTATGATGCAAACTGGCCTGGGAATTTCCAACCCTGACCAGGGGATTAATGGGTCTTTATGACAACAGAACCTAAAAGCTCTCCTTGCCCTGGAGACAAGGCCACTTCAGAACAGATGCAACTTTCATTGAACCTTAAAGCTTATCCTTACAAGAATAGTTTAAATTCTCTTACGAACAAAATGCCTGACATCTAACTCATACTGAATATGAGTATAAAAGTGGGGAGAATCCCCCAAACTCTGAGAATAGTTACTACCAAGAGACACTCTCAGTCAGGCAGTCATTTGACTCCTGAATGTACCTAGCCCATGTCATTTTAAACCTGATCCTGCAGTCCATGACTATAAGAATAAACTGCCTGGATCAAATGGTAGATCTACTTTTAGTTCTTTAAGGACTCTCCCACTACTAGGTATCTACCCAGAGGAAAAGAAGTCTTTATACGAAAAAGATACACGAACATGCATGTTTATAGCAGCACAATTTGCAATTGCAAAAATATAGAACCAACCCAAGTGCCCACCAATCAACAATAGGATAAAAAAAGTGATACACACACACACACACACACACACAATGGAATACTACTAAGCCATAGAAAGGAACAAAATAATGGCATTCACTGCAACCTGGATGGAATTTGAGACTGTTATTCTAAGTGAAGCAACTCAGAAATGGAAAACCAAACATCACATATTCTCACTCATATGTGGCAGCTAAGCTATGAGGATGCAAAGACATCAGAATGATACCTTGGACTGTGGGGAAAGGTTGGGGGTGGCGAGGGATAAAATACTACACTTTGGATAAAGTATATGCTGCTCCAGGGATGGGTGCATCAAAATCTCAAAAACTACCACTAAAGAACTTATTCATGTAACCAAACACCATCGGTTCCCCAAAATCCTACTGAAATAAAAAAATTAAAATTAAAATTTTGTAAAAAGAGTACACTCCCTGAACATCAGATGGTGCCTAAGACTCATCTTTGACTCGAATCAGACTGAAGGTGAAAGTCATCCCTGGGGAACCTGGTTAAATAAAACTACCAGAGACCCCCAAACATGCAGACACATAAAACAACTTGAGTTAACCCCCAAAACATTATGCTAAGTAAAAGCAGTCAAGCACAGAAGACTACATCTTACAAGATTACACTTACATCAATTTTCTAGAAAAGGCAGAACTACAGAGAAATGCAAAGTAGATGCTGTTTGCCTGGGATTGTGGTTGGGAGCACGGATTGACTGCAGGTAGGCATGAAGGAACTTTATATGATGATGGAAGTGTTTTAAAAGCTGGATTGTGGTGATGGTCACATAACTATACATTTACTAAAAATATTCTAACCGTACACTTACACTCAGTGAATTGCATGGTATGTAAAATATACTTCAAGAAAGCTCTTAAACGTGAAAAAAGAGGTCATAATAAAACACTATTACAAATATGAACAAAACAGTGGGATGTTTGTACTGTGCTATAATAAGACAAAGTGAACCTGCCATACTGATTTTCTATTTCCAAATATTCACATGTCAAACATTGACTCAATGGCAAGTCAACTTTCAACACTTTATTCATATTCAACATTAAGAATTTATTTTATAATCTACCTAAGATTTCTCTCTTCCATTTACATGATACTTTCATTCAAAATTTTCCAGGGGAGAATTCTGACACATATCCTATCTAAAAGAGGAAAATTATAGCCAAATGAGGCCATATCTCCTTCAAAACTCCTTTACTTATAACTTTTCTGATTTCTTCCAAATTGCTTCAATAAAATGAACTTAAAGCCACGCCAGTGTTTATAAGTGGGAATTGGTTAGAAGTGATACAGATTTAGTTATGTCACATCTAGAGTATTCCACTAGTAACTTTTATTGAGTATGTTATATATTTTTTCAATCAACTTCTTAACTGTTTGGAGGCTTTATTTAATAAAGAAATGAAACCAATCCATCCAAATGAGCACACTCTCTCAAGGATTCTTCCATACTAAATGCAGTGGACTCTCAGGAAAAAAAAAAGTCTGGGTATAAGTCTCAGTTTTCTCACTTAAACTTGTTAGATAACCTCAAGGTAAGTCAAAATACTGCTCTGAGCCCTAGTTTCCATATTTGTAACATGAAATTAAAAATAATACTTGACCTACTTACTTCATAAGGTTTGCATGTGGACTAAATATAATAATATAGGTAAAAGTGCTTTATAAATTAGTCTATAAAAATCAGCTCTTTAGAAAGAGCAAAAGAAAAGTATGATGAAAATGTTAAACATCTGTTTGCTAATTCCAGGGCAACTGCACAATTTTCTTCTTCATCAAAGCATACAGTAGTCACATAAATCCATACAATTATTTCAAGGCACTCAAAACACTTCATATGTATCATCTCATTTATGTTCAAAATATCGATGTGAAAACTACTGTTTCCACTTTAAATAGTGAAACTGGTTAAAAGGAAAAGTTAAATGACCAGTCTCAGCATCGTAAAATGCCCACCAATGCCCCATTCTGTTTTCTGTCTTCAACCAGGACTGCAGATGCTCTGGCTATTGTATGCATATTGTGGCCACAGGTGACAGCCCAAATCTGTACATTTTGCTGCATTCTGTATTATTTGCTTAATAATTGAAGGAGAATTGCATTCTTCTTCTTTCCTTTGTTATCTTTACAGACAAAGTATCTAATTGTTAGGGAAAGCAATGAAATGCCAATAAATACATTGGCATAATGCTGCAGGTCATTATAAAAGAATTTTTTTTTTTTTTTTTTTGTTATTTCTGAGAAAGAAGCTGCGTAGTTCAGGAGGCAGTTAGACCAACCCATGTTTGCTTGGCACCTGGGTCCTAGTGAAACAATTCAACTGACTTGTAAACAGGCATGACGCCATCCAGCCATATGGGTGCACATAGATGCTGCCAAGTGACCATGTAGAAGAATCGGAAGCGTTTGTTGAGGGCAGCAGTCCCAGTATGAGACATCCAAACAGCTGTCTACCCTGAGATTCATACGCCTGTGGTTAAGGGGACGTGACATGGTTAATCTACATTGGATTAATTTTAAAGCATAAAAATCAGCTTCCTTGGCCCCAAACGACCAGTTGTGTATGTGGTTGAAACATCTAACATACTGTCCTCTCTGTATTTGCCTTTCTTCCCCTAAAACTCATGATGTATTTCTATTTAATGGCTTTCCAAGGTGTCTAACTACATTCCATGATACTGATCAAATATTTGAAAAGAAAAATAGTCTTCATAAATCCTGGTAGCCTACATCCTTAATCTGAATTTTTTAGAAATATGGCCATATTTATCTTTGTAAAGATAAGTATCATTATAGAGAGATGCTGGCAAACTTATTTTAGTTAAGAGGTCAAGCCAAGCAACTGAACCACACTAAGAAATTTAGTTAGACACAGAAATAAAATCACTTTGGGAATTTTACTACTATTTTTGTTTAAAGTTTGGAGTACCCAGAACCTTGTATTACTTTAAATGGGGAGGCTTGCTCCCTGAAAGTTTTATGTAGAAGCATCAAAGATTTTATTTACATATTCAGTCTAAAAAATGTAGGCTAAAACATTTTCAGCAGCAAGCACTGCAAAGGAAATTAGACTAGTAGGTGTTTTCCCCAGGTTTCTAAAAGTATCATTAGGATGAGCATTTCTTCTTGGCATAGTATCACTATAGGGCAGGGAATCAGATATAAACACATTTCCGAGAGCACACATACAGAGAAACAAGTTAATTTATTCTACAGGGTGGCCCTGTGCGTTATGTAAGAATATTTTACTCATCTAAAATGCAGATGTGACCAAGAAAACTGTGAAAAGTCTCTCTGAAGAGTCAAAAAAGATGTCATAATGTTCAAATATTTTATCCATAGAGAAGCCCTTTTGTCCTCTATCAGATTTTGTCGATGCTTAGCTTATACATTGTTCCAACAAACCTAGGCGTCTGAGCTGAAAGCATATCTGAAGTAGAAAATTAAAGAGGAGTCCCAGAAACAGGAATAGCACCGAGGAGTTATAACTGACGGGAAGGGGGAATAGAAAAAAGGCGGGAGGGAGATAAACAACAGGAAAAAAAAAGCCCTCAAAATGCACTATAATCTAGGCCAATTTGGTATATAGTCAAAGCTGTTCTCATAGTCCAATGGTCCCTAAGGATATCACACCATATTATTTTCATGGTAATGAAATGCATACATAATGATGCTGCAAAGTCATAAAGAAAAGGCTCAATTATCTTCCACACAAAAAATTCTTTCCAAAATGATTTAAATAAAAAAGAAAAAGTTTGGTGATTAAAGAAGCAGCCCCCCTTTATCCAAAATAATTTCCTTTAAGTTCCAGATAGTTGAAGTTTTCTTGCACATGTACTATATTCACATGTATAAATTATGAACAACTTTATAGCCTTAAAAATGTCTCGGTGCTGATGAGATCTTACCCTGATAAGATGATTCCTGATTTACAAGCTTGAATTTCAAGAGTTACGATGCAGCATATAAAACGTTATTATAAATTGCAGCTCACTGCTATCCTTAGTACTATACCAGTTTGAGGAATGTTTTATCTCCTTCACACTAAATCACCTAAATGTAAATAGTTTAAATTTTGGAAACTTTTGTTTCCTCTTTTCCACCTCAACCTTTAAAATATATGCCTTCATTAGAATGCATTCCTCTTTCACACCAGCAAATAATTAATTATTCTTTATAAATAAGTAAAACATCTCTTTAAGGCTAGGTCACTGCTCAATGGAAATTCTAAATTGCAAGCTTCTCTCTTTGTCCTCACAAACAAATAAATCCAAGAACAACAGACTCTATGAATAATCTTTTCCATAAAATTCTAGTCTCTGACCCTCCAAACTGAATGTTAAGTGACTATCAATTTATTTGCCAGCCTCTGAGAAGGCCTCTGGAATAGAAGTCCAATAACTATAAAAATGCACCTATGGAGATGGAAAAGTAATTTTGTCTTATTTTATACTTTCAGATATTTAGTATACAGTGAACAGAGTTAGCCTTCTAAATAATTAAATTGCAAATTTAAGAAATTATGAACTTAAAGAGTGTACTGAACTCTAATGAGATCATTAATATGGCCACCCGAGTGTTTATTATGTGCCTGGCATTACACCTGCTGCTTGACATTATCTCACTTAATCCTCACAACAGCTCTGTAAGAACGACTTGCCCAAGGTCACATAGGAAGTGTACTAAAATGAATCTGGAGATCATTCATTCAGAGAACACAAATGTTTTTAAGAACCAACAAATTTAAAGGGGAGGAGGAAGAGGTAGAGTAAGCATATTCATGCAGTATTTTTTGTTGTTGTTGTTATTGTTGTTGTTTTTGAGATGGAGTCTCACTCTGTCACCCAGGCTGGAGTGCAGTGGAGTGATCTTGGCTCACTGCAACTTCTGCCTCTCAGGTTCAAGTGATTCTCCCACCTTGGCCTCTCGAATAGCTGGGACTACAGACACTCACCACCACACCTGGCTAATTTTTGTATTGTTAGTAGAGTTGGGGTTTCGCCATGTTGGCCAGGCCGGTCTCGAACTCCTGACAAGTGATCTGCCTACTTTGGCCTCCCAAAGTCCATGCAGTGTGTTTTTTATTTATTCAGGTAAATATTTATTTTTCCTAATATGTGTCAAAGCATTTACGATGGATGATAAAAGACTGCTCATTGCTACAGAACAATAATACACATTAATGTAACACTATGTTCCAGGCATTGTTTTAAGCACCTCTCTCTCTCTCTCTCTCTCTCTCTGTCTCTCTCTGTCTCTCTCTCTCTCACACACACACACACACTCCACTTTTAATCCTTAAACAAGCTTATGAAAAGGGCTTACTTACTAAAAGTTTCTTTATTATGATTCTGTATTTAGAACAAGGGTTTCCCCCATGATACTTAGAATAGAACCCGACTCCCACCCTGTCCTAGAAGGGTGAAGGATCATGCTCCTGCCTACCCTACTGTGCCCCTGCCCACCGCACCAACCTCCTCTGAGACTATCCTCTCACTTCCTACTCTCAAACCACACTGGTTCCTTTTGCTTTCAATTCTCCTGGAATATACCAAGTTAGTTTTCACCTGAGAATTTCTGTGTTTGCTGCTTCCCCTCCATTGCTTTGTCTCCAGACTTCTTGTGGCTGGCTCCTTCTGCTCCTCAATCCAAATGCCAACCCAGAGAGGCTTTCATTGTCACCCAGTCAAAAGTAGCACATCTGTCCCTAGTAGGTTACCTCTATCACAACAGCACAGGCTTCATTTCTTCATCGTACTTATCACTACCCCAAGTCACGCTGGTAGTGTATATGCTTGTTCACTGCTGTCTGTTCCTCCCATCCCACTCCAGCTAAATGAAAACCAGGGGGCAGGGAGAGGCAGGTGGGGTGGGGCTGGGTGGGGTGGTCTTGTTTACCCACAACAGAGCTTGCCATGCAGCATATGCTTAACAAGTATCTGCTGTGTGAATGGATGTCCATTCCTTAAGGCAAGTAGCAAAACATCATACCTGAGCTATCAATTTAGGGAGTTTTGATAGTAACATTTACTTGAGTGATAAGGAACGTGCAGAGAGCAGTAAAATTAATGCCAAAAAAATAGAGAAAAAAGTCCTTACATGTTTGGAACTTAAATAATATGCTACTAAAAATATCTTGAGTTACATATTAAATCAAATAAGATATCTCAAACAATTCTGAGAGGAATAATGTTAAAAAAACTCTGTCAAAATTTGTGGGACACTGCTACAGCCATAAAGGGAAATATATATCTATAAATACAAATTTCAGGAAACACAGAAGTTAAAGGAGTAAGTATTCATCTCAAGAATTTAGGAAAGGCACAACTGGGAAAACCCAAAGGAACGGAAAAGGTAGAAAATAAAGGTAAACCCTTTGGGAGGCCGAGGCAGGCGGATCACGTGGTCAGGAGATGGAGACCATCCTGGCTAACATGGTAAAACCCCATCTCTACTAAAAATACAAAAAATTAGCTGGGCATGGTGGTGGGGCACCTGTAAACCCAACTACTCGGGAGGCTGTGGCAGGAGAATCGCTTGAACCTGGGAGGCAGAGGTTGTAGCAGTGGGCCAAGATTGCACCACTGCACTCCAGCCTGGGCGACAGAGTGAGACTCTGTCCCCCCCCCCCAAAAAAAAAAAAAAAAAAAAAAAAAAAAAAAAAAAAAAA